>NW_027363051.1:0-542500 GCF_046119375.1 Phyllobates terribilis | reverse complement strand
AGACGGCGCCTCACACACAGAGAGAGAGAGAGAGAGCGGAGCCCAGAGACAAAACCTCACACACACGCAGAGAGAGAGAGCGGAGTCCAGAGAAGGCGCCTCACACACACACAGAGAGAGAGAGAGGAGCCCAGAGACAGCGCCTCACACATACACACAGAGCGAGAGAGAGCGAAGCCTCACACACACACACACACACACACACACACACACACACACACACACAGAGAGAGTAGAGCCCAGAGACGGCGCCTCACACACAGAGAGAGCGGAACCCAGAGACGGCGCCTCTCACACACACACACACACAGACACAAACACAGAGAGAGAGAGAGAGAAAGAGAGAGAGAGCAGAGCCCAGAGACGGCGCCTCACATACACAGAGAGAGAGAGAGAGAGAGAGAGTGGAGCCCAGAGATGGCGCCTCACACACAGAGAGAGCGGAGCCCAGAGATGGCGCCTCACACACAGAGAGAGCGGAGCCCAGAGACAGCGCCTCACACACAAAGAGAGCGGAGCCCAGAGACGGCGACTCACGCACAGAGAGAGCGAGCAGAGCCTCACACACAGAGAGAGCGAGCAGAGCTAAGAGACGGTGCCTCACATACACAGAGAGAGAGAGCGGAGCCCAGAGACGGCGCCTCACACACACACACACAGAGAGAGAGCGGAGCCCAGAGACGGCGCCTCACACACACACAGAGAGAGAGAGCAGAGTCCAGAGATGGCGCCTCACACACACACACACACACACACACAGAGAGCGGAGCCCAGAGACGGCGCCTCACACACAGAGAGAGCGGAGCCCAGAGACGGATCCTCACACACAGAGAGAGCGGAGCCCAGAGACGGCGACTCACGCACAGAGAGAGAGAGCAGAGCCCAGAGACGGCGCCTCACAGACACACAGAGAGCAGAGCCCAGAGACAGCGCCTCACACACACAGAGAGAGAGCAGAGCCCAGAGACTGCGCCTCACACACATACAGAGAGAGAGAGAGAGAGCGGAGCCCAGAGACAGTGCCTCACACACAGAGAGAGAGAGAGAGCGGAGCCCAGAGACTGCGCCTCACACACACACACAGAGCGAGAGAGAGCGGAGCCTCACACACACAGAGAGAGAGAGAGAGAGCGGAGCCCAGAGTCAGCGCCTCACACACACAGAGAGAGAGAGTGGAGCCAAGAGATGTGCCTCACACAGAGAGAGAGAGAGAGCAGAGCCCAGAGACGAGCCTCACACAGAGAGAGAGAGAGGAGCCCAGAGACAGCGCCTCACAGAGAGAGAGAGAGCGGAGCCCAGAGATGGCACCTCACACACACAGAGAGAGAGAGAGCGGATCCCAGAGACATGCCTCACACACACAGAGAGAGAGAGAGAGCGGAGCCCAGAGACAGCGCCTCACAGAGAGAGAGAGAGAGGAGCCCAGAGACGGCGCCTCACAGAGAGAGAGAGAGCGGAGCCCAGAGACGGCACCTCACACACAGAGAGAGAGAGAGAGAGCGAAGCCCAGAGACATGCCTCACACAGAGAGAGAGACTCTTCTTCGAAGGGCTATCACCGACCACGACCGATGGATCCTGTAACTAAGGCTCCGATCACATCTACAAGACGTCACTGAGCACGACCGATGGAACCTGTAACTAAGGCTCCGATCACATCTACAACACGTCACCGACCACGACCGATGGATCCTGTTACTAAGGCTCCGATCACATCTACAAGACGACACCAACCACGACCGATGGATCCTGTAACTAAGGCTCTGATCACATCTACAAGACGACACCGACCACGACCAATGGATCCTGTAACTAAGGCCCCGATCACATCTACAAGACATCACCAACCACGACCGATGGATCCTGTAACTAAGGCTCCGATCACATCTACAAGACGACACCGACCACGACTGATGGATCCTGTAACTAAGGCTCCGATCACATCTACTAGACGTCACCAACCACGACCGATGGATCCTGTAACTAAGGCTCCGATCACATCTTCAAGACGTCACCAACCACGACCGATGGATCCTGTAACTAATGCTCCGATCACATCTTCAAGACGTCACCAACCACGACCGATGGATCCTGTAACTAATGCTCCGATCTCATCTACAAGACATCACCAACCACGACCGATGGATCCTGTAACTAAGGACCCGATCACATCTACAAGACGTCACCAACCACGACCGATGGATCCTGTAACTAAGGCTCCGATCACATCTACAAGACGTCAACGACCACGACCGATGGATCCAGTAAGTAAGGCTCCGATCACATCTACAAGACGTCACCGACCACGACCGATGGATCCTGTAACTAAGGCTCCGATCTCATCTACAAGACGTCACCGACCACGACCGATGGATCCAGTAACTAAGGCTCCAATCACATCTACAAGACGTCACCGACCACGACCGATGGATCCTGTAACTAAGGCTCCGATCGCATCTACAAGACGTCACCGACCACGACCGACGGATCCTGTAACTAAGGCTCCGATCTCATCTACAAGACGTCACCGACCACGACCGATGGATCCAGTAACTAAGGCTCCGATCACATCTACAAGACGTCACCGACCACGACCGATGGATCCAGTAACTAAGGCTCCGATCACATCTACAAGACGTCACCGACCACGACCGACGGATCCTGTAACTAAGGCTCCGATCTCATCTACAAGACGTCACCGACCACGACCGATGGATCCAGTAACTAAGGCTCCGATCGCATCTACAAGACGTCACCGACCACGACCGACGGATCCTGTAACTAAGGCTCCGATCTCATCTACAAGACGTCACCGACCACGACCGATGGATCCAGTAACTAAGGCTCCGATCACATCTACAAGACGTCACCGACCACGACCGATGGATCCAGTAACTAAGGCTCCGATCACATCTACAAGACGTCACCGACCACGACCGATGGATCCTGTAACTAAGGCTCCGATCACATCTACAAGACGTCACCGACCACGACCGATGGATCCTGTAACTAAGGCTCCGATCACATCTACAAGACGTCACCGACCACGACCGATGGATCCTGTAACTAAGGCTCCGATCACATCTACAAGACGTCACCGACCACGACCGATGGATCCTGTAACTAAGGCTCTGATCACATCTACAAGACGTCACCGACCACGACCGATGGATCCTGTAACTAAGGCTCCGATCGCATCTTCAAGAAGTCACCGACCACGACTGATAGATACTGTAACTAAGGCTCCGATCACATCTACAAGACGACACCAACCACGACCGATGGATCCTGTAACTAAGGCTCCGATCGCATCTTCAAGAAGTCACCGACCACGACTGATAGATCCTGTAACTAAGGCTCTGATCGCATCTACAAGACGTCACCGACCACTGATGGATCCTGTAACTAAGGCTCTGATCACATCTACAAGACGTCACCAACCACTGATGGATCCTGTAACTAAGGCTCTGATCACATCTACAAGACGTCACCAACCACTGATGGATCCGGTCTCTAGGCCTCTGGTCTCCCCCTGGAATCCCCTCAGTGCTGACGTCACACAGATCCTGTTCTGTCTCCAGGAATATAATCTGCGGGGAATGTTCTCTGCTCTGTATATAATGTCTCCTGGGCGCAGGTCTCTGTATAATGGCTGATAACAGAGAGAACAGAGATCCAGGAGAAGTATGAAGCGTCTGCTGCACTGAGGGGGAGGAGCTGTGGTGACATCATCATTATCACAGGTCCTTCACCTCTCTCCTGAGCTCCGCCCCTGATCACATGGCAGTGACGTCACCACAGGTCCTCCAGCTCTCAGTGCAGCAGCTCCGTCCTGGTTGTGTGCAGCTCTTGCTCTCTGTTATCAGCCGGCAGGACGAGATCCCTCCAGCCGATCCTGTGTTCATCCCTCCTTCTCCTGAATGACCCCCCGAGGATGGACGAGGACGAGACCACCAGAAGATTATTACACTTCACCCTGGAGATCATCTCCCTGCTGAGCGGAGAGGTAACTCCTCTACATTTCTATCAGCTTTATTGTGTTATGTAACAAGTCCGACATCTATCTGATATCAGAGCAGCATGATGTGGGGGCAGAGACCTTGATTCCAGTGATCGGTCACTTACTGGGCTGCTCGCTGCAGTTCTGATGAAATCCCTGTTTCTTCTGCTGTAGATCTAGTAGTGCTCCGAACACTGAGCTCTGTATAGCTCCGCCCACATCCATGATTGGCCGCTCTCTGTACACTGTGCATAGGCAGAAAGCTGCCAGTCAGTGGCAATAACTTGGTGACAGATTCCATTTAACCTCTTGATGACATTCACCGTACATGCAGCACCTGATGCAAGCAATCCAGAGTATTAGATCAGCGATCCGGGCAGGAAAAGTTGATGTCCCGTCCAGAGACAAGGTAAACAACAACAAAGAAAGGAAAAATTATTAATTAAATGCACATATTTACATAAAAATAAATAAAGTACACTTTTGGTATCGCTGTGTCCAGAACGACCCGATCTATAAAACTGTCCCACTAGTTAACCCCTTCAGGGAACACGGTAAAAAAAAACAAAAAACAAAGCAAAAAACAATTCTTTATCACCATAGCGCCAAACTAAAAATGTAATAACACGCGATCAAAAAGGCGAATGTAAATAAAAATGGTATCGCTGAAAACACCATCTCCCGCAAAAAAACACAAGCCACGATACAGCTCCATCAGCTTAAAAATAAAAATGTTATAGCTCTCAGAATAAAGCGATGCAAAAAAAAATTGTTTTCTATAAAATAGCTTTTATTGTGCAAAAGCGCCAAAACATCGAAAAATGATATTAATGTGGTACCGCTGTAAACGAACTGACCCGAAGAATAAAGCTGCCTCATCAATTTTGCCACACGTGGAACAGAATAAAAAAAAAACATAAAAAAAAATTCTGGAAGTTCTGTTTTTTGTTTATTCTGCCTCCCAAAAATTGGAATAGAAAGTGATCAAAAAATGTCACATGCCTGAAAATGGTACCAATAAAAACGCCAACTTGTCCCGCAAAAAAACAAGCCGTCCCATGACTCTGTCGGCCAAAATATGTAAAAATTATAGCTCTCAAAATATGGCAATGCAAAAACTAGATTTTTTTTTTAAAAAAAAAATGCGTCCTTTAGTGTGTGACAGCTGTCAATCATAAAAACCCGATATCATTCTGGTATCACTGTAATCGCACCGACCGGAAGAATAAAGTCGTCTAATCACTTATACCGCATGAGGGACGGCGTAAAAAATAAACTCTAGGGCTGGGTTTGGGGTTAGGGTTGTGATGGGGTTGGGATTTTTTTCAAAAGTAAAAAAAAAAAGATGACGATATGGCGACTAGTGTCGAGCGCAAGTGCTCGCTACTTGAGTTTGCATCGGGTGCTCGGGTATGCATTGAGTATCGCGGGTGCTCGAGTCTCCGCCCCATATGCATCGTGGCCAAAAAAAACTCGCGGGGATTGCCTGCCATGCACGAGCGATCCCCGCATGTTTTTTTTTGGGTGTCTAATAACCATGAAACATGCGGGCCAGGGACTCGAGCACCCGCGATACATGGTGCATACCCGAGTACCTGATGCAAAATCATGTAGCGAGCACTAATGACAACTTATTCAATATGATGACCTGATATTATCAAATTCTGTGTCGTACCTCTGGGTTCAAAATGTTCACTATACCCCTTAATAAAATCCTTGAGGGGTCTAGTTTCCAAAATGGTGTCACTTGTGGGGGGTTTCCACTGTTTAGGCACATCAGGGGCTCTCCAAACGCAACATGGTATCACTAATTATTCAAGCAAATTTTACATTCAAAAAGTCAAATGGCGCTCCTTCCCTTCCGAGCCCTTCCGAGCCCTGCCGTGCGGCCAAACAGTGGTTTTTCCTCACATATGGGGTATCTGCGTGCTCACGGGAAATTGCACAACAAATTTTGGGGTCCATTTTTTCCTCTTACCCCTGCGAAAATAAAAAAATTGGGTCTAAAGTAACATTTTTGTGAAAAAAGTTAAATGTTAATTTTTTCTTCCACATTCCAAAAATTCCTGTGAAGCACCTGATGGGTTAATAAAGTTCTTGAATGTGGTTTTGAGCACCTTGAGGAGTGCAGTTTTTAGAATGGTGTCACTTTTGGGTATTTTCTGTCATATAGACCCCTCAAAGTGACTTCAAATGTGATGTGGTCCCTAAAAAATGGTTTTGTAAATTTTGTTGTAAAAATGAGAAATCGCTGGTCAACTTTTAACCCTTATAGCTCCCTAACAAAAAAAAAATTTGGTTCCAAAATTGTGCTGATGTAAAGTAGACATGTGGAAAATGTTATTTATTAACTCTTTTGTGTGACATATCTCTCTGATTTAAGGGCATAAAAATTCAAATTTTGAAAATTGCAACATTTTACAAATTTTCGCCAAATTTCCTTTTTTTTCACAAATAAACGCAAGTGATATCGAAGAAATTTTATCACAATCATGAAGTACAATATGTCACGAAAAAACAGTCTCAGAATCAGGGGGATCCGTTGAAGCTCCAGAGTAATTACCTCATAAAGTGACAGTGGTCAGAATTGTAAAAATTGGCCTGGTCATTAACGTGCAAACCACCCTCGGGGGTAAAGGGAGTTAATATTAATGATATAGCTTAATATTCAGAAGAATTAAAGAGGTATTCCCATCTCCAAGATCCTATCCCTATGGGATACCGGATATATAGTGTGTTTCATATAAATGCTGTAGTTTTTTTTGTGTAAACTGTGCATTTTATATAAATTGTGAGACCTGCTGACAGGCAGCACCAAAAGAGTTAATCTTCCTCTAACAGGCTTGATCATGTGACCCAGCTCTGTTTAATATGCAGAAGCTTCTGGAAAAACGCCTCTGGGCAGTCAGCCAATGACTGCAGCTCTAACAGTCACATGGGAGTGGGAGGAGTAAAGTCCTGTGAGGTAGTTAAGGATTGAAGAGGCAGTTGGTGGTCAGTCATTTTGAGAAGAGGAAGCCATTTTGTAGGTGAAGGAGTTACCTACCTTCTCCCTGACTGCTGCGCTTAAAAAGGGGACAGACACAATAAGGGGAGCTGATAGTCTTCATATTAGGAAGAATTACCTCAGGGCAGAAACAGAGCACAGCGCTGAGGAAGAAATATTCAGATTTGATGAAACCAGAGGTTTCCAGGATCTGCCTGTCTGCAGGTGCACAGCAATATTCAACCATGAGTGTCACCCTGTACCTCAGCTCCCTACCGCTTGTGAATAAGGCTATGTGCCCACGATGCAGAAATGAAGCAGAAATTTTCCTGACCATTTCTGCATCTCCCTGGCAGAAAAATGCATGCGGATTCTATGTGCGTTTTTGACGCTTATGTGATGCTTTTTTTCATGCGTTTTGTAAACGTTTTTGAAGCCAAATAAAGTTAGTGGGAAAAAAAAAAGGCCAATAATGTCATTTTCTAGTCAAACCCCTATTCTCCATTTTGGAAGTATTCAGGATGCCACAAGAACTGCAGCCCCTGTAATTAATATAAAAAATATATATATACACATACATACTCTATGCAGATAGGTACGCGTGTGTATACATGGGCACCCCCCCCCCCCCCACACACACACACACTCCTCACCCAGTATCCAATTACGGCTCTTTCACACGTCAGAATCTCCGGTACGAATGGTGATGACTTTTTCCACACATACCGGAAACACACACAGACCCATTTCAATGTATGCTTGGTCACGCATACGCTGTACAATAATCTTACATTTCATATCAGGCCGCAGCAGTTAGCTTAGCCTTTACTGTCCATTCTACAGGGGGACCCAAAAAAAAAAAATGACATAGTGTCACCCTATAAATTGGAGCCAGCAAAGGCTAGGTGGACAGCTGCGACCTGATATTAATAGCCTAGAAAGGGGCCAAGGTTATAGGCCCCCTCCCAGGCTATAATATCAGCCCTCAGCCGCCCCAGATTTGGCGCATCATATTTGTGCGCCAAATCTGACGCTTAGCCTCGCTCTTCCACGCTGCCCTCGTGCGGTGGCAGGGGGTAATAGTAGTGGGGTTCATGTCAGCGCCAGCTGCCATAAAGCCCAGGTTAGTAATGAGGGGCGTCTATAAGACGCCCCCATTACTAACCTACAAAGAGTTAAAAAGAAAAAACACACACTACACCCAGAAAATAATTATTTATTTGAAATAAAACACACAATTTTATTTAATTATTAATTTACTAAAAAAAATAATTACCTGTCCACGCTCCTGCGATGATCTCCCATGCACAGCTGTCACATCTGGAGATGTGACAGCTGTCATGGCTGCTGTAAGCTCACACTGCCTGGAACACGTCCGCTCCCGTCAGTGTGAGGCACTGACTGAGGTCACCGGAGTGCATTCAGTCAGCGCAGCTCCGGTGACCCTCCTTACGGCCCTGCTGTACCGTGGGAATTTCTCACAGTCAGCGGGGCCGTAAAGGAGGTCACCGGAGCAGCGCTGCCTGAACTCCGGTGAACTCACTTATGCATTGACAGGGCTGCTTTACGGCCCCGCCATTGTAGCGGCGGCAGCGGTTTAGAGCGGTCACATTTTATGTGGCTGCTCTAAACTGGAGATCTTCATGGGACACTCGTGGACTACTACGGAGGGGTAAGGATAAAATTGTGTTTTTTTATTTTATATTTTATTAGAGGAGATTGAGGGCTTCGGGGAATTAGGTGTCTAGGTGAGTATAGGTGTTTTTTTTTATTTTTGACTTTATTTTAGGTGCCGATCGGCGGGAACAGGTAATGTATAAACTAAATTTCTTTAGTCAACCACTGGCCACCAATGAAATGTATTTTTAAAATTAATTGGGGACCAAACAAAAAAAAAAATGGGGACTTTAAATTAATTTTAAAAAAATAGGTTGCCAAAAAAAAAAATATGGGGGCATACAAAAAGTAAAAAATGTATAGGGGCAAAAATATAAACCTATGGGGGCCAAAAATAACATATGGGGCAGTTTTACGGACACATTAGGGCAATTTTAACAGCAGGATCAGGCTGATGGGAACTACTGCTCCCATGGAGCTGATCCTGCTGCCACTAGTGGACGGGGGACAGACATAGGCCGATGGGAGTAGTAATGTCACATCGACCTATGTCTGCCTGCACGCAGACACCGCACAGAGCTCACGCAGACACCTGCTGACAACCGCAGACACCGCACAGAGCCCATGCTGACACTGCGCAGGTTTCCAGCGCAGACACCCGCAGACACCAATCATGACCGGGACATTCAGGTCCATCTTGTACCACCCCAGGTGCTCAGCCATGATCCAGGAAGACAGGAATGGTATGGGATTCTCGTCTTCCTGGATTTATGGGATGGCTGGAACGCCCCCGCATGAGGTCACTTCCCATTTGCTGCAGTCTTGTGTTCCAAAATCGCAGCAAATGCGCTTTAATTCTGCAAGTAGTTTTACATATTTGCAGATTTGAAGCGTTCCAATGCAAGTCAATGGCGGCGAGAACGCAACGCTTCTGCAAAATAATTGGTGGTGCTGCGTTTTTTTCCCCATGAAAAATGGAAGTGGAAATTTGAGCAGCATGTGCAGAGCACACGCGGATTATCATTGGGGGACATGGCGGGCCTTCTACCAAGCGTTTTTGATGCGTTTCTTCAGTGTTTTTGCTGCTGCAGAAACGCTTCAAAAACGCATCGTGGGCACACAGCCTAAGAATTTGACCCATTATCCCCAGTAAAGGGACTTCTGTTTAACTTCTTTAGGCTTCTTTATGACTGGGGCTCGGGTGCACAGACTACTACCACCATCATCACCCTCTACCTGGAGGCATTTACTGGAAAAATATTATATTGTGGAGTTTAATTTGAGAAGAGAGGACTCTTCTCCTGACAGAAAACTGTCCACAGCGAGATACATTGTATACTGCGAGGAGTGCAGCCCCCTGCCATACACCACATGAGATTACCACACTTGTGCACACTTAAAGGGGTACTCCCATCTCCAAGATCCTATCCCAATATGTAGTAGGTGTAATAATAATAATAATATTAGCAAATACCTTCAATTAGGAATGTAGTATAGTATTTTTGATTCGCCACTTACCTCATGTGCAGAGCATCGCAGGACCTTAGGTATCCATGGTTACGTCCACTGATAAAATCACAGTTAGTTGGCTAGCTGCTAGTGGTCATAACCATGGATACCTAAGGTCCTGCGATGCTCTGCACATGAGGTAAGAGAGCTAGCCAACCAAAAATACTATACTACATTTCTAATTGAAGGTATTTGCTAATATTATTACTATTATTACACCTACTACATATTGGGATGGGATCTTGGAGATGGGAGGACCCCTTTAACTGACAAAAAACAAAAGAAATGAACTGGAATATAAATGAGTGTACATGCAGCATGTAAGAGCGTGTTCACACATGGCCCAAATAGGGTCACTGTGTAATTTTGATCAAAATTAAAGTCAAACTAGTAAGAATTGAAAAAATTGTCCTAATCAGAAAGGTGAAAACAGTCTCGTGGGTGAAAGTGTTAATAGGAACCTGTAATTAGGTTTTGGGTTAGAAAGCCACAACTATTTCATTATGTCTCTGGGGTTTTGTGTTTTACCACTTTTCTCCATACACAGGATTACACAATAGTGAGGAAGACTCCGGGGGAGGGTGTGACTCCCATCATCCATCTCCAGGAGTCAGGAGGGCGGAGCCCGGACCCCATCACAGAGCCTCCCCCGCACCCCCCGATACATGAGAGGAAGAAGAAGATCCTAGAGCTCAGCAACAAGATGATTGAGCTGCTGAGCGGAGAGGTGACTGCTGGGACATTATACAGGACAGCACTGGAGGATTCTGGGTGATGAGCAGAGGTGACTGCTGGGACATTATACAGGACAGCACTGGAGGATTCTGGGTGGTGAGTGGAGAGGTGACTGCTGGGACATTATTCAGGACGGCACTGGAGGATTCTGGGTGATGAGCGGAGAGGTGACTGCTGGGACATTATACAGGACAGCACTGGAGGATTCTGGGTGATGAGCGGAGAGGTGACTGCTGGGACATTATTCAGGACGGCACTGGAGGATTCTGGGTGATGACCGGAGAGGTGACTGCTGGGACATTATACAGGACAGCACTGGAGGATTCTGGGTGATGACCGGAGAGGTGACTGCTGGGACATTATACAGGTCGGCACTGGAGGATTCTGGGTGATGACCGGAGAGGTGACTGCTGGGACATTATACAGGACAGCACTGGAGGATTCTGGGTGATCACCGGAGAGGTGACTGCTGGGACATTATACAGGACAGCACTGGAGGATTCTGGGTGATGAGCGGAGAGGTGACTGCTGGGACATTATACAGGACAGCACTGGAGGATTCTGGGTGATCACCGGAGAGGTGACTGCTGGGACATTATACAGGACAGCACTGGAGGATTCTGGGTGATGAGCGGAGAGGTGACTGCTGGGACATTATACAGGACAGCACTGGAGGATTCTGGGTGATGAGCGGAGAGGTGACTGCTGGGACATTATACAGGACAGCACTGGAGGATTCTGGGTGATGACCGGAGAGGTGACTGCTGGGGCATTATACAGAACAACACTGGAGGATTCTGGGTGATGACGGTGTTGTTGTCAGGTTCCTATAAGGTGTCAGGACGTCGCTGTCTATCTCTCCATGGAGGAGTGGGAGTATCTAGAAGGACACCAGGATCGGTACCAGGAGGTGATGATGGACGAGCTCCGGCCTCTGACATCACCAGGTGAGAGGAGACTCTTGTTGGCTCCGGTGGATGTGATGACGTCTCTCGGCCTCGTCCTATAATAGATGATTTTTCTCCAGACTTGCTCTGGTTTTCTCTACATTTTCTCACAGCTTTCATTCCCTGATTATTCTCTTCTGATCTGTGAGTCGCGGTTTCTCCGCTGTCGTCTTCATCAGTCTTGAGTCTTCGTCCTCGGCGGCTTTTTTCAGAATCTTTCACCTTCCTTAGAGCATCGGTCACATTTTGTCTGCAGATTTCCCAATGGAATTTTTCATAAAGTCCCACATTCAATATAACAGTGGATTGTCCTTTGCTTTCCTTATGAGGAGGTCAGAGTTCTCGTTAAGTTCTTTCAGAGCTCGTTGCTCTGATATCATTAGATTATGATATTTCTGTCCTTGAAATTTTGTGTTCCTTTTTAATGTAAGTAGTTCATCTTCAATCATTTCCTAGAAAACATCCAAGACTGGTGGACGAGACTTGACCGGATAGTAATAGAGATTTTTTTTATAACAAATGATTGAAAGTAACTGTCTGTTGTGTTGAATCGCTGGAGTTTTATGATCAAGAAGTGAACTCTGTTCATCATAAGTTCCAGTTCTATTGGGAACATTATCATGAGAAACTTCTTGTAACGAGTTCTCCATGTTCTCATTCTGTTCATTGACCATGAAATGACAACACAAAGTGAAAGTTCTCACAAATTTATTCACATCTAATAAAGTTCTATGAACGTCAAACTCAATTGTCGGGGAGAAGGTTAAGCCTTTGGATAGAACTGTAACTTCAGCCTCTGTTAATTACTGTCACTAAAGAGATGAAGCGTTTTCTTCAAAGGCCTAAAAATATATCTTTATTATTAAAAAATTTAAAAAAAAACATATAGAGGAACACCATATGTATTCATATACAAATACAATATATACAAAAAGTGAGGTACAAGTTCAGGAAGAACAATGGTGGTATACCTGGATATAGCACTTGGTGTACTGCACTGCTACATCTAAGGCCCAGACCAAAGGTGAAATTATCCTATTAAGTAAATACGAAATATGGGTCCAATTATATGTTAGAGAGTATACTAATGCGTAAAGGTCCATAGCATACATCACATAAGTAATATATAATATCAGTTATTTATATCATTATCATTATAATGAAAAAGTTTCTGACTAGAGAAACACTATCACAAGTAAGCATTATACCTCATAGACATAAAGGATATAGTAATAACCATATAAAGTGATAGGTTCAGTCAGTATGCTGGGCAAAGGTGATACAAATAAGCATCAACAGACCAAGTGCAATAGGACACAATAGATAGACATAATGGTAATGTTACCAGCAGTGCAGGAAACCAGGGACCCAACCAGCAAAGGCTAAACAGACAGCTGCCGGCTGATATTAATAGCCTGGGAATTGGATATTGTCCCCCTCCCAGTGCAAGAACACCAGCACTCAGCTGCCCAAGAATTCATAAGATGCACCATTTCTGGCGCCTAGCCTCGGCTCTTTCCACTTGCCCTGGTGCGGTGGCGAGTGGGGTAATACTATTGGGGTTGATGTTAGCTTTGTAATGTTTGCTGACTTCGAGCCCAGGGGTTAGTAATGGAGAGGCGTCTATAAGACACCCCCATTACTAACTCCGTAAGTTTAGTTAAAAAAGCACACACACAGAGCAAAGTCCTTTAATTGAAATGAACACTCCCAGACCCTCTTTTACCCTTTATAAAGATCAAATTAAAATACAAAATAATCCTCACCTGTCCGCAGATAATCCTTATGTGATGCTGTCCAACAAAAATCCCCAGCCATGCTACATCTGGATTGTTTGATGTGACCGCTCAGCAAGCCAGTAGCGTGAGAATGCTCCTGCAGTGTCTAGCGCTGCTCTGACTAAGGTCACCGGAGTTCATAGCCGATGAGCTCTGGTCACCTTACTGACGTCACTGCTCGCTGCACTGACCAGTGTGTCCTGGCTGGCGGGCTGAGCCATCGCTCAACACACCATACAGATGTAGCAGAGCTGGAGTTCGTCACGGGACATCATCAGTATGGATTATCTGCCGACAGTTCAGGATGACTTTGTTTTTTTTTATTTTTCTTTGGATATTATTAAATGGGTAAAAGGGTCGGGAAGTGTTTTGTTCAAATAAAGGACTTTGCTCTGTGTATGTGTTTTTTACTTAAACTGATGGGGGTTAGTAATGTGGGTGTCTTGTAGACGCCTCTCCATTACTAACCCTGGGCTTGAGATCAGCTGACATTACAAAGCTGACATCAACCCCAATATTATTACCCCATTTGCCACTGCACCAGGGAAAGTGGGAAGAGCCGAGGCTAATGGATGCACCATTTTTTGGGCGGCTGCAGGCTGATGTTATTAGTTTGGGAGGGGGTACAATATGCGTGGCCCCTTCCTAGGCTATTAATACCAGCCTGCAGCTGTCTGCCTAGCCTTTTCTGGTTATTAAAAATAGAAGGGGCCCCCACATCATTTTTTTGGGAGGGGGTCACCCCTTGTTAATAACCAGTAAAGGCTACGCAGATGTTAATATTAATCCCCTGGGAAGATCTATGTATATTAATGTTTATTACCCGCTTCCCAGACTATAAGCATCAGCTGTCCGCTTTCCCCCTTTGCTTTTTTTACTTTAAATTCTTTAATTATTAGCTAAATCCATGTACAGCAGCTCCACACGCCCTGCCCTGATGATATATCTCACTGACTCATTTCTATCTTTCTAGATCTATAAAAAAATGTTTTATTAGGTAGAAAATTACCCTGAAATGTCAGAGAATGACCGTCTGTAAAAGCTGATGTTATAAACGCGTTTGATACGGATGTCATACAGATGCGAGACAGGTGAGAGAAGTCGCATCGTACTCGCAAGACAATCATCCTACTTTTCAGGAATATCCGACCAATTTTATTTCAGCCGATGAGTGCGATCCCTTAAATGCGACATGTTAGTAACGGCTGATTGACGTCAAACTGGCCATAGATATAAGTATTGGGGAGCAGGACTGCAGACTTAAAATGCAAAAGGGGAGAACGGAGGAAACTTAAAATTGGTTTTGTAAATTTTGTTTGAAAAATAAGAAATTGCTGATTAAACTTTTACCAAAAAAAATAAATCTGATGTGAAGTAGACATGTGGTAAATGTTAGTTATACCATACAAAATAGTTAATACATATCTGGTTTAAAGGCATAAAAATTAAAAGTCCAACATTTTTTTTGTAAAATTTTCGATATTTTCATAAATAAACGCAAAAAAAATGCCAAATCCTAAATTTACCACTAACATGAAGCACAATGTGTCACGAAAAAACAGTTTCAGAATCAGCGGGATCCGATGAAGCTCCAGAGTTATTACCTCCATAAAGTGACAGTGCTCAGAATTGTAAAACATTGGCCCGGTCAGGAAGGTGAAAACAGACGCGAGAGTGACGGGGTTAAAGGGATGTTTGTTCAGAAGAATATGTATTATGGAGCTTTTCTGTGGAGTCAGACCAGACAATCTCTCCTTGGCTCCCCGTGTGCATCAGTAAGCGCCCATGACCCCGGTGCCGGCTCTCTAGTTGTCCTTTCTACACATTGATAGGTACTAACCGCTGTGTACCGGGTGCTCCCCACAACACCGTCCTTCCGGGTTCTGTGACTTCATCCGTCAGGCGTACATGTGCCCTTTTTTCCTCCTTCAGAGACAAACGCAGATCTTTTTGCGCACTTGCTGCCTATTTTAGTGTTTATATCGAGGCGGATGTTGAGAGTTATCTCCATTTAAAGAAGAATAAGAAAGCGGTAACCCGTCTTTTAATAGAACGGAAGGTTCTCTCCTCTTAGTGATCCCAGAGGATCCTGTCCAGGAGGGAGGCCGTGTCCTCATGGTGACATCATGAGATCTCAAAATACAATCACTGGTAAATGGTAACCGTCCTTCCCCCAATCTCCATAACGGTGAATTAGGAGAGAAGAAACCAATGGATGGAAATGTGGAGCTTTCTCCAGCTCCTCTGTGGTTCCATCCCTGGAAACGAAACTTGGAGAAGTTGTGTTTCTTAGTACGGCTGCTCCATCTGACTGACGAGGGTCTTCTCTGTCCCTCTCCTCAGGGTCCTCATCCTCCGAGTGCAGAGCAGAGAGCATTAGGCTTTGGCCTCGCTGATTATCACTTCATACTTGAGGCCACAATGTGCTGGGACCTCTGTACCGGTGGTGAGGACCACAACAATGTAATTTATTCCCTGATACATAACCATAGAATTACTAGTTCTGAGAGACGAGTCTCATATATAGACAGATACACGGCAGGTCATGTATTCAGTCTGTGTGTCTCCACAGATGGATCCAGGAGGAGAAATCCACCAGAGAGATGTTCCCGTCCTCTGTATTCACAGGACTGTCCAGAGGAGAATCACAACATCCCGGAGGATCATCAGGTAGATGACACTGAAGTCCCCACAACATCGGACCATGAAGTGATGGGACCTGAGCTCATCTTACATTTTTATTTTTAGGGTGAAGATCTGGTTGATATTAAGGTTGAGGTTATACATGGAGCACAAGAGGCGATCGCAATATGGGCCGATCAGCAGGGTGAGGAGGGAGACTGTCATGTCTGTTCTGTGGTCACCTACTACTACTCCCATAATTTCATCATAACATGTGTGGTAGATCGCTCACACGGAGGTAGACACAGGTACACTGTTTCTTTAAAAACTTCTCGTTGGTTTATTGAAATGCAGCATAAACCAACACTGAGTCCATAAAAGAAATCACGGCCCTTTGGCCAAAAAGTTCTCGTTGGTTTATTAAAATGCAGCATAAACCAACACTGAGTCCATAAAAGAAATCACGGCCCTTTGGCCAAAACAGGAAACAAAGCAAAATGGTAACACAAAAGCACAGTCTTTGTGATAGCAGGGATCCACCTGCTGAGAGTTCAGCAACTCCACTTGGTTCAAGAAAAACAAACACAAGATCCTCTCTGGAGCTAGCTTCTCCAGACACTGAACACTGAATGCCTCAGTAGGACTTGTATTTAAATCAAAGACCACACTCTGAGATGGAGATATGGTGAATGACCTCCCACCCTTCACAATGATCATTCACAAAAAACACTCCCTTTTAACATGGAAGTTTAACCTCTTTAAGCAAATAGCATGTTGGAGCAAATTTCATGGTTTCAATTCACAGAAGCTAATAGCCTCCATGAAATATATCTTCCCTCTATCACTTTACCAGTGACTTTGCCACACATGACACAATCTATTCCGTCACTGTGTGTTTCCTACAGATGGATTCAGGAGGAGAAATCCACCAGAGAGATATCCACGTCCTCTGTATTCCCAGGACTGTCCAGAGGAGAATCACAATGTCACGGAGAGTCATCAGGTAGACTGTGCTGAGCCCTGTACCGGATCTGTATATAGGGGACATTTCTGATTGAGGTCATAGATGTCACAGATTTTCGTGGTTTCTTGTATTGTGCTGATTGTTACATCTGATATATCAGGAGGAAGATCCAACTAGGAATAAAGTGAAGGACGAGACAGAAGAAGAAGCGATGACGGGGGGGGATCAGCCGTGTGTGAGTGACGGGAAGGAGGAGATTCCAGTAGATGTTTCCACAGGTATGTAATAATGACCGGCGTGTGATCATGATGATGACCGGCGTGTGATGATGATGATGACCGGTGTGTGATATTGTATGAAGTCTCCGGTGCAGTGAAGCTTTATCTGCTGTCCTCATCACAGCAGAAGCGTCCGGTGATGGCGCGGCTGCTCCTGTAGAGTCCGGCTGTGCACTGATGAATAACGGGGCCGCCTTCACACCTCTTCTTTATGATTAGGAATCACGTATTAGTTTTCCTTCACCTTCTATAATATTCCTTCCATCCTTTACGTCCATATTTTCCTTACACAAGTCCCTGCTTCCATATAAATGACTGAGCCTGTGTTCCAGGTTATGAATCTCCCTGTCCTATGGATCTCGGTGATGTAGCAGCCACTGCCTGGTGCTGACGAGTGACGACACATGTCACATGTAGAGTCGTCCTACCTGTCGCCTCTGTTTGCCTCCCACTGCCTCCTACACTGAGGCCGGCGTTCTGGTCCCTCCTCATCCAGGCCGACCGCCCGGTGGCATGAAGACCCCTATGGTAAGTCAGTAAGTGCCATGCTATGGAGGTGTGGGTCAGACATACTGCTGTCGTCCCTCTGCCACTATGGAGGCCATCTTGGATGTCGGAGGACCAGAACACAGGTCTTAGTCAGAGACAAGCGGAGGACACCAGGTAGGTGACAGTACATGACAGTTGTTTAGTCCTCTGTGCCGGGTGGGGAATTGCTTCATCATAAAAGGGATTAGGAGCTCATATCTACAAACAGCTGCGATGGCCGCATCTAGAGTTGTCGTTATCTGACATCATGTTGGTTTTTGAGATCTAGTTCAACCAACGTATAAACATGGAGACTAAATACTACCCAGAGGGGGCGCCCTTTACCATGCACGGATTATATCCCCTGTCAGCGTCTCATTTATGGTGAATCTTGTAATATGGAGAGGTTCACTATATGGAGAATAGTATTGGGCCACACGCATTAATCACTGCAGTCTGGCTTCTCCTTCAGGCCCTGTTGTCCCCCCGGTGTATAACATCCAGCCCTGTCCCACCCCCCAGTATATAACATGTGGCTCCTCGGTATGTATTGGTTACAATTTCAACTACTGGGTGTATAGATCCTGGGGGGCATACTCAGGGGGTGATATGTGCAGGAGAGGCCAGATGTTATACAGGGGTTATATTCACAATAACCAGGGTGTACTTTATTATAAGAGCACATTGTGATTTTGGGAACGTCCCTTTAGAAGAATCTTCACTCTCGGTCTCTCCAGACAAACAAGATGTCGTCTAGGAATCGTCCCCCCATCTGAGCCTCTAACGTGAATAAATAATTCTCTTTCCAACAGTGAAATACATAAATTACCAAAAGAAGGTAAGAAGATGTCCTCATCCAGGTTCCGAAAGTTTTACGTTTTTTTGTTTTTGTTTTTTACCAATAAATTGGATGAAATTCTTTTTCCGACAAGAATTGTTACCAAAGAAAGAAACTGCTGCTCAGATTCCCGGCCGTTCCTCCGACATTTATGAATGACATGATAACTGGGTGTCACCGTTCTCCATACATGTGTCCCCACACTTCTCACACTCAGCGCTGATTGGACAATGTAGGGGAACAATGGTAACGCCCAGTTGTCAGTATTTCCTTACATTTATAGGGTGAATAGCAGGAGAACTGCGCAGCTTAGTGACCAATAACATTATGACTCCGGAAATGAGAGGAGGAAAAATAAAAAAATCAATAAAATAATGTATCTGTAAGGCCGATAATGGGGGAAATGATTTACAGATAAAATGACCAAACTGTTAGAACCTTGCTCTTAGGTTTTTTCCTTTGCTGGTCACATGACCTTGTTGGTCTATTTAATCCTGCTCCGCCCTTCTGGCTTTGCTGGACTTCATTGTATATCTACTTTCTAGCTAGCCTGTGCTCTGTGTCTTGCTCTGTTAGTTTGCTTGGTCTACGGACCTCTATGTTCTATATATTTTGTTTGTTCGTCTGTCTGCTACTATTTCTGTTAGGAGGTGTCCCATATTCCTCCCAGTCCTTAGTACTTGTAGGGATTCCTTCCCCACATCTATAGGTCTCCGTACAGACTAGCTTAGGACTTTAGCAGGTCTGATCGCAGGATCAGGTCCCCTGTTACATCGTAGGGATTAAGCTGAGTTCTATTGCAGGGACAGATCTCCTCTCTTTCCTTAGCTCTGGTAGCAGAACATATCACAAACAACTTACAATCCTAGAATGTTCTGGTTGGAGGGGATCACCTCCAGGGTCCCCGTATCCAGCCCCCTGCTCAATGCAGGACTCACCATCTCAGACAGATGTCTGTCCGGCCTCTGTTGGATTGTTTCTTCCATTCTTGATGGTTTATTTCTCATTACTGACCTCGCTGTATGAGGAGCTTTTTTGTGGGGGATGAGTTGTTTTTCTCATCTTGTTACTTTATCATCTTTATTCTGCTGTTATTTTTTAGAATTTTTCTCTCTTCATGAGCTGCACAAGTTGAGTGATAAAACGACCGTCCACCCTGAGACTGAGAAGCGACTATACGGTTATCATATATAGACTCCCTTCCTTGTGTCCTCCATCTGCCTCCTGTAACGGTGAACCGATGGAGGAAACCTGGCCGTTCCTAATAATAAGGCGCTTACACACAGTCTCCATACAGCCGGTCCCAGAGGTTTCCCGGCTTCCATCTTTTCACCACTGTACAGTGATCTGGACTTACAGCACAGACACCGGGGCTGCTCCACATAGTAGTGCTGGCTGGTAGAGCGAGCTGGCAGAAGAAGGTCGACATGTCAGATCTGACCCAAAGATGGCAGGTGCTAGACAATCAAGAAGCGGGACGAGGTCAGAATCAGGAAGACGAGTAACAATGGTCCTGTAGATGGAGGCCTAAGTCATCCCGGGGTATTATGGAAGCCAGACAAGGTTACCAAAAACAAACAGGAGCAATGAAAGCAGGTGCAGAATACATCTGTAACTGGTGACGCCCCGCAGACTGCTGGGAGATTAATAGGATGTGGCGCTGCCCCATAGGTCACAACACAGGAAGGCAGGGGAGGGTGGGGTAGACGTACTACTGCACTCCCCATACCACTGCACTGGCCGTCCTGGAAGCCGGGGGAAGAGACCACCGATCTGAGCTGAGGGGGCAGCGGAGGGCAGAGGACCCCATAGGGGACTGTACAGGGAAATGTGTAGTGTTCAGTCCCGGGGTGGAGGGTCGCTGTAACTGCGGTAATACAACTGATCCAAGCCAATAACAATATATTTATTTCATTTTCTTTTAGGACTTTTCTACAATAAATACTTTGTTTCTTTTCAGACATTTTTGTGTTGCCAAATCCTGGCGGCCATAAACCATAAGCGATGTATTGTTACATGGTGACAGTATTCCTCATTGTTCCCATATAATAGACATAACGTCCTGATCAGTCTTTATTACACAAGAATAAGAGGAATAAACTTCATGAATTGTAAGAATAGACGAGATGGAAATGGGAAACTTTGTCCCCGGAGTCTCCACAGAAATCTGCGTATTTCTTCTTCCGTCTCAGGATTCTCGGTTCCGGGGTAAAATCTCTATTCAGTTAGGAAACATTGTTCCATCACTGAGATCGGAGGTGACGGCCGCTCCTGATAAGATTCTGTGTAGGGGGAGGGGAGAGGAGGGCGGGGCTAGAGGCCGAGCTCCTCCCATCTACATGGACTCTGACCAGTAGTGACCGTCCTCTCCTATCTCAGTAATGGGACGCGTACACCCGGCGTCAGAGGCTCAATGCAGTGAGGAGGAGAAGCCACGCGCATGCGGTAGGTTTGTCATGTTCTCAAGCCCCCAAAGCCGTGATGACATGCTAAGTGGGACGACTACTCTGGGGTCACGAGCGCCTCATCGACAAGTCAAAGGCCTCATTTACATATCATAAACTTTAGAAATACAATACTTTTTCTAAAGATCTGTTTGTGTGTTTAATGTAATAGAGATGTTAGACGGAGAGTTTATATCTGCAGACACAGCTGCTGCGGGTTCTGGGGGCACAGGGAACGGACAGTTTCCCTTTAAACATAATTTTTAAGGACATATATTTAGTGTTTTGGGCAGGGGCGGATGTATCACATGTGCAGTAGGTTCAGCTGCATATAGACCAAGTAATGTAGGGAGGCTCCAGGGGATAAGGAGGCTCTGTGGTGTAGGGAGGCTCCAGGGGATAAGGAGGATCCATGGTGTAGGGAGGCTCCAGGGCATAAGCAGGCTCTGTGGTGTAGGGAGGCTGCAGGGGATAAGGAGGATCCATGGTGTAGGGAGGCTCCAGGGGATGATAAGGATCCGTGGCGTAGGGAGGCTCCAGGGGATAAGGAGGATCCGTGGTGTACGGAGGCTCCAGGGGATAAGGAGGATCCGTGGTGTAGGGAGGCTCCAGGGGATAAGGAGGATCCGTGGTGTAGGGAGGCTCCAGGGGATAAGGATGATTCGTGGTGTAGGGAGGCTCCAGGGGATAAGGATGATTCGTGGTCTAGGGAGGCTCCAGGGGATAAGGAGGATGCATGGTGTAGGGAGGCTCCAGGGGATAAGGAGGATCCGCAGTGTAGGGAGGCTCCAGGGGATGATGAGGATCCTTGGTGTAGGCAGGCTCCAGGGGATGATGAGGATCCTTGGTGTAGGCAGGCTCCAGGGGATGATGAGGATCCGTGGTGTAGGGAGGCTCCAGGGGATGATGAGGATCCGTGGTGTAGGGAGGCTCCAGGGGATAAGGAGGATCCATGGTGTAGGGAGGCTCCAGGGGATAAGCAGGCTCTGTGGTGTAGGAAGGCTCCAGGGGATAAGCAGGCTCTGTGGTGTAGGGAGGCTCCAGGGGATAAGGAGGATCCGTGGTGTAGGGAGGCTCCAGGGAATGATGAGGATCCGTGGCGTAGGGAGGCTCCAGGGGATAAGGAGGATCCGTGGTGTAGGGAGGCTCCAGGGGATAAGGAGGATCCGTGGTGTAGGGAGGCTCCAGGGGATAAGGAGGATCCGTGGTGTAGGGAGGCTCCAGGGGATAAGCATGATTCGTGGTGTAGGGAGGCTCCAGGGGATAAGGATGATTCGTGGTCTAGGGAGGCTCCAGGGGATAAGGAGGATCCATGGTGTAGGGAGGCTCCAGGGGATAAGGAGGATCCGTGGTGTAGGGAGGCTCCAGGGGATGATGAGGATCCTTGGTGTAGGGAGGCTGCAGGGGATGATGAGGATCCGTGGTGTAGGGAGGCTCCAGGGGATAAGGAGGATCCGTGGTGTAGGGAGGCTCCAGGGGATAAGGAGGATCCGTGGTGTAGGGAGGCTCCAGGGGATAAGGATGATTCGTGGTGTAGGGAGGCTCCAGGGGATAAGGATGATTCGTGGTCTAGGGAGGCTCCAGGGGATAAGGAGGATCCATGGTGTAGGGAGGCTCCAGGGGATAAGGAGGATCCGTAGTGTAGGGAGGCTCCAGGGGATGATGAGGATCCTTGGTGTAGGGAGGCTCCAGGGGATGATGAGGATCCGTGGTGTAGGGAGGCTCCAGGGGATGATGAGGATCCGTGGTGTAGGGAGGCTCCAGGGGATAAGGAGGATCCGTGGTGTAGAGAGGCTCCAGGGGATAAGGAGGATCCATGGTGTGGGGAGGCTCCAGGGGATAAACAGGCTCTGTGGTGTAGGGAGGCTCCGGGGGATAAGCAGGCTCTGTGGTGTAGGGAGGCTCCAGGGGATAAGGAGGATCCGTGGTGTAGGGAGGCTCCAGGGGATAAGGAGGATCCGTGGTGTAGAGAGGCTC
Organism: Phyllobates terribilis; assembly: GCF_046119375.1. NCBI lineage: Eukaryota > Metazoa > Chordata > Amphibia > Anura > Dendrobatidae > Phyllobates > Phyllobates terribilis. The sequence goes on along the minus strand of NW_027363051.1, from coordinate 519,278 downwards.
CAGGGGATAAGGAGGATCCATGGTGTAGGGAGGCTCCAGGGGATAAACAGGCTCTGTGGTGTAGGGAGGCTCCAGGGGATAAGGAGGATCTGTGGTGTAGGGAGGCTCCAGGGGATAAGGATGATCCGTGGTGTAGGGAGGCTCCAGGGGATAAATAGGCTCTGTGGTGTAGGGAGGCTCCAGGGGATAAGGAGGATCCGTGGGGTAGGGAGGCTCCAGGGGATAAGGAGGATCCGTGGTGTAGGGAGGCTCCAGGGGATAAACAGGCTCTGTGGTTTAGGGAGGCTCCAGGGGGTAAGGAGGATCCGTGGGGTAGGGAGGCTCCAGGGGATAAGGAGGATCCGTAGTGTAGGGAGGCTCCAGGGGATAAACAGGCTCTGTGGTGTAGGGAGGCTCCAGGGGGTAAGGAGGATCCATGGTGTAGGGAGGCTCCATGGGATAAGGAGGCTCTGTGGTGTAGGGAGGCTCCAGGGGATAAGGAGGATCCGTGGTGTAGGGAGGCTCCATGGGATAAGGAGGCTCTGTGGTGTAGGGAGGCTCCAGGGGATAAGGAGGCTCTGTAGTGTAGGGAGGCTCCAGGGGATAAGCAGGCTCTGTGGTGTAGGGAGGCTCCAGGGAATAAGCAGGCTCTATGGTGTAGGGAGGCTCCGGGGGATAAGCAGGCTCTGTGGTGTAGGGAGGCTCCAGGGGATAATCAGACTCCGTGGTGTAGGGAGGCTCCAGAGGATAAGGAGGATCCGTGGTGTAGGGAAGCTCCAGGGGATAAGGAGGATCCGTGGTGTAGGGAGGCTCCAGGGGATAAGCAGGCTCTGTGGTGTAGGGAGGCTCCAGGGGATAAGCAGGCTCTGTGGTGTAGGGAGGCTCCAGGGGATAAGCAGACTCCGTGGTGTAGGGAGGCTCCAGAGGATGAGGAGGATCCATGGTGTAGGGAGGCTCCAGGGGATAAGCAGGGTCCGTGGTGTAGTGAGGCTCCAGGGAATAAGCAGGCTCTGTGGTGTAGGGAGGCTCCAGGGGGTAAGGAGGATCCATGGTGTAGGGAGGCTTCAGGGGATGATGAGGATCCATGGTGTAGGGAGGCTCCAGGGGATGATGAGGATCCGTGGTGTAGGGAGGTTCCAGGGGATGATGAGGATCCATGGTGTAGGGATGCTCCAGGGGATGATGAGGATCCGTGGTGTAGGGAGGCTCCAGCGGATAAGGAGGATCCGTGGTGTAGGGAGGCTCCAGGGGATAAGGAGGCTCCGTGGTGTAGGGACGCTCCAGGGGATAAGGAGGATCTGTGGTGTAGGGAGGCTCCAGGGGATAAGCAGGCTCTGTGGTGTAAGGAGGCTCCAGGGGGTAAGGAGGATCCATGGTGTAGGGAGGCTCCAGGGGATGATGAGGATCCGTGGTGTAGGGAGGCTCCAGGGGATGATGAGGATCCGTGGTGTAGGGAGACTCCAGGGGATAAGGAGGATCCGTGGTGTAGGGAGGCTCCAGGGGATAAGGAGGATCCGTGGTGTAGGGAGGCTCCAGGGGACAAGGAGGGTCCGTGGTGTAGGGAGGCTCCAGGGGATAAGGAGGATCTGTGGTGTAGGGAGGCTCCAGGGGATAAGGAGGATCCGTGGGGTAGGGAGGCTCCAGGGGATAAGGAGGATCCGTTGTGTAGGGAGGCTCCAGGGGATAAACAGGCTCTGTGGTGTAGGGAGGCTCCAGGGGGTAAGGAGGATCCGTGGGGTAGGGAGGCTCCAGGGGATAAGGAGGATCCGTAGTGTAGGGAGGCTCCAGGGGATAAACAGGCTCTGTGGTGTAGGGAGGCTCCAGGGGGTAAGGAGGATCCATGGTGTAGGGAGGCTCCATGGGATAAGGAGGCTCTGTGGTGTAGGGAGGCTCCAGGGGATAAGGAGGATCCGTGGTGTAGGGAGGCTCCATGGGATAAGGAGGCTCTGTGGTGTAGGGAGGCTCCAGGGGATAAGGAGGCTCTGTAGTGTAGGGAGGCTCCAGGGGATAAGCAGGCTCTGTGGTGTAGGGAGGCTCCGGGGGATAAGCAGGCTCTGTGGTGTAGGGAGGCTCCAGGGGATAAGCAGACTCCGTGGTGTAGGGAGGCTCCAGAGGATAAGGAGGATCCGTGGTGTAGGGAAGCTCCAGGGGATAAGGAGGATCCGTGGTGTAGGGAGGCTCCAGGGGATAAGCAGGCTCTGTGGTGTAGGGAGGCTCCAGGGGATAAGCAGGCTCTGTGGTGTAGGGAGGCTCCAGGGGATAAGCAGACTCCGTGGTGTAGGGAGGCTCCAGAGGATAAGGAGGATCCATGGTGTAGGGAGGCTCCAGGGGATAAGCAGGGTCCGTGGTGTAGTGAGGCTCCAGGGAATAAGCAGGCTCTGTGGTGTAGGGAGGCTCCAGGGGGTAAGGAGGATCCATGGTGTAGGGAGGCTTCAGGGGATGATGAGGATCCATGGTGTAGGGAGGCTCCAGGGGATGATGAGGATCCGTGGTGTAGGGAGGCTCCAGGGGATGATGAGGATCCATGGTGTAGGGATGCTCCAGGGGATGATGAGGATCCGTGGTGTAGGGAGGCTCCAGCGGATAAGGAGGATCCGTGGTGTAGGGAGGCTCCAGGGGATAAGGAGGCTCCGTGGTGTAGGGACGCTCCAGGGGATAAAGAGGATCTGTGGTGTAGGGAGGCTCTAGGGGATAAGCAGGCTCTGTGGTGTAAGGAGGCTCCAGGGGGTAAGGAGGATCCATGGTGTAGGGAGGCTCCAGGGGATGATGAGGATCCGTGGTGTAGGGAGGCTCCAGGGGATGATGAGGATCCGTGGTGTAGGGAGACTCCAGGGGATAAGGAGGATCCGTGGTGTAGGGAGGCTCTAGGGGATAAGGAGGATCCGTGGTGTAGGGAGGCTCCAGGGGATAAGGAGGGTCCGTGGTGTAGGGAGGCTCCAGGGGATAAGGAGGATCTGTGGTGTAGGGAGGCTCCAGGGGATAAGCAGGCTCTGTGGTGTAGGGAGGCTCCAGGGGATAAGCAGGCTCTGTGGTGTAGGGAGGCTCCAGGGGATAAGCAGGCTCTGTGGTGTAGGGAGGCTCCAGGAGATAAGGAGGATCCGTAGTGTAGGGAGGCTCCAGGGGATGATGAGGATCCTTGGTGTAGGGAGGCTCCAGGGGATGATGAGGATCCGTGGTGTAGGGAGGCTCCAGGGGATGATGAGGATCCATGGTGTAGGGAGGCTCCAGCGGATAAGGAGGATCCGTGGTGTAGGGAGGTTCCAGGGGATAAGGAGGATCCGTGGTGTAGGGAGGCTCCAGGGGATGATGAGGATCCGTGGTGTAGGGAGGCTCCAGGGGATAAGCAGGCTCCGTGGTGTAGGGAGGCTCCAGGGGATGATGAGGATCCGTGGTGTAGGGAGGCTCCAGGGGATAAGGAGGATCCGTGGTGTAGGCAGGCTCCAGGGGATGATGAGGATCCATGGTGTAGGGAGGCTCCAGGGGGTAAGGAGGATCCGTGGTGTAGGGAGGCTCCAGGGGATAAGAAGGATCCGTGGTGTAGGGAGGCTCCAGGGGATAAGAAGGATCCGTGGTGTAGGGTGGTTAATGGAATAAGGAGGCTCCAGAGGGGACATGGAGGCCCATTTGCACTACAGGTTGCTCACATACTGGAATCGTTGCACTTTCTGCCACTGTAGATTTTTCTTCTCAGACATTGGGAGAAGGACTCCCCTGGGTCCGGTAATTAGGATTTAACCCTGTAATATGATTTTGGTGCTATTTCATTCTTCTAAGGGTTCGTATCATGTCCTTAGTAGGGTTCAGCGAGTATGTTCTGTCCGAGTATGGTCGGACCGAGCTCCAAGTATTTACAGCAGCTCGGTGATAAGGTTAGATCGCTCCCGTGTGTATGATTTGCAACTGTTTGACAGTTTTATTACATGGGAGGAATGTGTAAGAAATAGACATTCCTCACATGTAATAAAGCTGTCAAACAGTCGCAAATCAAGCGATTCAACCATATCACCGAGCAGCTATAAATACTCGGAGCTCGGCCCGAGCATATTCGCCAAAAGGGTTAATAGAACATACTCGCTCAACACTAGTCCTTAGGCATACTGTGGACATGATTACGGTGGCCACCTTTATGAAGCCCACCTTCGTGATTAGACAATCTCATTTGCATGCAGTAATAAAAGATTAAAACTCCATTGTTAATTGTGTGGACACTTTTCTACACTGAGGGCATGATAGGAAGCTTGAGAGAGTGAAATGGCACTGGTGGTACATTAAGGGGGTAAATCCTGATGACAGGTTCCCTTTAAGAACTGTCTATTTGCTGTCTAGTCTCTGCCACCCCTGACTTGTGCCAATGTCACCAGTTTATAAGTGTTATTCACTTTACCCGTCATTGTGTTAATGTTATGGCATGTAGTTGTCTTCCTTATTACCGGTACTTTCACTGACGAGGGTCTTCATTGTGAGATCCAGAAAATACATTCAGAAATCTCTTTTGTGTTGTAGATTAGATGTGATTTTTTTTCTATCTTTCATCCTGATAGGAAATCCTTGTGGGAATAAAGGTTTATCACTAAATTGTAAAAAAGAAGATATCAGGAAGCACTCTAATGGAGAAAACCTCATCACCCTTCCTGCACCTCCTGGACTTTACAGCACTTCACCTTCTTATAATCCTCCTGATCATGAGGAATCATCTCCTGAGCAATCTCACATTGTTACCACAATTCCAGGTGACACAGTGGATACAAGACTTCAGTGTGACAAGCAACTTACTAAAAGCTCAGCTCAGACACAAAGAAAACACAAAGGAGAAAAGCCATACTCCTGTTCAGAATGTGGGAAATGCTTTACAAAGAAATATAATCTTATTACACATCAGAGAAGTCACACAGGAGAGAAGCCATATTCATGTACAGAATGTGGGAAATGCTTTACAGATAAAGGGAATCTTATTACACATCAGAGAATTCACACAGGAGAGAAGCCGTATTCATGTTCAGAATGTGGGAAATGCTTTACATATAAATCAAGATTTATTACACATCAGAGAATTCACACAGGAGAAAAAACATTTTCATGTTCAGTATGTGGGAAATGCTTTACAGATAAAAGGACTCTTATTAGACATCAGAAAACTCACACAGGAGAGAAGCCATATTCCTGTTCAGAATGTGGGAAATGCTTTACATATAAATCAAATTGTGTTATACATGAGAGAATTCACACAGGAGAAAAGACATTTTTATGTTCAGTATGTGGGAAATGCTTTATTGATAAAAAGACTCTTATTAGACATCAGAAAACTCACACAGGAGAGAAGCCATATTCCTGTTCAGAATGTGGGAAATGCTTTACAGAGAAATCAAAATGTGTTAGACATGAGAGAATTCACACAGGAGAAAAGCCATTTTCATGTTTGGAATGTGGGAAGTTCTTCACGGAAAAAGGGAGTCTTATTATACATCAGAGAATTCACACAGGAGAGACTCCATATTCATGTTCAGAATGTGGGAAATGCTTTACAGATAAAGGGACTCTTATTAGACATCAGAAAACTCACACAGGAGAGAAGCCATATTCCTGTTCAGAATGTGGGAAATGCTTTACAGAGAAATCAAAATGTGTTAGACATGAGAGAATTCACACAGGAGAAAAGCCATTTTCATGTTTGGAATGTGGGAAGTCCTTCACAGATAAACGGAGTCTTGTGATGCACGAGAGAAGTCACACTGGGGAGAAGCCGTATTCATGTTCACTATGTGGGAAATCTTTTGTAAATAAATCGTATCTTGTTAGACATGAGGGAAGTCATACAGGAAAGAAACTGTAATCATGTACACTGTGTGTTTTAAAATTTTTTAAAAAATTGCTCAGAATAATGAGTACACTTCCTTTGATAAGTAAGATTGTCATTAATATCTCACTGAATACCAGAACAATTTCTAAAATTTTCCTTTCCCCCATGACCAGCGCCACACGAGAGAGGGAATTCACCCAATAAGGACAGGAAGCGTACTGAATAAGAGGGCTGCACCTCTACCCCGCATCATTTTGGTTTCCTGTCCATGAGGGAACCTGAAGCTGAAGAATCAGGAGAGGAAAGTTAAAGGAGAAACTTACCCAGGCCTTGCCTGGAAGAAAGGCTCCTTGTCTATAGTGCCGGTGTCGGGTCCTGGAAGCGCCACCGCTGGTCACTTGAGGGCTCATGTAGATGCGAGCGCTGAAGTTCTTTTGGATGCCTGCTGGCCCCAACAATGTCCCAGACTTGCGCATGTGCAGGAGGCCCTGGTATTGGTGTGCCCTGATGAAGAGCATGCCGGAGACTTCTGACCTGAAGTGTTGGATTTCACTTCCAGGGGGTCTGGGGAAGGCATGTACAAGGGGGTGGGGGAGTTGCTGTGGCTGGTCCCTCTTTTAAAATCAAGCCTGACTGCCAAAAGAGTGGCTTTTCTCTGGCTCTCCTTCCCCATGTGATATGGAGGAACGGCAGTGCCAGGATCAGAGTTCACGCAGCAATGGCAGTCTCATGAGTTGCAGAAGTGACAGTACCACCAACCACGAATAATGGTGTGATTTGATCCAGCCTCTGAATCTGGTACATTATTAAATTCCAGAATGCTGACTGATCTTTGTGAAATTTCACCATGGTAATTAAGTCCCTTTTTCTTGTCTCTAATTACTAGGAACGACTTAAGAAATGTGGCACAAAAGAATAAGGAGTGAACCCTTTGTAGGGATAAGTTACCTGACTTGTGGCAGAAAAGACTCTGTGCAGATTGTATACAGAAAACCGCATGTGAAGAATCCACTAACTTCATGGATTTGAGATCCGTGATCAGGGCACAAGTTAAGAATTCCCTTGAGACCCTTATTCATAAAAAAAGGAATAGAAAGGGAAGGAAAGGGTCCAAAAAACTATCACCTGATTTAGATGAATCTATAAAGTCGGAAGGTGAATGTGGATTGGATTCTTGTTCCTTTTCATTCTTTAATGGCGATACAGGGGGTAGGCCATGCTATCCTATAAAAGTCGCAGATAGGTTGATTAAGGCTGTGAGAGCTACCATGGGCATCTCGGATGCTACGGCCCCCAAATCCATACAAGAGTTCATGTTTTGTAGATTAGAGAAAAAAAAAAGAGACGCATATTTCTAATTAATGAAAAGATTCAGGCTCTCATTAAGAGAAAAAACGAAGAGAAAGGGTTCACTACCATCATCTTCTAAGAGAAGATACCAAAACAAGACTCATGGAATAAGATCCCAAAGATAGACGTAGCAGTGGCCAATTCATCCAAAAAATCTACCTTGCCTTTTGAGGATGTGGATATTCTGAAAGACCATCTGGATAGAAAGGCCGATGGTTACTTAAGACACACCTGGGAGTCCTCGGTGGGTGCCCTGAAGCCAGCGGTCTCTACGACCTGTACAGCCAGATCTATGATTATCTGGTTGCAACAACTAGAAGGTCAACCGAAGGATAATGTCCCAAGGGAAAAGATCGTGGCTGATGCAGGGAGCATCAGCTTTTATTGCAGATGCCTCAACAGACTCAGTGAGGCTGGCAGCCAGGTTAGCGGGCCTCTTTATTGCCACTCATAGGGCGCTATGGGTAAAAAGTTGGCCTGGGGATGTCCAGTCAAAGACCAAACTGTGTTCAATCCCATGTGATGGGGGCTTTCTTTTTGGTCAAGTTCTGGATGACATCTTGGACAAAGCTGGAGATAAAAAGAAAGGATTCCCCAGTTTGTCTATCCCAGAATACAGGAGTACCTTTTGGAATAGAAGATACGGCCGGAAAAGACCTCCTAGGATCAGGGAAAATAGGAAGTCAGAAGACTAAAAAAAAGGTTTCTTGTTTGGGGGGCCGCCTTCAGGTGGAAGGAAGTCTTCCCAGTGATGTCATTCCCCCGGAAGGAGGAATGCTTTCCCTCTTCCTCCATGCGTACAAATAAAATTCATCCCATGTCTGGATTCTAGGGATAGTGGAAGCAGACCTAAAATTGGAATTCCAGACTATCCTTCCACCCCTGCAAACCTTCATGGTGACACCTCTCCGAAGATCTTCCAAGCAATAGTTAGTCCTGGAGGCAGAGTTTTTGGTCCTCTTGGAGGTACCCATAGAAGAATAAGGAAAGGGATTATATTCCCCCCTTTTCTTGATAAAGAAGCTGGATGGCACTTTCAGAGATATAGTAAATTTGAGAGGTCTGAACAGATTTCTGGTATATCAACCCTTCAAGATGAAGTCAAAACAATCGGCTGTAAAACTTCTGTTTCTAGGTTGCTACATCGTGAGGACCTGCGCCGCGGTCAGCTGACTGTGACACGGGTGCCACGTGATGCCGACGGCGCCCCGCCTATCATGACACGGTATGCATCATCAAAGGTCCTCAAACCTATCGATCAGACTATAGACATCCGGTTTTTTACACACGTGGTGATTGGCGTGGGCACATTTAAAAGGGATCACATTGACACTGACACATACCCCCTGACGAAGGTTCGCCGAAACACGCGTTGGGGTAGATGTACACGTGGTGATCACGCTTCAAAAGTTTGGAAATTTCAAGACTGCTGCATCCCTCTGCAAGACAGCTCACAATTTTGGACATTTCAGAGCCCGTCAAAACTCTCTTCTGACTCATTTTGCCAAAGGAAAGGACGTTGCCTAATAATTAAGCACACCTTATATAGGGTGTTGATGTCATTAGTCAACACCCCTCCTCATTACAGAGATGCACATCACCAGATTTACTTAATTGGTAGTTGGCTCTCAATAATATGCAGCTTGGAGTAGGACAACATGTATAAAAAGTATCATGTGATCAAAATACTCATTTGCCTAATAATTCTGAACACAGTGTATATTCAATAAAGATTTATATATTTTTTACATCTAAGTAATGTTTATGGGCTTTATGTCGCTATTTTTTCCTTGGTCATTTTTCTCAGTTGTTTTTGCGATGCCCTCTCGTTAATCGTCCATGAGTCTCCCCGTTGTGGTGGTGTATTAGCTGCGTGATTATGCGGACTCTTCTGTGGTATGTCTTAATGAGAAAAGATGCATACTACCATGTTTCAATCCATGCAGAAGCTGAAAAATTCCCGAGAGTGGCCCTATCCATAAACTAGAGAATCAGACATTTTCAGTTCAGGGCCCCGGCCTTTTGGTCTGTCCATGGCTCCGAGAGTATTTACAAAGATCATAGTGGAGATGACAGCGAATCTTTGTGAACAGAACACCCTAATAATTCCATACTTAGACTATTTCCTGATGGTAGGCAGATCACTAGAACCCTGCATACAGGGATGGTGGATCGGCACTCCGTTAGCGTGGTGCACGTGGAGTAGAATATGCAGAAAGGAAGTAATTCCCGGCACTCACGTATTCAGTGAATAATTGCTCACTAGATCGCTCACTCAGCTGCACACGGAGGTAGACACAGGTACGCTTTCTTTATATCTCTGGTTGGTTTATTAGAATGTGGCATAAACCAACATTGAGTCAATGAAAATAAAACAGCCCTTTGGGCAAAACGGGAAAACAAAAAAATAAATTGGTCACGCAAAACACAGTCCTTGTGTTAGCAGGGGTCCACCTGCTCAGAGTCTAGCAACTCCACAAGGTTCAGGTCAGCTCAACACTAACATGTCTGGAGTTTGCCTCCCCAGACTTACTGAACAAGTAATGCCTCAGCAGACCTTGTATTTAGACCCCAGACCGCACCTTCAGGTGGAGATATGGAGAACAACCTCCCGCCCGCTCTATGGTTGTTCTTATAAAGACATACATTTTACAAGTGGTGACTTAACCCTTCTCAGCAAATGATATGCTGAAGGAAACTTAACGACTTTATTTCACTAAAGCTAATGGCCTCAGGAAAACATATCTCCCCTCCAGCACTTTACCAGTGACTTTGTCACATCTTTTATTTCATTGCCAATTCCAGTGGACATTTCAGCCCGTCCCAGGCTTTTTTCAGCAATACAGTCATCATACAATCACTAGTTTATAAAGGATTACACCTCAGAAGTGACATCAGATGTAAAACAAAAAACCGCCTACCCGATATAATTCTTCATGCATGAATCCCGTATAACATAATTTATTTTTTATTTTATGTATTTTTTGAATTATTATATTATTCACGGCTACGTAGACATTGTTGCATTAAATATAATTAACCAAAGCTATATTGAGGAATCATATGCTATACAGAAGGTTTATTCCTTAGAATATTATAGTGTATCAAATCTATTCTATTAGTTATTTTTAAATTAATCCTCTATTAGATTTATTTCTATTCAATTTACTAATATGAAGTTGAAACATGATTATCTCATTATATTATTATTATTATTATATTATACGTAAATTATCTTATGAAAATAACTTCCACTTGGACTGTGTCGAGTATCATCATTGAAATTACATCAAGTAGGGATTCATCAATATTAAATCAGCGCAACAATGTTGTCTAAAACAAAGAAATACCGTATTTTTCAGACTATAAGATGCACCTAGGTTTTAGAGGAAGAAAGAAAATGTAAGCAAAAAATGTGGTCATGATGCCCTGTTAAGGGGGAGGGGGTCTGCTGCTGACACTGTTATAGGGGTAATGTCCCCCAATTCTGTTAATATTCCCCATCCTGGTCTGTATGGCCCCCTCCTTCCTCTTATACGTGGCCCTCATCACCATCCTGATATGCATGGCACCCCTCATCCCCATCCTGGTCTGCATGGCACCCAAATCCCCCATCTTTGTATACATGGCACCCCAATCTCCTATCCTGGTATGCATGGCACCCCTTGATCCCCATCCTGATATGCTAGGCACCCCTCATCCTGGTAGGCATGGCACCCCTCATCCTGGTATGCATGGTTCCCCTCATCTTGGTATGCATGGCACCCCTCATCCCTCTTCTTGGTATGCATGACACCCCTCATCCTGGTATGCATGGCACCCCTCATCCTGGTATGCATGGCACCCCTCATCCTATTTAATAGATTCCCCTTGTCCACTTTTACTCATCCCCAGTCCCTATCTATTTGCCTTATCCCCCACCATATTTAATTAACCCCTGTCCATAATTAATTGATTGATTCCCCAGACCACAATTAATTGTTTCCCCAGTCCATATTTATTGATATTATTGATACTTATTGATCCCCAGTCCTTAGTTAATTGACCCACCGTCCATACCTATTTATTTGCTTTACCCTATTTAATTAAACCCCCTGTCCATAATTAATTGATTGATTCCCTAGTCCACAATTAATTATTTCCCCAGTCCATACTTATTGATCCCAGTCCATAGTTAATTGACACACCATCCATACTTAATTAATCCACCTGACCCACTCAGCTGATCCCCCGTCCATACTTAATTGATACTTAATTGATCCCCCGTCCATACTTAACTGATCCCGCGCCGATATCTAATCGATACACTTGCACATCCCTAATTGATCCCCGTCCAAACACCTATATATAAATAATTGTGTTTTGTACTTGTACATATATACTGACTGTATCCCCATATTTAGAATGACGTCCATGTTGGCCGGAGCCGTGCAGTGTACATCTTGCGCAATGTATGCATTCCCTGAGCTACCGCTCAGGGATCCATACTGCTGCGAGAGATGTGAGCATATCGTGCACTTGGAAGCCCAAATCCTGGATCTAAGTGCTCAGATAGCGGTACTGAGGAGCATCGACAACATGGAACGGAGTTTGCTGCTCACCGAGCAGACACTCAATGGGTCAACACTGGGGGTGGAGCTTAGTGGGGAAGCGCAGGCTGAACAGGCAGGGAGCTGGGTAACAGTTAGAAGGGATAGAGGGAAGAAGTATAGGAAGGCTGGTTCAGAACCGGCATTATTGGAGCACGACAGATCCTCTGACCGCCGGGGGAGTGTATGCTCCAGTAATGAGGGGGAGGGGGGAAGTGTAGGGCAGGCTAGACAGGTCCTGGTAGTGGGTGACTCTATTATTAGGGGGACAGACAGGGCAATCTGTCACAAAGACCGGGATCGCCGAACGGTGTGCTGCCTCCCTGGCGCTCGAGTCTGGCACATCGCGGATCGGGTTGACAGGTTACTGGGTGGGGCTGGCGAAGACCCAGCGGTCATGGTCCACATTGGCACCAATGACAAAGTGAGTGGTAGATGGAGGGTCCTTAAAAATGATTTCAGGGATCTAGGTAGGAAGCTTAGGGCAAGGACCTCCAAGGTAGTTTTCTCAGAAATACTACCAATCCCGCGAGTCACACAGGAGCGCCAACGGGAGGTTAGGGAGGTGAATAAGTGGCTAAAGAGTTGGTGCAAGGCAGAAGGGTTTGGGTTCATGGAGAACTGGGCCGACTTCGCTGTCGGCTACAGGCTCTACCGTAGGGACGGGCTGCACCTCAATGGGGAGGGTGCAGCGGTGCTGGGGAAGAAGATGGCTAATAGGTTGGAGGAGTCTTTAAACTAGAGACGGGGGGGTGGGGAAACCAAGGAAATAGGTGGGATGTGAGGCAAGCAAGGGGGAAGGGGAGAAGTGAATATAATGAGGGTGGAGAGGGGGGTGGGGATAGTACAGTTAGATCGTTAGAGAAGAATAGGATGCTAAATAACCCCAAAGTTTTATCTTGCATGCTGAACAACGCAAGAAGCCTGACCAATAAGGCGGATGAGCTGCGGGCGCTTATATCGGAGGAGAGGTATGACATCGTAGGTATAACAGAGACTTGGCTAGATGATAGCTACGACTGGGCGGTAAATTTAACAGATTATAGTTTATTTAGAAGGGACCGGAAACAGGGGAAGGGCAGAGGAGTCTGCTTATATGTAAAGTCACGTCTAAAGCCCAGACTAAGGGAAGATATAGGAGAGGGAGAAGAGGGGGTCGAGTCCATGTGGGTAGAGATAGAGGGGGCAAAAAATAATAATAAAATATTACTGGGGGTCTGCTATAAGCCACCCAATATAACAGAGGAGAATGAGAAACTGCTATTAGGACAAATAGACAAAGTAGCAAAACATAATGAGGTGATTGTAATGGGGGATTTCAACTACCCGGATATTGACTGGGAAACAGAAACCTGTAGATTGCAGAAAGGAAAAAGGTTCTTGACAAATATCAAGGATAATTATCTCTCCCAACTAGTGCAGGAACCAACGAGAGGGAAGGCCGTGTTGGACTTAATATTGACTAATAGGCCTGATAGAATAACTGAGGTACAGATAGTGGGGCACCTAGGTAATAGCGACCATAATATTATCGACTTCAAAATGCCCTTCAGTAGGGTTATCAATAAGGGAACAACTAAAACATTAAACTTTAGGAGGGCGAAGTTTGATCAGCTGAAAGAAAACCTTCAACTTATAGACTGGGACAAAGTTCTTAATCAAGGAAATACGAATAGTAAATGGGAAACCTTCAAAAGAATTCTGAATACTCAGTGCGAGAGGTATATACCGTATGGGAATAAAAGGGCCAGAAATAAGAGGAAACCAATATGGTTGAACAAGAACGTAAAAGGGGCGTTAAATAGCAAAAAAGAGGCATTCAAGAGATTAAAACAGGAAAACAGTAAGGAGGCACTAATGTGTTACAAGGAAAAAACGAGAACCTGTAAAAAACAAATAAAAATAGCGAAGGAGGAAACAGAGAGACGTATTGCTAGGGAAAGTAGATCAAATCCCAAACTGTTCTTTACGTATATAAATAGTAAAAGGATTAAATCGGATAATATTGGACCGATAAAAAGTGAGGAAGGGAAAATCATAGAGAAAGATGAGGATAAAGCTAATCTATTAAATAATTTTTTTTCGTCAACTTTCACAAAGGAAAAAGAACTAACAGGCGAAATGAGAAGTGACAAGCTTAATCCTCCACTAAGTATGACAAATCTAACCCAAGCTGGGGTACAGAAACGCCTCAGTAACATTAAAATAAACAAATCACCAGGACCTGATGGCATACACCCACGGGTACTAAGGGAACTAAGTAATGTGATAGACAGACCGTTATATCTTATATTTAAGGACTCTGTTGAGACTGGGTCTGTACCACTTGATTGGCGACAGGCTAATGTAGTGCCAATATTCAAAAAGGGAGCGAAAAGTGACGCCGGAAACTATCGGCCGGTGAGTCTGACGTCCGTTGTGGGCAAAATTTTTGAAGGCTTTATTAATGAGGCAATCATGGAGCATCTTGATGCTAATAATCTATTAACCCCGAACCAACATGGATTCATGAGGAATCGCTCCTGCCAAACAAACCTGATTGACTTCTACGAGGAGGTTAGCTCTCGAGTAGATCAGGGGGAACCAGTGGATGTCGTGTATCTCGATTTCTCAAAAGCGTTCGATAGCGTGCCACATAATAGGTTGGTATACAAAATGAGAATGATGGGGCTGGGGGAAAATGTCTGCAAGTGGGTAGCTAACTGGCTAAAGGATAGAAGGCAAAGGGTGGTTATAAATGGAATATACTCAGATTGGGTAAGCGTCACTAGTGGGGTACCACAGGGGTCTGTACTAGGCCCAATGTTATTTAATATCTTTATTAACGACATAGTCAACGGAATAAATAGTAAAATATCAATATTTGCAGATGACACAAAGTTATGTAAAACAATTAATACAAAAGAGGACAGTGCAGACCTACAGAGGGATTTGGATAAGCTGGGTAGGTGGAGCATTAAATGGCAAATGAGGTTTAACGAGGAGAAATGTAAGGTCATACATATGGGAAGGAAAAATGGAAGTCACCAGTACTCACTGAATGGGAAATCATTGGGGAATTCAGAGATGGAGAAGGACTTGGGCATCTTGATTCATAGCAAACTAAATTGGAGTGCCCAAAGTCAGGCGGCTGCTGTAAGAGCAAACAGGGTAATGGGATGTATCAGAAGAGGTATAGCTGCAAAGGATGAGAACATTGTTCTTCCACTGTACAAAGCACTGGTCAGACCACACTTGGAATACTGTGCTCAGTTATGGGCCCCAATATATAGAAAGGATATAAATGAGCTTGAAAAGGTACAAAGGAGGGCAACAAAATTAATAAGGGGAATGGAGGGACTGCAATACCCAGAGAGGTTGGCAAAACTAGGACTATTCAGCCTGGAAAAGAGAAGGTTGAGGGGGGACATAATAAATGTGTACAAATATGTTAGGGGACAGTATAGAGACCTTGCCAGGGATTTGTTCAAAAGGAGGGATATTACGGTAACAAGAGGGCACTCACTAAGACTGGAAGAGAAAAGGTTTCAGCACCAGCATAGGAAGGGGTTCTTTACGGTAAGAGCAGTGAGAATATGGAATTCACTGAGTGAGGAGACGGTAATGTCGGATTCACTAAACCAGTTCAAGCGGGGACTGGATGCATTTCTAGATACCAGGCAGATTTCTGCATATACTTAAAAATAGAATAAAATAGTAGGTTGATACAGGGATTTATTCTGACTGCTGGTTTCAGAGTCGGGAGGGAATTTTTCCTCAGGTGAAGATTGGCTAAATCATTTGGGGTTTTTGCCCTCCTCTGGATCAACTTTAGCAATTACAGAACTAACAGGTCGAACTTGATGGACGCAAGTCTTTATTCGGCTTTACTAACTATATCATCGTAGTATATAAGGCCATCCCCTGATCCCCATCACGCTGCACACACAAAAATAAACAATTATAATCACCTCCTCTCTCCTCTAGCGCTACGTCCCACTCTGCTGTCGACACTCACTATGAAAGACGTGCATGACGTCCCTGCCATGCGCCCTCACACAGTGTGAGATGCTGTTCTGGAATAGTTACTGCTCCCTGCGCCAGAACTGTGTGTGTGGAGCAGTGACCATTAACTCACACAGTACCTGCAGCACAGCTCCTGCTGCGGACGGCGGTCTTTGTGCCCACTATTAAAGACCATGAATATTCACTACAACCCATGGGAGTGGATTGTAGTGAATATTCATGGTCTTTAATAGCGGGAACGTAAACCGGACAGCGGCAGCAGGAGCCGCACTGCGGCTACAGTGTGCGCGCTTTTGAGGAAAATTAATATTCATTGTTCTCCACGCCCATGGGCGTGTGGAGCAGTGAATATTCATTTTCTTTAGCAGCGGGCACAGTGTAGGCTGCAGCAGGCGGCTCCTGCCTCTTGTGCCCCGCCGCCGCTCCCCTCACCACCCACAGCCAAAGGTATATAGTACGGGGCACAGTTCGGACTATAAGACACCCCCACTTTCCTCCAAAATTTTGGAGGAAAAAAGGGCGTCTTATAGTCCGAAAAAATACGGTATATTTTTTAATCACAAACAAATTTAAGGTAAAAATAAAAGATAAAATTTCATATATTGCGACTCATTTCATAACCTTTATTAATACATTCGGGGATAACGTTTTTACATTATGTATCCAATACGCCTCACTTCGGAGGAGCATTGTCTTTATATTACCACCCCTCCTAGGAATTCTAGGAATTATCACCTGTTCCAGCACTTCGTATTTTAATTGTGCGATAATATGTGTGTTTTTTTTTCCAGAAAATGTGCTGGAAGAGGTAATGGCAATACCAATAAAGGTAATATCTCCGCACCTTATTGTGGATTTGTGCTTATTAATCTTTGTACCAACTGATTGCGTGGTTTCTCCACTATAAGCTAAACCACAGGGACATTTTATCATATAAATCACGTTATTGAAGAGGTAAGTAAAAAAAAACTTTTCTTTTTCGTTGTTGTCCGGTTTGAGAGTCATAAAAAAAAATTCTCCTCCTTTAGCAACATTATTACATTGGAAACATCCCAAACATGGATATGTACCGTTTTTTCCTACTAGAAATAAAGGTTTGTTTAGATTCTCTCTTTTCACTACCTAGGTCCGCACGCACTAATTTATCTTTAATATTAGTCAACTTTTTGTTACAAATCAATGGGAGATTCTCAAACTGTGATATCTGAGGATACGCATGATGTCAGATATGCCGATGTTTTTTAACAATATGATCAACTTTTAAATTGATTGGATGATAATCCCTGACAAAAGGTATCCTGTGTGATAATGCACTTCTAGATCTTTTATTAGACAGAGAATCCTCTTTAACTTTCTCTAACAGGTGGCGTGGATAACCTCTCGCCATAAAATCATGTCGCATTTCAGTAAGTCTCTGTTCACAAAGAGATGGTTCGGACACAATTCTGCGTATCCTTTGTAACTGTGATTTAGGGATAGCCCTCTTAAGAGAATAAGAGTGCGCACTTTCAAAGTATAAAACACAATTTTTGTCCGTTTTTTTTTTCTATATAAATCTGTATCCAGACTATTATCATTTTTAATAATTGATGTATCTTAAAAAATTTAATTCTGCGCAAATCGTTTGTCGTGGTAAATTTTAATTCATCCCAAATATTATTCAGATATTTTTCAAAATCTTGCATTGCCTCTAGTGTGGCCCCTCCCATATGCAAATGACATCGTCAATATATCTATACCATGTTTTCACGTGTGTTTGAAATAAAGTATGTTTGTATATAAATCGTTCTTCAAAGAATGCCATATATGCATTTGCATATGGGGGGGCCACATTAGCACCCATCGCCAAACCCCTCCGTTGACAATAGAAAGTGTCCTGAAAGAGAAAATAGTTCTCATTGAGGACTAGAGTCAAAAAAACGATAATGCAATCAATTTGGAAGTGTGTAAATTCATTTCAATTCAAAATCCAATGGATCGCCTCAAGTCCCTTGTGATGTCCTCTAGAAGGGTATAAATTAGCTCCATCAATGGTAACTAATATAGTATCATCTCCACTATCATCAATCATTTTAATTTTTTTCAAAAAAATCTTTAGTATCCAGAAGAAATGCTTTTGTTTTTATTATTTAATTGAGGAGGATCCTACCAACATGATTGATAACGGGGATAATACCGAGTTAGTTGATGCCACAATTGGCCTTGCCCGGAGGATCAATTAAGGTTGTATGCACCTTTGGCAGTTTATAAAATACAGATGTAAGGGGATCCGTCTTCACCAAAAACTCCGCTAATTTATCATCAATAATACCCAGGTTTTTATATTTATCAATCATGTTGGAAATTTTCCTCTGAATTTTGGGCAAGGGATCATGGCTCAGTGGTACATAGGTCGTCTGATCTGACAATTGTCGCAAGATTTCTTTTTTTAATATTTGTAACGATCCATTACCACCACTGAACCACCCTTGGCTGCCGGTTTAATTTCGATCGAATCGTCATGCCTTAAAGAAGTCAATGCTTGTCTCTCTCTAAAACCCAAATTCATTCTTGGATAAGGACCACTTTGTCTATCTGCATACGTGAATTTTGGGTGGAGAGAAAAAGCTTCTTTGTCTTAATCCCAGTTCAGATGCAGTAAAGCATTTCACCTGTAATACAGGTAAAGTGCGCGCAGGTGTAATCACATTTGAAAAATACGTTTTAATCTGACATTACGGAGAAACTTAATGTCCAAATCAAGTTGAAATGTATTAAGTTTGGACATAACAACAAATGAAAGTCCTTTCTGCAATACTTGCATCTGAATTGCAAAAAAAGTTTTTGATGAAATGTTTATAACAAGGGACCTGAGATCTTGTTTGCATCGCAGGTGTAGCTGTGTCGGTGATGGCGACCTGCTCTCCTCCTCTTCTTGTGATGTTCTGCTTCTTTGTTCTCGCGGAAAAAGGACGTGGATTCCTTCAGGATCCTGAGAACTCGCTGCTAGAAGCAGATGAATAAAAATCATTCCTAAAACATTGTCTGGGATTTCTAATCCTATTGAAAGTTTGCTCTCGCCATCTATAAACTTTATTAGAAAGATAGTCTTCAGTGTCACGAGTAAATTTCCTTCTTTTTCTCTCTTGTAAATCCTTTCAATGAATATCCAGAACAGAATTACAAAGATTCCTTCATAATGGAAAGTTCATCAGATTTCAAACAGGAGGTTAATTGCTCTTCAATATTAGCACTCTGAACTTTAAGGTCAGCGATGGCTTTATGCAATCTGTCAATAGTTAGTAACATCAAATCCATAGAGCATTTATTAAGCACTTGCTCAAAATCATCGCAGAATATATTATCTTCTGAAAACAGCGTCGAGCGTAGGTTAAACCCTTAAGTCCTGCTGTATTTTCTTTTCTCGATAATATTCTACAAGTGTTTCAGCATGCAACTCATATGAAATCAACCTCTTAGTTTCCCCTCTCAAAGTCCCATCTTTTGAACTCACTTGTTGGGATTTTCAGGAAATCTGTTCATATTGTGGATTGCGCTATAATTCCAGCGGCTTCTTCCTAATTGAAAATCCGACTTGTTGCAGCGATGGTGAAAAATGTGTGCTCGTATCCCAATATGAATACAGGGATGGTGGATCGGTGGTGGTGGTGCACGTGGAGTAGAATATGCAGAAAGGAAGTAATTCCCAGCACTCACGTGTTCAGTGAATAATTGCTCTTTTATTTCATTGCCAATTCCAAAGGATGTTTCAGCCCGTCCCAGGCTTTTTTCAACAATGCAGTCATCATACAATCACTAGTTTATATTAAATTAGATTAGATTAGATAAGTCGCATTATTATTATTTGTTATTATAGCACCATTAATTTACATGTTTAAAAGGGGTATACATAGCAAACAACAAGTACAATAATTGGAACAAAAACAAGTCAGCGACTGGTACAGGAGGAGAGAGGACCCTGCACGCGAGGGCTCACAATCTACAAGGGATGGGTGAGGATACAGTAGGTGAGGGTAGAGCTGATCGTGCAGCAGTGTGGTGGAGCAAGGGTTACTGCAGATTGTAGTCTTTTCGGAACAGGTAGGTCTTCAGGCTCCTTTTGAAGATTTCCACGATGCGATTGTGGGAAGAGGACATAAGAGGGGAGTAGAGAAGGAGATCATGTGAGGATCAGAGGTTGCGTGCAGGTATGTACCGGGAGACTAGGTCAGAGATATATGGAGGAGACAGGTTGTGGATGGCTTTTTATGCCATGGTTAGGGTTTTGAACTGGAGTCTCTGGGCAATGGGGAGCCAGTGAAGGGATTGACAGAGAGGAGAGGCCGGGGAATAGCGAGGGGACAGGTGGATTAGTCGGGCAGCAGAGTTTAGGATAGATTAGAGTGGCAGAAGGGAGGCTACAGAGCAGGAGGTTGCAGTAGTCGAGGCGGGAGATGATGAGGGCATGCACTTGTGTTTTTGCAGATTCGTGGTTCAGGAATGTGCGGATCTGGGAAATATTTTTGAGTTGGAGTCAGTAGGAAGTGGAAAGGGCTTGGATATGAGGTTTGAAGGAGAGATCAGAGTCAAGGGTTACCCCGAGGCAGCGAGCTTGCGGGACTGGGGAGAGTGGGCAGCCATTGACTTTGATAGATGGGGGGTTGAGTGAGATGGTGGAAAGATGATGAATTCAGTTTTATCCATATTAAGTTTTAGAAATCTAGAGAAGAAAGATGAAATAGCAGACACACATTGGGGGATTCTGGTTAGTAAGTAGGTGATATCAGGTCCAGAAAGGTAGATCTGTGTGTCATCGGCATAGAGGTGATACTGAAAGCCGTGAGACTTTATGAGCTGTCCCAGGCTGAAGGTGTAGATGGAAAAGAGCAGGGGTCTTAGAACTGAGCCTTGGGGAACACTGACAGATAGGGGGCGAGGTGAGGAGGTGGTGTGGGAGTGGGAGACGCTGAATGTCCAGTCTGTTAGGTATAAGGAGATACAAGATAGGGCCAAGTTTGTGATGCCAAGAGATGAGAGAGTCTGTAGTAGGAGGCATAGGTGGATTATAATAAGGGCAATCTGGGCTACCACCCGGGGCCCGGGCCTCCAGGGGGCCCATGGCCAATTTGCCCTCATAATGTTTTCAGCAGCGGGGGACCGCACTGTGCCTTAGAAACCGGCCGCATCAGGGAGACAATGCCCCGTCTCATGCTGCGCATAACACATCTGCATCTCTGGCTGCTATGGGCATAAAAGGGGACAAACTTATGGTGTGGCACCCATGCTCCCCTGACCTCAACCCCATTGAGAACCTCTGGAGCATCATCAAAAGGAGTGTCTATGATGGCGGGAGGCAGTTCACATCTAAGCAACAGCTCTGGGAGGGTATTCTGTCCTCATGCAAAACAATTAAAGCAGAAACCATCCAAAACCTGACAAATTCAATGGGCGAGAGAGTTCAGAAGCTCCTTTCGAACAAGCGGTCCTATGTGCAAATGTAGCATCACCTAGAATAAAGTTTTGAGTTGAAAACTGTTTGATTTCAGTGTGTAATAACCTGCTAATGCTTATAATTTCAAAAATGACCATTTTTTTGTTTTTTATTAAAATGAAAAGGTTGAAAACTCTGCTGTACATAATAATTTGGAACATGCATTTTGAGTGCAGTTTGAGTTTTTTATTTTTTAAAAATATACTGTTCTCATAGGCAGTTTGTACAAAAACCTTTCAATTGTACTCTAATAGTTATTTGACTGGAAAATTACAATGACTACAATTCATATAGGTAATTTGGGAAAATCTGAGAAAATATTATTTGCATAATAATTTGGAACACAGTGTATACTACCCCATCCTGGTCTATGCCCCCCTCCCCATCCTGGTATATACTCCTTTATCCTGGTATATACTACCCCATCCTGGTCCATGGCCCCCCCCTTATCCTGGTTCCCCATCCTGGTATATGCTCCCCAAGCCTGCTCCCCCATCCTGGTATATACTCCTCCATTCTAGTGTATGCTTCCTCATCCTGGTATATGCTCCCCCATTCGGGTCCATGCCCCCCCTTCATCCTGGTATATGCTCCCCCATCCTAGTCACCCATCCTGATATGTACTCCCCCATCCATAAATAAATGAAAAAAAAAAAAGGCTCCTACTTGCTTTTCCACCTCTCCACTGCAGCGCATCGCCTGCGCTATTTCAATAACAATTGCACCGGAATCGGCGCCCACGCATAGCGCGATATCCGTTTTAATTTTAATGAATACAATTGTGCAGAGTGTATTCAACAAAATGCCGCCAGACTACGCGCATGCGCATGCCACGCTGTCCATTTTGTTGAAGACACTGTGCATATTTGTCTTCACTAAAATGCCGCCAAAAATCGCGCTATGCGCAGGCGCCGATTTTGGCGCCACACTCTTCCCCCGGCCTCTCCAGAGATGACCGGACCGAACAAGTATGTGTTTATGGTGCTGGAGATCGCGGTATGCGCTCAGTGCTTATGCATACCGCGATCTCTGGCTCCGCACTCCTCATCCCTGTCTGGGATGTGGATGCGTCTTTCTGTCTGCGGCCGGACTGTGCAGGTATTGCACTTGCGCAGTCTATAGAGGCTTCTGACAGAAGGAAACTTCCCTGATTGTACTATAGATACCAGTCATGTATTGTCATATAGACTGTACAGGGCCATACCTAGGGGAATCGGGGGGGCACGTGACCTGGGTACATTCGTCAGGGGGGCGCCTTCGGGCCACCTCATGCGACGGTCAGAGGTGTCTCCCAGGCAGCTGCATTTTGCATTCGACCATTCTCTGAGCTGGCTGTGGAACTGACAGTCGATCAGAGTAGGGAGCTATGTACGGGCTCATACTGTATATAGGGAGCTATGTGGGGGCTCATACTGTATAAAGGGAGCTATGTGCGGGCACTTATTGTATATAGGGAGCTATGTGCGGGCACTTATTGTATATAGGGAGCTATGTGCGGGCACTTATTGTATATAGGGAGCTATGTGCGGGCACTTATTGTATATAGGGAGCTATGTGCGGGCACTTATTGTATATAGGGAGCTATGTGGGGGCTCATACTGTATATAGGGAGCTATGTGCGGGCACTTATTGTATATAGGGAGCTATGTGCAGGTTCTTATTGTATATAGGGAGCTATGTGCGGGCACTTATTGTATATAGGGAGCTATGTGCGGGCACTTATTGTATATAGGGAGCTATGTGTGGGCACTTATTGTATATAGGGAGCTATGTGCGGGCTCTTACTGTATATAGGGAGCTATGTGCGGGCACTTATTGTATATAGGGAGCTATGTGCAGGTTCTTATTGTATATAGGGAGCTATGTGCGGGCACTTATTGTATATAGGGAGCTATGTGCGGGCACTTATTGTATATAGGGAGCTATGTGCGGGCACTTATTGTATATAGGGAGCTATGTGTGGGCACTTATTGTATATAGGGAGCTATGTGCGGGCTCTTACTGTATATAGGGAGCTATGTGCGGGCACTTATTGTATATAGGGAGCTATGTGCGGGCACTTATTGTATATAGGGAGCTATGTGCGGGCTCTTACTGTATATAGGGAGCTATGTATGGGCTCTTACTGTATATAGGGAGCTATGTGCGGGCTCTTACTGTATAAAGGGAGCTATGTGCGGGCACTTATTGTATATAGGGAGCTATGTGCAGGTTCTTATTGTATATAGGGAGCTATGTGCGGGCACTTATTGTATATAGGGAGCTATGTGCGGGCACTTATTGTATATAGGGAGCTATGTGCGGGCACTTATTGTATATAGGGAGCTATGTGTGGGCACTTATTGTATATAGGGAGCTATGTGCGGGCTCTTACTGTATATAGGGAGCTATGTGCGGGCACTTATTGTATATAGGGAGCTATGTGCGGGCACTTATTGTATATAGGGAGCTATGTGCGGGCTCTTACTGTATATAGGGAGCTATGTATGGGCTCTTACTGTATATAGGGAGCTATGTGCGGGCTCTTACTGTATATAGGGAGCTATGTATGGGCTCTTACTGTATATAGGGAGCTATGTGCGGGCTCTTACTGTATATAGGGAGCTATGTATGGGCTCTTACTGTATATAGGGAGCTATGTACGGGCTCATACTGTATATAGGGAGCTATGTGGGGGCTCATACTGTATAAAGGGAGCTATGTGCGGGCACTTATTGTATATAGGGAGCTATGTGCGGGCACTTATTGTATATAGGGAGCTATGTGCGGGCACTTATTGTATATAGGGAGCTATGTGCGGGCTCTTACTGTATATAGGGAGCTATGTATGGGCTCTTACTGTATATAGGGAGCTATGTACGGGCTCATACTGTATATAGGGAGCTATGTGGGGGCTCATACTGTATAAAGGGAGCTATGTGCGGGCACTTATTGTATATAGGGAGCTATGTGCGGGCACTTATTGTATATAGGGAGCTATGTGCGGGCACTTATTGTATATAGGGAGCTATGTGCGGGCTCTTATTGTATATAGGGAGCTATGTGTGGGCACTTATTGTATATAGGGAGCTATGTGCGGGCACTTATTGTATATAGGGAGCTATGTGCGGGCACTTATTGTATATAGGGAGCTATGTGTGGGCACTTATTGTATATAGGGAGCTATGTGCGGGCTCTTACTGTATATAGGGAGCTATGTGCGGGCACTTATTGTATATAGGGAGCTATGTGCGGGCACTTATTGTATATAGGGAGCTATGTGCGGGCTCTTACTGTATATAGGGAGCTATGTATGGGCTCTTACTGTATATAGGGAGCTATGTGCGGGCTCTTACTGTATATAGGGAGCTATGTATGGGCTCTTACTGTATATAGGGAGCTATGTGCGGGCTCTTACTGTATATAGGGAGCTATGTATGGGCTCTTACTGTATATAGGGAGCTATGTACGGGCTCATACTGTATATAGGGAGCTATGTGGGGGCTCATACTGTATAAAGGGAGCTATGTGCGGGCACTTATTGTATATAGGGAGCTATGTGCGGGCACTTATTGTATATAGGGAGCTATGTGCGGGCACTTATTGTATATAGGGAGCTATGTGCGGGCTCTTACTGTATATAGGGAGCTATGTATGGGCTCTTACTGTATATAGGGAGCTATGTACGGCCTCATACTGTATATAGGGAGCTATGTGGGGGCTCATACTGTATAAAGGGAGCTATGTGCGGGCACTTATTGTATATAGGGAGCTATGTGCGGGCACTTATTGTATATAGGGAGCTATGTGCGGGCACTTATTGTATATAGGGAGCTATGTGCGGGCTCTTATTGTATATAGGGAGCTATGTGTGGGCACTTATTGTATATAGGGAGCTATGTGCGGGCACTTATTGTATATAGGGAGCTATGTGCGGGCACTTATTGTATATAGGGAGCTATGTGCGGGCACTTATTGTATATAGGGAGCTATGTGTGGGCACTTATTGTATATAGGGAGCTATGTGCGGGCACTTATTGTATATAGGGAGCTATGTGCGGGCTCTTACTGTATATAGAGGGCTATGTGGGGGCTCATACTGTATAAAGGGAGCTATGTGCGGGCACTTATTGTATATAGGGAGCTATGTGCGGGCACTTATTGTATATAGGGAGCTATGTGCGGGCACTTATTGTATATAGGGAGCTATGTGCGGGCACTTATTGTATATAGGGAGCTATGTGCGGGCACTTATTGTATATAGGGAGCTATGTGCGGGCACTTATTGTATATAGGGAGCTATGTGTGGGCACTTATTGTATATAGGGAGCTATGTGCGGGCTCTTATTGTATATAGGGAGCTATGTGTGGGCACTTATTGTATATAGGGAGCTATGTGCGGGCACTTATTGTATATAGGGAGCTATGTGCGGGCACTTATTGTATATAGGGAGCTATGTGCGGGCACTTATTGTATATAGGGAGCTATGTGCGGGCACTTATTGTATATAGGGAGCTATGTGTGGGCACTTATTGTATATAGGGAGCTATGTGCGGGCACTTATTGTATATAGGGAGCTATGTGCGGGCTCTTACTGTATATAGAGGGCTATGTGGGGGCTCATACTGTATAAAGGGAGCTATGTGCGGGCACTTATTGTATATAGGGAGCTATGTGCGGGCACTTATTGTATATAGGGAGCTATGTGCGGGCACTTATTGTATATAGGGAGCTATGTGCGGGCACTTATTGTATATAGGGAGCTATGTGCGGGCACTTATTGTATATAGGGAGCTATGTGCGGGCACTTATTGTATATAGGGAGCTATGTGTGGGCACTTATTGTATATAGGGAGCTATGTGCGGGCACTTATTGTATATAGGGAGCTATGTGCGGGCTCTTACTGTATATAGAGGGCTATGTGGGGGCTCATACTGTATATAGGGAGCTATGTGCGGGCACTTACTGTATATAGGGAGCTATGTGTGGGCTCTTACTGTATATAGGGAGCTATGTACGGGCTCTTACTGTATATAGGGAGCTATGTGGGAGCTCATACTGTATAAAGGGAGCTATGTGCGGGCACTTATTGTATATAGGGAGCTATGTGCGGGCTCCTATTGTATATAGGGAACTATGTGCGGGCTCTTACTGTATATAGGGAGCTATGTGGGGGCTCATACTGTATAAAGGGAGCTATGTGCGGGCTCCTATTGTACATAGGGAGCTATGTGCGGGCTCTTACTGTATATAGAGGGCTATGTGGGGGCTCATACTGTATATAGGGAGCTATGTGCGGGCTCCTATTGTATATAGGGAGCTATGTGGGGGCTCATACTGTATAAAGGCAGCTATGTGCGGGCTCCTATTGTATATAGGGAGCTATGTGCGGGCTCTTACTGTATCTAGGAGGCTGTGTGGGGGCTCATACTGTATATAGGGAGCTATGTGCGGGCACTTATTGTATATAGGGAGCTATGTGCGGGCTCTTACTGTATATAGGGAGCTATGTGCGGGCTCTTACTGTATATAGGGAGCTATGTGGGGGCTCATACTGTATAAAGGGAGCTATGTGCGGGCTCCTATTGTATATAGGGAGCTATGTGCGGGCTCTTACTGTATATAGAGGGCTATGTGGGGGCTCATACTGTATCTAGGAGGCTATGTGGGGGCTCATACTGTATGTAGGTGGCAGTGCGGGGGCTCATACTGTGTGTAGGGGGCTGTGTGTTGGCTCAAAATGTATGTATACGGCTGTGTAGGGGCTCATACTGTATCTAGGAAGCTATATGGGGGCTCATACAGTATATAGGGGGATGTCAGCATACTTAAAACTGCTCAATATTATGTCATACAATTAATATTATTTTTTATTATTTTATTAATATTATTAATATGGAGCAGAATTAATTTCAGCCTATTGGTTCGGCTTCCACAACAGTCATGGTCTCTCTTGTGGCCCCTTGGGAAAAATAATCTACCACCGCTGCTCTATTATGTATAGCGCTATGTTATGTATAGTGCTGTACATAATGAAAAAAATTCCGTAATTTTCCGTCTACAGATGTGATCAAAGCATCTGTGTGTTACTCACATGACCTATCACATGATCTATCAAAAGGGATCATGTGACATGTCACGTGATACATCAGGTGCCCAGGGGGGGCCCACGCCTTCTAAACTGCCCGGGGCCCTGACTACTCTTAATCCACCCCTGGTAGGAGGGAATGGTCTACTGTGTCAAAGGCAGATGACAGGTCCAGAAAGAGAAGGGCAGAGTAGTGTCGCTTGGATTTAGTGGTCAGTAGGTCGTTGGTGACTTTAGTCAGGGCAGTTTCAGTAGAATGGTGCTGTCGGAAGCCAGATTGGAGGCGGTGAAAGAGGGAGCAGGAGGAGAGGTGGGAGGACACCTCAAGATGGACGTGTTGTTCCAGTAGTTTTGAGGCATAGGGGAGAAGTGATATGGGGCGATAGCTAGACAGAGAGGATGGGTCAAGGGATGGATTTTTGAGGATGGGTGTGATCGAGGCATGTTTGGAGCATGAGGGGAAGACACCAGTTGCTAGTGACAGGTTGAAGAGGTGGGTTAGGGTTGGGATGAAGACTGCAGGTTTGGGATGAGGTGGAACGGGATTGGGTCAAGTTCACAGGTGGTGAGATGTTACTTGGAGAGGAAAGTTGATCTTCTGTGATGGCGGAGAAGCTGGTTTTGGAGGAAGAGAGTTGAGTAGATATGAAGAGGGACTGTGGGGACTTATGGCATTATATGAAATTTTATCTAATAGAGGAGGATTAATTTTTAAAAGAACTAATAGAATAGATTTGATGCACTATTATATTCTAAGGAAAAAAACTTTCTGTATAGTAGTATATGATTCATCAATATAGCTTTGATTAGTTGTATTTAATGCAATAATGTCTATGTAGCTGTGAATAATATAAAAAATATATAGTTTTGTTTTATGTATTTTTTAAATTATGTTATACGAGATTTATGCATAATGAATTTTATTGGGTAGGCGTTTTTTTGTTTTACATATGATGTCACTTCCGAGGTGTAATCCTTTATAAACTAGTGATTTTATGATGTCTAGTAGATGTGATCAGAGTCTTCGTTACAGGATCCATCGGTCGTGATTGGTGCCATCTTGTAGATGTGATCGGAGCCTTAGTTACAGGCCCATCGGTCGTGATCGGTGACGTCTTGTAGATGTGATCGGAGCCTTAGTTACAGGATCCATCGGTCGTGGTCGGTGACGTCTTGTAGATGTGATCGGAGCCTTAGTTACAGGATCCATCGGTCGTGGTCGGTGACGTCTTGTAGATGTGATCGGAGCCTTAGTTACAGGATCCATCGGTCGCGGCCTGTGACGTCTTGTAGATGTGATCAGAGCCTTAGTTACAGGATCCATCGGTCGTGGCCGGTGACGTCTTGTAGATGTGATCGGAGCCTTAGTTACAGGCCCATCGGTCGTGATCGGTGACGTCTTGTAGATGTGATCGGAGCCTTAGTTACAGGATCCATCGGTCGTGGTCGGTGACGTCTTGTAGATGTGATCGGAGCCTTAGTTACAGGATCCATCGGTCGTGGTCGGTGACGTCTTGTAGATGTGATTGGAGCCTTAGTTACAGGATCCATCGGTCGTGGCCGGTGACGTCTTGTAGATGTGATCAGAGCCTTAGTTACAGGATCCATCGGTCGTGGCCGGTGACGTCTTGTAGATGTGATCGGAGCCTTTGTTACAGGATCCATCGCTCGTGGTCGGTGACGTCTTGTAGATGTGATCGGAGCCTTAGTTACATGATCCATCGGTCGTGGTTGGTGATGTCTTGTAGATGTGATCGGAGCCTTAGTTACAGGATCCATCGGTCGTGGCCGGTGACGTCTTGTAGATGTGATCGGAGCCTTAGTTACAGGATCCATCGCTCGTGGTCGGTGACGTCTTGTAGATGTGATCGGAGCCTTAGTTACAGGATCCATCGCTCGTGGTCGGTGACGTCTTGTAGATGTGATCAGAGCCTTAGTTACAGGATCCATCGGTCGTGGTTGCTGATGTCTTGTAGATGTGATCGGAGCCTTAGTTACAGGATCCATCGGTCGTGGTCGGTGACGTCTTGTAGATGTGATTGGAGCCTTAGTTACAGGATCCATCGGTCGTGGCCGGTGACGTCTTGTAGATGTGATCAGAGCCTTAGTTACAGGATCCATCGGTCGTGGCCGGTGACGTCTTGTAGATGTGATCGGAGCCTTTGTTACAGGATCCATCGCTCGTGGTCGGTGACGTCTTGTAGATGTGATCGGAGCCTTAGTTACATGATCCATCGGTCGTGGTTGGTGATGTCTTGTAGATGTGATCGGAGCCTTAGTTACAGGATCCATCGGTCGTGGCCGGTGACGTCTTGTAGATGTGATCGGAGCCTTAGTTACAGGATCCATCGCTCGTGGTCGGTGACGTCTTGTAGATGTGATCGGAGCCTTAGTTACAGGATCCATCGCTCGTGGTCGGTGACGTCTTGTAGATGTGATCAGAGCCTTAGTTACAGGATCCATCGGTCGTGGTTGCTGATGTCTTGTAGATGTGATCGGAGCCTTAGTTACAGGATCCATCGGTCGTGGTTGGTGTCATTTTATCGATGTGATAAGAGCCTTAGTTAAAGAATCCATGTCACGACACAGCTGTCAGGTGACCAGGGATCAGGGGCTCCTATCCTAACCCTAACACTAGGGGGCGCCCTAGCTCACCCTATTCCCCGGGATACCTCTGAAGGTGAGGATGCCGAGGCCTCCATCCTCGCTCTAACTCCTGAGTTAGCCCTCCTCTTGTTCTCCCCCACTCAGGGAAGAGGGGTGCTACTGTGCACCGAAGTACACCCACCCGACAAACAGGGCAGCACAGACAGGGATAAACAGAAAACTTCAGGCACACAAAATATTCTCTCATGGGGAGCAGTGACTATTCTGGCACAGAGTGGGACACAGTGCTGGAGGAGAGAGGAGGTGAGTGTAATTGTTTTTTTTTTTTTTGTGAAGTGCTACGAGGATCAGGGGGTGCCAAGCATACCAGGATTCGGGGGGCCATACATACCAGGAGTCGCACTACAGGCATAGTGTGCCGGCTATTAAGGAAAATGAATGTTCACTGCTCCTGAATATTAATTTTCTTTAGTAGCGGGCACAGTGTAGGCTACTGCAGGCTGCTGCCTCCTGTTCCTCGCTACTCCGCCGCTGTCGCTTCCCCTACATACCCCACCACCCACAGCAACAGTATTTATGTATATCGGACTATAAGACGCACCCCCCACTTTCCTCCAAAATTCTGGAGGAAAAAAGTGCGTCTTATAGTCCGAAAAATATGGTAATTTATTTCAGTTCTTCAATACAAAAGTGAAACTCATATATTATATAGAGTCATTACACACAGAGGGATCTATTTCACGTGTTTATTTCTGTTAATGTTGATGATTATGAGTTGCAGCCAATGAAAACACAAAAGTCATTATCTCAGTAAATTAGAATACTTTATAACAACAGCTTGAAAAATGATTTTAAAATCCGAAATGTTGTCCTACTGAAATGTATGTTCAGCAAATGCCCTCAATACTTGGTCGGGGCTCCTTGTGCATCAATGCGGCAATGTGGCATGGAGGCGATCAGCCTGTGGCCCTGCTGAGGTGTTATGGAAGCCCAGGTGGCTTTGATAGCAGCCTTCAGCTCGTCTGCATTGTTTGCTCTGGTGTCTCTCATCTTCCTCTTGATAATACCCCATAGATTCTCTATGGGGTTAAGGTCAGGCGAGTTTGCTGCCAATCAAGCACAGTGATACTGTTGTGTGTAAACCAGATATTGGTACTTTTGGCCGTGTGGACAGGGGCCAAGTCCTGCTGGAGAATGAAATTTCCATCTCCAAACAGCTTGTCGGCAGAGGGAAGCATGAAGGGCTGTAAAATGTCCTGGTAGACGGCGGCGCTGACTTTGGTCTTGATAAAACACAGTGGACCTACACCAGCAGATGACATGGCCCCCAAACCATCACTGATTGTGGAGACTTCACACTAGACCTCCAGCAGCTTGGATTGTGGCCTCTCCACTCTTCCTCCAGACTCTGGGACATTGATTTCCAAATAAAATGCAAAATTTACTTTCATTAGAAAACAACACATTGGACCACTAAGCATGAGTCCAGGTCTTTTTCTCCTTGGCCCAGGTAAGACGC
Source organism: Phyllobates terribilis (assembly GCF_046119375.1). Lineage (NCBI taxonomy): Eukaryota > Metazoa > Chordata > Amphibia > Anura > Dendrobatidae > Phyllobates > Phyllobates terribilis. Next base: position 487,893 of record NW_027363051.1, on the reverse strand, counting down.
TTCTGGCGTTGTCTATTGGTCATGAGTGGCATGACACAAGGAATGCGACACTTGTAGCCCATGTCCTGGATACCTCTGTGTGTGGTGGCTCTTGAAGCAATGACTCCAGCAGCAGTCCACTCCTTGTGAATCTCCCCCACATTTTTGAATGGCCTTTTCTTAACAGTCATTTCAAGGCTGCGGTTATCCCGGTTGCTTGTGCACCTTTTCCTACCACACTTTTTCCTTCCACTCAACTTTCCATTAATATGCTTGGATACAGCACTCTATGAACATTGAACAGCCAGCTTCTTTAGCAATGACTTTTTGTGGCTTACCCTCCTCGAGTGTGTCAATGACTGCCTTCTGGACATCTGTCAAGTCAGCAGTCTTCCCCATGATTGTGGAGCCTACTGAAACAGACTAAGGGACATTTTATACGCTTAGGAAACCTTTGCAGGTGTTTTTTGTTAATTATTTTAATTTATTGAGATAATGACTTTTGTGTTTTCATTGGCTGTAAGCCATAATCATCAACATTAATAGAAATAAACACTTGAAATAGATCACTCTGTGTGTAATGACTCTATATAATATATGAGTTTTACTTTTTGTATTGAAGAACTGAAATAAATTTACTTTTTGATGATATTCTAATTTTGTGAGAAGCACCTGTAGATGCAACCACAACCCCTTTTTGAAGTATAGGAACCGGTTCACAATTATCTCCACCTCCAGGAAAACAGCGAGATAAGGCATCCGCCTTAATGCCCTTGTTCCCCAGCCTTTACGTGACAGTGACAAAAAAGTTAAACCTGGTAAAGAATAACACCCATCTTGCTTGTCTGGGCGTTAGACGTTTTGCAGACCCTAGATATACCAGATTCTTATGATCCGTGATTACCATAACCGGATGAAATGTCCCCTCCAAAAAATGACGCCACTCCTCAGAAGCCCACTTGATTGCCAACAGTTCTCTGTTACCAATGTCATAATTTCTCTCAGCGGGCGACGTCATTTACCAGGACACGCACCCTGCGACAAAACAGCCCCCACCACCACTTCAGACGCGTCAACTTCTACAATGAATGGCTGAGTGACGTCAGGCCGTAGGCGAATCGGCGCAGATGCAAAACACTCCTTTAGGGTATTAAATGCCTCCCTGGCTGGACTGGACCATTTAGAATAGTCTGTCCCTTTCCTGGTCATATCCGTCAGAAGTTTGGCTACTACAGAAAAGTTTTTGATGAACTTGTGGTAGTAGTTGGCGAAACCCAAAAACCTTTGTAACGCCTTTAAATCCTCAGGACGCTTCCAATCCAGTACCTCCTGAATTTTTGCCGGCTCCATGCGAAAACCGGTGGACGATAAAATATAACTCGACTTTGACTTCCGGTCAGGCCCTGGCTGAGAGGCGATAAGAAGAAATAGCTCCGCAGCCCCGGCAGATTTCACCCCCTCAAAGCAGTAAAAACTGTTAAGAAAACATAGGATCAAAAGCACAGAACAGTGAGAAGCAGATTAACCAGCCGATGGAACGTTATCTCCTCCGCAGCAGTAAAACCCCGGTGAGTGGTATGACGGGAGATTCAGGAGATATCCAAAATGGCCACCAATGAAGATTCTCAGTGTGCCTTGCCCTTATCACAGAAGCCAGCACAGAAGCCAAGAGGGGAGGAATTGTGTACAGACTCCCAGCAGGAGATGGGGGTGAGAGAAGATGGGAGAGGACAGAGAGAGTCTGGCCAGCTAATGGGAGAGATGCAGGCAGACTTCAGTAGTATAAACTACAAAGAACTTACTGAATCGGTAATCGAACACCTCACCCCACAGATAAGAGTTTCCCTTGAGAATGCAATGAAACAGAAGCTGATGGGTCTTAAAGAAGACATCTCACAACATGAAGTGAGAATAGAGGAGGCAGAAGGCAGAATTGGGCGCCTGGAGGATATAAATGAAAAGGCTGATAAAGACATCAGTTTACTGCAGAAGCAAGTTCATATTTTGGTAGATCGCATTGAAGATCTTGAAAACAGATCACGTAGGAATAATTTAAGGGTCGTTGGACTCCCGGAGACTATCAAGCCCAGACAACTTCAGAGAATATTTGAAGATGATTTACCAGAGGCTCTGGGAATAACCTCTCACAGGAGGGTAGAAAGGGCGCACCGAATAGCCCCTCAAAGACCGAACAGTACGCCAGAGACAAACCAGAGACCAAGGCAAGCAATAGCCAAGTACTTGGACTTTAACGATAAGGAAAACATTCTGCGAGCGTTTAGACGTCGAAGAGAGCCGTTAACTTTTCAAGGACACAAAATTATCATTTTCAATGACTATTCTGTGGAGGTTAATAAACGGCGCAGAATGTTCAGTGACTGTGGTTCTAGACTATTTAAAAATCATATACAGTTCCAATTACTGTACCCGGCCATATTGAAAGTAAGGCACACAGATGGCTCAACAAAAAGCCTTCAAAATCCGAAGGATGCAGAAGAGTACATATCGAAGCTGCTGAGGAAAAACGGACAAGATGAAACAGAGGTCGGAACATCGCCGAAGCAGGGGAGAAAAGCAGAACAAAGTACAGAGAGAGAAGAGGAATCCGAAAATTGGAGGTTGAGCCCACAGATCCAAAGGCAAAGAACACCCAGACATCACAAGATAATCCAGGAAGTGGATATTGAAGCAGATAAGTGTAGCACCCTGAGGATTCGGCTGCTACAGGGGTATTACACCTCAAGCCAGAGGTGTGGTATTCCACTCCCGGGTAAGGATGGAGTGTGGAACTGAGCTCAGTAGGCTGCATGCACTACACACATCCCATTTCCGGGGGACAGATCGATGGTACTCCCACTAGATATATGTGCAGGTACGACAGTGTCTGTCCCTGGCTGGAGTGGGAGGGGGGTGGAACATCCCAGTAGTGTAGGGGCAGATAGGGGGAGCAGTCTGGGTAACGCTAGGAGCTCATTGGGTGCTGGTCACCTGAGCTCACACATAGAGGGAGTATATAAGGTGGGCACCATCTAGAGACAGGGTCTTTTGTAGAGGGAAGGACAGTCAACAGTCAGCCAGCTCCAAGGCCAAGAGAGAGAGGAGAAAAGGAGGACCCAGAGGGGGAGAAGAAGGAACCCCAAGAGCCCAGAATAAAAGCAGAAGGGTGAAGGGTTGGCACGCAAGGGAACCGGATCCCAAATTAGTGGAGGAGAGAAACTACCCTCGACTAAGAACCGGAGGCTGCAACATTACCAGTGGAGCAGCCCCTCACTAAATCCACTCAGAAGGCAAACCGAGTATAGGGTCAGGGAACCCAGAGAAAAGGTTACCCAACAAGAGGCCCAAGGGAGCCGGATATAAGTGGATCCCTGGTGGGGAAGGCTGTAGTAAGGACAGTGAGAAAGGGAGCTCAGGACCACGCTCCAGACTTGCTTGGGGGTTGGCCGAGTCCAGGACCTGGTGGACGCAGCACGGCTCGGGCGGTCACTCAAGGCCGGAGTGACCAGCACAACAGCAGTAAGTAAAAACCCTGAACTGCACAGCCCGACTCTGAGTCTTCTTACCGTCCACATTGCACCACCACAACCACCATCCTCTACACCTGACCCCCTGAGGCTATACCCCTCCCGTTGGGGGTTATACTACCAGAGCTGCACAAACACCACCAGCCTCAGCGGACCCTTCTGCAGCGGCGGCCGTATTGACCGCAAATCAACGGGTGGCGTAGTCGACACTAAAGAACATCCAGCAACATCTGTAGGACTGCCACACACTGAGCTTGACACCCTGGGCACGGACCGGGTCACAGCCGCTCGGAGACTACAACCCCCATCTGATCCGGCTCCGGGTAATCCCCCAAACAGCACTGGCCCAGGGGGCGCGTTATAAGTAATACACTATGGAGGGGATGAAGCAGGGAGAAGGACACTTTAATAAGACTGGCGACCCAAGGACTCTCCTATTTGTAGTCACTTGAGGGGGTGACCACTTAAAGAACTTAGAGGTGGTTTAACGAAAGAAATATTGCCGGGGAGAAGCTTGTGGGGGAATAAGCCAGAAAAAGGAAGTCACAGAAAAATGCTATTGAGTGATTGTTTGTTGTTGGTTGTTAACTTGTTTTTTGTTCAAAGGGGAGACATGCAGGAACAGAATGTAAGTCAGAACAAAATTGTGATTATTTGGTGTGAGCAGCCAACATATAATCAAAAATGAAAATATCATAGTATGCACATTGTATCATGGAGTGTAAAGGGGCTTAGAGCCCCGACTAAAAGAATGATGGTTCTGCGACATGTAAAGAAACTAGAAGCAGATATTGCATTATTGCAGGAAACGCATTTGAGAAATGAAGATATGTTTAGGATGAAAATATTGTGGGTGGGAGAGGTGTATGGTTCAGAGGGGGTGGGAAGAAAGGCAGGTGTTCTAATATGGCTGCACAAAAATCTACCGTACAAAGTAACGCAGGTAGAACGGGATACAGATGGAAGGTACATAATGCTAAAGCTAGAAAGAAATGAGGAAGGAATTGGTGGAATCAATATATATGCGCCCAACACAGAGCAAAAAACTTTTTTTGAACAACTACGTTTTAAGATATTACAAAACACAACAAAGAACATGATAGTAGGAGGAGATTACAACAACACACAGTCTATAGAGGAAGATCAACTGAGTCACGTGAGGACAAGAGGGGAAAAGCTAGTGGGAAATCAACTCTATTGGCAGAGTTCATAGAGGACACAGATTTGTCGGATATTTGGAGGTTGGAATCACCCAATGAACGAGAATTTACACACTTTTCCCACCCACATCAAACTTGGTCTAGAATTGACTATATATTGGTGAGTAGAGGGCTACTAGACAGATGCAAAAAGTCAAAAATTGAGGAAATGGTGATTTCGGATCATGCGCCAATCTCTCTAAATTTAATTGAGCAATATCCAAGGGGAACGGACTACATATGGAGATTCCCATCGTTTCTTCTTGGAGACGAGCGGTTTAAAGTGATATTACAGCAATGGTGGGAGGAGTATTCTTACCACAATTCGGTGGATGGTCTGAAACCACAAACATACTGGGAAGCAGGAAAGGCGGTCCTGAGAGGGAAACTAATAGCGGATGTGCATACATTAAAAAAACCAACAAACACTAAATATGAGGAATTTAGTAGGAAATTAAGGGAGAAATGCTTGCACTTTCAACAACAAAAAACAGCTAAAAATAGGGATGAATGGAGGGAGGCCAAAAGGGATTTTGACATATGGGCGGAAAAAAAAGAATTATTTAGAAAGACGCAAATGGAAATAGAGTTGAGGAGATTTGGAGATAAAGCAGGAAAGCTATTAGCAAACTTGGCAAAGGGCAAGAAGGGAAAGAGTAATATCTTAAAGCTTAAGACAAGAGAGGGTTTAATGGTTGATAACCCTACGGAAATAAACTCAACCCTGCGGGAGTATTATGATAACTTATATTTAGAAGAGGCCAAGGGCACAAGTAGGGGTGAGGACTTTCTAAAAAAAATGAACATACCTTGTGTCTCAGAGCCACAGTTAAATATGCTAAATGCTCCCATTACAGAGGGGGAAGTGAAGAGTACCATTGGGGGATTGCCAGCTGGAAAAGCACCTGGGCCGGATGGGTTCACGGGCGATTTTTATAAGGTCATGTCCCAACAAATGACCCCTACTTTGACTGCATGGTATAATGAATTGTTACAGGGGGGGATCTGTTGGTGGGCACTAATGTGACTCATATTAGCTTAATACCAAAAGAAGGGGAAAATGTGGAGGACCCAGCATCTTATAGACCTATATCCTTGATAAATCAAGATGTTAAAATAATATCCAAACTCATGGCAAACAGATTAGCAGAGATACTCCCAACATTAGTAACACCCGCACAGGTGGGCTTTGTGAAAGGTAGGAGTGCAGTTACAAATGTAAGACGTACATTGTTAGCCATAGATGCAATAAATAAAGAAGAAAACAGTCGAGGTAAGCCGGCTCTGGTTACACTAGACGCAGAGAAGGCCTTTGATAAGGTGAAGTGGAGCTGGGTAGGTCAAGTTTTGGACAAAATTGGGCTTGTGGGAAACTTCAGAAATTTTATAAAAGCCCTATATGCTAACCCCGCAGCAAGAATTCAAACCCCAGGTCATTTATCGGCAAATTTCCCTCTTGAAAAGGGAACACGTCAGGGATGTCCTTTGTCCCCGCTAATGTTTGATCTGGCATTAGAACCCCTTGCGCGATACCTAGAACAACATGAAGTTTATGAAGGGATACCAATAGGAGGCATGAAGCTTAAGGCCTCGTATTTCGCAGACGATATCATACTTTACATGGCTGAGGTGGCAAGAGATCTGCCAGGGGTCCTGGATCTTATGGAAAATTTTGGTAGGTATTCGGGATTCACTCTAAATCAAAGCAAATGCGAAATTCTCCACTTAACAAATAGAGACAGAAGTAGTATGGTGGAAAAGGAAATGTGCAGTATTCCAATATCCAAAACACATATAACATATCTGGGTATCAAGCTGGGGAGAAAACCAGAGTCAATATATAACTTAAACTTTCCTCCAGTCATCTCCAAAATTCAACAGGAATTAGAACGGTGGCAAAATTTGCCTTTGAGTCTATTGGGCAGGATTCACCTTTTAAAAATGATGAGTTTTCCGAAACTCATGTATCCACTGCAGACCATTCCTGTTCTCCTAAAACATGTAGATGTGCAGAAAGTATACTCGGCTATTAGGAAATTTATATGGAGAGGTCGAAGACCCCGTATAAAACTGAATACACTGATGGCTTCCAGGGAAGAGGGAGGGGTAAACTTGCCAGACATAAGAGGATATAATCTAGCGTGTATTTCCCGTCACATAGTAGATTGGTTTAAAGACACTAGTGGGTTCTCTGATACGGTCCTGGAAAAATCGTATGCGTACCCGTGGAACTTAGTCGCCTTATTACACACGCCACAAAGCCTAATGCCTAAAAAAATAAAAAACTCAATAATGTATCGGGATACAATAGCTACATGGAAGGAACTTAGGAGAAAACCTAAATTCTCATGGAGAATATCGAGAGATTTACCCATATGGGGAAATCCTGTGTTCCAACAAATAGCAGAGAACAAACTATTTCAGGAATGGAGGGTGAGGGGGATCCATAAAATACCTAATCTACTACATGAAGAAGAAAATAGGTGGCTGAGTAGGGAAGAGATAATATTAAAATTAAAATTCAAGCTAAGTGAACAACAATTCCTACAATTCGGACAAATAAAAGGGACAATTATGACGCATTTGATAAATGTGAGTGAAGAGACTAGAAGGAATGCAATGGATAATCTATTATTTGACCGAACAGGTACATGCAATATATCCGCAATATACAGAAATCTGAAAGGCATCCTTGGAAAAATAGACATAGAGAAAACATTCAGATCCTGGGCCAAACAAATAGAGGGTGAGGAAATCGGGAAAAAAATGCTGGCGGGTTGGCAGGCAGTACGGAAAAACATCTTAAGTGAGGTCTGGAGAGACACACAATTTAGGATTTTGCACAGAGCTGTACTGGCCTTCAACATACCAGTATCTAGAACAATGAGGGATCGTCTGGTACATTGTCCAAAATGCAAACTCGGAAAATCTGATCTGTTACATGGACTCTGGGGATGTCCTAAAGTACAGGAATTCTGGGAAGATATATGTAGCACCCAGAGGAACATGGGGGATAACTCGGTACCCGGGCCTTTAGCCTGACCTTCAGGGATGTCACGGTGGTCGGCTCCCGGGCCCGTACCCTGGGGTCTCTCCTAAAAAAGGGGTTGATTTAGTAAAAGAAATAGTTTGTGACGCCACCTGTGGCTTCTGGTGAGGATCACCAGCGCTGCGCAGTCCACTGAGGCTGATGATAGGGCAGCTTGATGGTATTGCTCTCCACAGGTAGAGCTGGGCCTCAGGGCAGTATAGGAACGGGGATGAAGGACAAAGAGACTCCGCCGGGCCAGAGCAAGTACAGGGACAGACACGATAGTCACTTCAGTACCTTTTACTGGTGGAAATTCAGGCACTCCCCGGAGCACTGTAGGGTGAAGGGTGTATGTCCGGATCCTCCCAAATGAGCAGGTTTTGGGCCTCCTGGTTCTGGCTTCTGCGTAGTAAGTTTCTGACCTGCCTGGAGCTAGGCCTAACTCTGTCTCTGTCCTGCGCTGGCTGACCTTGTGGTAGGGCCTTCTCTTGGATTACACGCTCCCGACTTACGGGGCCTATGTGTCTCCTGGCTCTGGTATGTATCAGCACTTTAGCAATCCTGGGACCTGTAGTTCTCCAGGGATTCCGGTTTCTCTTGCTGGGTCGTGGAGATCCCGGCAAGCTTCGGACCCAGTGTCCGGTAACTGATTCTCCTTCTGGGGTGAGCTAGTTAAGCTCCTCTGCCCCCTATGTACTAACTCTCTATGCCTTCGCCTTCGGCCTACTCGAGCCCTCAATAGGCTACTCACACAAACGGCAGCGTGCCGCGTTTCACCGATCTTATGGCGCCGGCACACGTACAGCTCGCCTCACTGAGCTACACCGAGTCTTGATCTGGATAAGCTCCACTGCAGACTGACCTCTCTCAGGCTTCTTTACTGCAGGAACTCTCTCAACAGGTTTGCTCTCTGTCAGTTCCAGTCTAGACTAGACTAACGGCTACCTGGCCCCACCTTCCCTTATATATCTCCCTAAGGAGCTCCCTCTGGTGGTCTGAGGTGGAAGGTGGAGATGTGTGAATGGTTATGGGGGCCTCTTGTGGAGGAATCCTTAAATACACCCTTCTGGGTCTGTGATGCCAAGCACAGCTGGGCTTCACATATAAAACATATGATGGAAAATATAGGTATTGGGAACATATCATTGCACCCATTACCGTTCCTCTTCCATTACTGGAAAGGAGAAGAAGCCCCACAACAAAAAGGAAAGGACACATTAACTCCAATGTTCCACTTAATTTGTATGATAGCCAAAAGAAGCCTATTAAAGGATTGGTTGAGCGATTCCATTCCAAATCGGAAAGTTATAATGGGACAAATGAAAACTTTGTTTCACTTAGAATGGTTGGAAGCCGAGCGTAACAAGGAAAAGAGTATAAAATCGCTCATAATGAAATGGAAAAGCTTCTTACTTAGACATTACACAAACCAAGAACTTCAGGGAATTATGAAACCCTTTGAACAGACCAGTTGGTCCATACTGGAAGACTTGGGTGGAACATTGGGGAAGTGGAAAATAGTTGATCTGAATGTTGATGGAAAAGGTGGAAGGGATACAGGTTAAGACGTAGTATAAAATATGGATACAGACTAAATATTCAATAATGTTTAAGGGATTAAGAAGAAGACGAAAAGAAAGGAGAGGTGCACACAAGAAATATACAAGTGTTTCCTGCATGTTGGGGAAGAGGGACGGCAATGGGGAGGGTTTTTTTTTGGTTTTTTTTCTTCAATGTTTACTTTGTACTTAGACCATACAATTAGTAAGGTGATAATCAAAACTGAAATGATGACTACTTAAGCTAAGAATAATGCATTGGAATGTACATTTACATACTTATGGTATATGTTAAAATCAATAAAAATTATTATTTAAAAAAAAAAAATTCCGCCACTACTTCAGTCATAGGAATCTCATTCAAAAATTGTAATAAAACTAATAGAATTAAGAAGTATAAATAGAAATTAAATAAATTCATGAATATATTAAAAAGAGGTACTCTAGAAATAACTTATTAAAGAATCAATTGAATCTTAATATGACATAATTTTATACTTACCCTCCATGATTTGATGAAATAACACATATCTTAGGGTATTTGACCCTCATTTCAAAACAGGAGTTCTAGTAGGCTAGGTAAAAAAGGCTTTATTCTGTAAGTATAAGAGAAGCTTTCCACAGAGCTTCACTATTGGGAGGACATGTCTTCCTGCTATATCATTTTGTGGTAGGTGAGACGGAAGCAGGGGCGGACTGGCCCACCAGAGGATCGGGAAAACCCCCAGTGGGCCCGGGTCCCGATGGCCACACCCCCAAGCCCCACCCCCTAACCCCCTGGGACCTGTACAGAGAACAGAGGACCCCCCCGGTTCTCTAATCATATCGGCAGCACTGCTGATATGATTAGTGATGGGCCCTCTGCAGCGGCAAAGCAGGGAGAGCGATCTCCCTGCTCTGCCTGCTGCTGCAGTGCCCCTCTGCCTCCTCTGCACAGCGCGATACTGCCGGCGCGTGTGATGCGCCCCCTGGGCCTTGGGGACACCCGGAGCCGAGCCTTGTAGATGCTGGGGGTTGTAGTCACCGTGGCGGTGACCCGGTCCTTGACCCAGGGCGGTCAAACCAGGGTAGTAGTCTATGTGCACTAATGTCAATGTCCGACTACGCCACCTGTGGATTGCGGTTATTGGTAGTCCGCTGAGGTTGGTGGTATGTGCAGCTAGGTGATGTGACTCCCCACAGGTGGAGTGTAGCTTCAGGGCAGCGTGTAGAGATGATGGTGGTGATAGTGCTGGGAATCAGTAATGACAACGCGGAGTCTTTGCAATGCAGTCTCAGGGTCTTTACTCACAGTTCTTTCACTCCAAGTTATTACTGCAGGTTTATAACTTCCCGCGTCGTCCTGTGTTTACCGAGTGAGGGGCTCAGTCGACTCCCAGGTAGCTCTGGAGCACTTAGCAGGACCCCCTTCTGTGTGTCCTCTCTGGCCTCTCTCCTTGAACCTCACACCTAGCGGCACCTCTGTCCAGTGTCCTCGGGCCTTGGCGGGCGACTTGTGTTCCATCCCCTGGCCCTATGTGGCTACTTTCCTGGTGGCTGGTGTGGGCGGCCTGCTGTACTTGAAGTGCTGCAGCCTCCGGTTCCCAGTTGAGCCTTGTAGTCTCTGCTGGTTGGGGGACCTGGTTCCCCTTCTCTGTGTTTTGTTTTTTTTTCTTCTGTTTACTAGAAATTCATGGTGGCCATGTCTAATTTGGCGTGACGCCATGAATTTCAGGCTTAGTACCAGCTGATAATACAAAGCTGGTACTAACCCCATTATTACCCAGCGTGCCACCCCCCATCAGGGCCATTGGAAGAGCCGGATAAAGCGCCTGGAAATGGCGCTACGATGAATGCGCCAATTCCAGGGGTGGCTGCGGGCTGCCGTTTTCAGCGTGGGGGGCCCAGAATGCTTGGGCCTTACCATGCTGAGAATCCCAGCCCCCAGCTGCCTGGTTTTACCTGGCTAGTGATCAAAATATGGCGGGAGCCCACGCATTTTTTTTTTATTATTATTTTAAATAATTAAAAAAAAAACATTGGGCTTTCCTGACTTTTGATCAGCAGCCGCGGTAAAGCCAGGCAGCTGGAGGTGGCAGCCCGTAGCTGTCTGCTTTAGCTGCGCTGAGAATCAAAAATTCTGCGGAGCGCTATGTCATTTTTGTTTTATTATTTATTTATTTTCACACTTCTATATGTGTGACAGTCCCAACAGCCAATCACAGACGCTGACACAGAGAATGGGCGTCTGTGATTGGCTGCTTGAGTAACCTGAAAGCAGCCCATACATAGTACCATACTAGAATATATGGGCTAATTGTACATTACTCGAACAGCCAATCACAGACGCCCATCCTCTTTGACAGCATCTGTGATTGGCTGTTGGGTCTGTCACATATAGAAGTGTGAAAAGAAATGTTTAAAACGATGTAGCGCTCCGCAGAATTTTTGATTCTCAGCGCAGATAAAGCAGACAGCTACGGCCTGCCCCCCCCGCTGCCTGGCTTTACCTTGGCTGGCGATCAAAAGACAGAGAAGACGAATATTTGTTTTAAACTTATTTAACATTTATTTTTTTTTTAAATGCGTGGGCTCCGGCCATATGCTGATCGCCAGCCAGATAAAACAAGGCAGCTGGGGGCCGGGATTCGCAGCATGGTAAGGCCCAAGCGTTCTTGGCCCCCCACACTGAAAATCGCAGCCCGCAGCCACCCCTGAAAATGACGCATTCATCATAGCACCATTTCCAGGTGCTTTACCCGGCTCTTCCAGCGGCCCTGGTGGTGAGTGGCACCCTGGGTAATAATAGGGTTAGTACCAGGCCAGCTTTGTATTATCAGCTGGTACTAAGCCCGAAATTCATGGTGTCACATCAAATTAGACATGGCCACCATGAATTTCTAGTAAACAGAAAAAAAAAAAAAGACAGAAATTTATTTTTTTTTTCATTAAAAATAAAACACATTTAGGGACTCCATCTTTAATAAAGACAAATCCTCACTCCAACGTAATCCACGGATCTTCTGTCTTCAGCTCTGCTACATCTTTGCCATCAGACGAGTATGTCTGCTGACAGATGAGCCGGCACAGAATGACGCTGGAGCTCTGTTACTGTGGAGTGTCGCACTATGTTGCTTTTTTGTCATTTCATGTAGTGCAGAAATCTTGGGAAAAGTGTGTATTGTGCTCTGGAAGTGATCAGTTATAGCTAACTATGTTATCTCCTGCAGAGATAAGTCCTGCACAGAAGATGTGATATATCGGTCTGCGGCAGATAAAGAACTTGTGAGTATGTGTATTACCTATACATGCACACTGACACTATATACAGAGCTCCTGTGTATAATATCAATGGTGATCATTGCATTACCTGTACACTGACACTATATACAGAGCTCCTGTGTATAATATCAATGGTGATCATTGCATTACCTGTACAATGACACTATATACAGAGCTCCTGTGTATAATGTCACTGGTGATCACTGTATTACCTGTACACTGACACTACATACAGAGCTCCTGTGTATAATGTCACTGGTGATCACTGTATTACCTGTACACTATACACTATATACAGAGCTCCTGTGTATAATGTCACTGGTGATCACTGTATTAGCTGTACACTGACACTATATACAGAGCTTCTGTGTATAATGTCACTGGTGATCATTGCATTTCCTGTACACTGACACTATATACAGAGCTTCTGTGTATAATTTCACTGGAGATCATTGCATTACCTGTACACTGACACTATATACAGAGCTCCTGTGTATAATATCAATGGTGATCACTGTATAACCTGTACACTATATACAGAGCTCCTGTGTATAATGTCACTGGTGATCACTGTATAACCTGTACACTGACCCAATATACAGAGCTCCTGTGTATAATGTCACTGGTGATCACTGTATTACCTGTACACTATATACAGAGCTCCTGTGTATAATGTCACTGGTGATCACTGTATAACCTGTACACTGACCCAATATACAGAGCTTTTTTACATTTTTATTATTTTAGTATTATTTGTCACTATGTGGTGGCATTATGTGCTTTGGTCATGACATGACGATATTTGTCCATTGTATGTGGTATTATTCGGTCACTATGTGGTGGTAATATGTGGTCTCATGGTGTGTCAGTATTTATACCTTGTATCTGGTAGCATTTGATCACTATGTGGTGGTATTATGTGCTTTGGTCATGGTGTGGTGGTATTTGTGCCTTGTATGTGGCATTATTTGGGCACTATGTGGTGGTAATACGTGATCTGGTCACGGTGTGGTGGTATTTCTGCCTTCTATCTGGTAATATTGGTCTTGGTAGAGTGGATTGTGGTTGGTCATTTGTTTTATCTGATATCAATAAGGGGAAACCTCTTTATTTCCAATAGATATTAAATACTTGGATGTTTAACCCCTCCCTGTCCTGTGACTATTACACAGCAGCAGAGATGCAGTCACAGAGGTTCACCAGAGAAAGCAAGTTGGCATTTGGTGAGATTTTCACCTCTGTATTGATAAGACAAAACCAGGAGTGGGTGAGAAATGCATAAAACATGACCTCGGATCGCTCCACTCCTGGATTTGTCTTATAATTACCGAGGTGAAAATCTCACCAAATACTCAAAGTGCCACAATCTTCTGACAGTGCGGATTCCACCAATAAATAAGTGACCCCCTTCCCAACCTGTGCATCGCTGAGAACTTCACCAATAAAAACCCTTTAATGCAAACTCCAGTAATTGTACATGGCATTTCTGGTGAGCGCACGGTGATGGGCAGGAGCCGCCAATATAATGGGGATAACGGCGAACAGGTATCTGCAAATAGCTGAAGGGTGGGCCCGGGTGGGTGGGCCCCGGGAGTCAATGTCCCTGGTGGGCCCCAGACACCCCAGTCCGGCGCTGGACGGAAGGCAGCTGGAGTTTCATGGTGGATGAGGTGTGGATTTATTAGAGACCTGGATCCCTGTTTTGTACCTACACTTGAGTGAAGGTGTGAATGAGATTCTACAAATTTAATTTGCCTAATTTGTATCACATGAACGGCAATAAATCATCTCCAGCTGTAATGTACTGATACATATATGCCGATAAGAATGTAAAGAGTCATAAAGAGAAAAACAATAGAAACTGAAATGATACAACGGCTTCTGCTTCTGAAGTCTAATTGTGGAAAAGTATTTCACTAAATATAAGAGGATTTAATTATATATATATATGTGTCTATACTGTATATATATATTATAGAATGTTATCACTTCATGTAATCCACTTATATACATTCTAATCCATATATATATATATACACACAGCCTTGACTCTTACAAAACTAAAGGGTTTTTCCCAAAATTCCTAGTTGTCCCATATGAATAATAAAACTTACTAATCGTTTGGGGTCCAACCACTGGCCCCCTTAGCAATCCAGACAATGGGTCCCTAGATCCCAGGAACCAGGCTCTGCATAGCCCTGTATTGAATGGAGTGGAGGTGTACATGCTAGACCACAACTTTATTCATTGTCTATAAGACTGTCAGATTACAGCCCCGACTATTCCCTACAGTCCCATAGGGAATAAATGACGATTTTTGGAATAACCTTTTTAATCTAAGCAGCTTTAAATGTTTATTGGAATCTCGCACTCCCTGTCTGCCGTGTAAGTGACGCAGCTCTAATGATTGTGTCATATCGCACTTCCTGTCTGCCGTGTAAGTGACGCAGCTCTAATGATTGTGTTATATCGCACTTCCTGTCTGCCGTGTAAGTGAGCGCAGCTCTAATGATTGTGTTATATCGCACTTCCTGTCTGCCGTGTAAGTGACGCAGCTCTAATGATTGTGTTATATCGCACTTCCTATCTGCCGTGTAAGTGAGCGCAGCTCTAATGATTGTGTTATATCGCACTTCCTGTCTGCCGTGTAAGTGAGCGCAGCTGTAATGATTGTGTTATATCGCACTTCCTGTCTGCCGTGTAAGTGAGCGCAGCTCTAATGATTGTGTTATATCGCACTTCCTGTCTGCCGTGTAAGTGACGCAGCTCTAATGATTATGTTATATCGCACTTCCTGTCTGCCGTTTTAGTGAGCGCAGCTCTAATGATTGTGTTATATCGCACTCCCTGTCTGCGGTGTAAGTGACGCAGCTCTAATGATTATGTTATATCTCACTTCCTGTCTGCCGTGTAAGTGAGCGCAGCTCTAATGATTGTGTTATATCGCACGTCCTGTCTGCCGTGTAAGTGACGCAGCTCTAATGATTGTGTTATATCGCACTTCCTGTCTGCCGTGTAAGTGACGCAGCTCTAATGATTGTGTTATATCGCACTTCCTGTCTGTCGTGTAAGTGAGCGCAGCTCTAATGATTCTGCTTCTTGTGTTATATCGCACTTCCTGTCTGCCGTGTAAGTGACGCAGCTCTAATGATTGTGTTATATCGCACTTCCTGTCTGCGGTGTAAGTGAGCGCAGCTCTAATGATTGTGTTATATCGCACTTCCTGTCTGCCGTGTAAGTGACGCAGCTCTAATGATTGTGTTATATCGCACTTCCTGTCTGCCGTGTAAGTGACGCAGCTCTAATGATTGTGTTATATCGCACTTCCTGTCTGCCGTGTAAGTGACGCAGCTCTAATGATTGTGTTATATCGCACATCCTGTCTGCTGTGTAAGTGACGCAGCTCTAATGATTGAGTTATATCGCACTTCCTGTCTGCCGTGTAAGTGAGCGCAGCTCTAATGATTGTGTTATATCGCACTTCCTGTCTGCCGTGTAAGTGAAGCAGCTCTAATGATTGTGTTATATCGCACTTCCTGTCTGCCGTGTAAGTGAGCGCAGCTCTAATGATTGTGTTATATCGCACTTCCTGTCTGCCGTGTAAGTGAGCGCAGCTCTAATGATTGTGTTATATCGCACTTCCTGTCTGCCGTGTAAGTGACGCAGCTCTAATGATTATGTTATATCGCACTTCCTGTCTGCCGTTTTAGTGAGCGCAGCTCTAATGATTGTGTTATATCGCACTCCCTGTCTGCGGTGTAAGTGACGCAGCTCTAATGATTATGTTATATCTCACTTCCTGTCTGCAGTGTAAGTGAACGCAGCTCTAATGATTGTGTTATATCGCACGTCCTGTCTGCCGTGTAAGTGACGCAGCTCTAATGATTGTGTTATATCGCACTTCCTGTCTGCCGTGTAAGTGACGCAGCTCTAATGATTGTGTTATATCGCACTTCCTGTCTGCCGTGTAAGTGAGCGCAGCTCTAATGATTCTGCTTCTTGTGTTATATCGCACTTCCTGTCTGCCGTGTAAGTGACGCAGCTCTAATGATTGTGTTATATCGCACTTCCTGTCTGCGGTGTAAGTGAGCGCAGCTCTAATGATTTTGTTATATCGCACTTCCTGTCTGCCGTGAAAGTGACGCAGCTCTAATGATTGTGTTATATCGCACTTCCTGTCTGCCGTGTAAGTGACGCAGCTCTAATGATTGTGTTATATCGCACTTCCTGTCTGCCGTGTAAGTGACGCAGCTCTAATGATTGTGTTATATCGCACATCCTGTCTGCTGTGTAAGTGACGCAGCTCTAATGATTGTGTTATATCGCACTTCCTGTCTGCCGTGTAAGTGAGCGCAGCTCTAATGATTGTGTTATATCGCACTTCCTGTCTGCGGTGTAAGTGAGCGCAGCTCTAATGATTGTGTTATATCGCACTTCCTGTCTGCCGTGTAAGTGACGCAGCTCTAATGATTGTGTTATATCGCACTTCCTGTCTGCGGTGTAAGTGACGCAGCTCTAATGATTCTGCTTCTTGTGTTATATCGCCGGGTCTAAGTCTAGGAAGAGAGGACTGAATCCACCCGATTCTGAAACTCTCCTCTCCACATCCTGTTTATACAATTCTCATTATTGTTTGACGACATTAAATTATTTTAATACAACGTTGGACTGTGATGATCCTGATTTAGTAATAGGAGACGGTGAATGTGGTTGAACCAACAGGTCCACGAGCCGATATTAGAAAGCCGACAGATTTGTAGTTGTAGAAAAGAGAAAAGTAGAAAAATCAAATCAAAATAAAAACCAAAAGACGAGATAAGCCGGAATTACAGCTAGAATGTAAAGCTGCCATAAGGTTGCTACATGGATTTCTATATACATTTTTGGCATGCTACTTTTATTTTTCTTAGAAAAGCTGCCTTCCTAAAGGTGCTGGTGAGTAACCCGTCTGCTGTCTGCTGAGCGGGGGCCGTGTGCCGGAACCTCTTCATTTACAGGACCCCACAAATTATAAGTTACAATTAGTCAGAAGTGTTCACTGTCCCTTTATAAAGAATTGTTACTAAATAACAGGACGGTTTATTAAAGAGGTCGTCCTCTGCAATCAATAATGCCCCCATCCATTTCAATTTGGAAAAAAGTTTTTTTGTGATTCCCTTTGGTTGTTATAAGGGTCTGTGAGGGGCGCTATCGCTGACGGCTCATTGGGCGTCTCTGACCCCGGCTACAGCCGGCTCTGACCCCGCTGAGGTCATGTCACATTCCAGATTCATGCCGGCGTGACCCAGTGGCGCCACCTCCTGTCACAGCCCAGCATCCACCGCGCGCTCTCCCTCTCCTCTGCTTTCATCTAGCAATTAACAGACTATATACGGTACATAAATATATATCAGCAGGCCGCTGTGAATAAAGCACATACGTCATTACAGTAAATATTGCAGGAATCCTTCATCATCTCCCCTCCAGATTATAAGCAGTGTAATGATTGCAGTAATCATCCATACCATCCCCCCCAGTTTATTACCATAGTAACATCATTGTCAGCTATCATCCATTCTATGCCATTCACCATGCTCGCTGCTCCCTATGGTTTATTGTCACAGACAGTCACCATGACGACCGGCACTAATCATTCATCACATACTCTTATGTTTCCCAATAACTGTGCAGTGTAAACTGCTGCCAATCACCCAATGAACAAGTGTAAAGAGGTGGTCCGCTACATTGTAAAATGCCCCCATCCATTTACACCTTTTAACTAACTATTTTTGGAAATACCTTATGTAGCCAGATGTGCCTGTGGGTGGCGCTATCCCTTCTTGCTCAGTCCACATCACGTGACCTCGGCTGATGTCACGTCAACTTCCGGATTTCTTGGATTCACCTAGGCATGACCCAGTCGCACGCACTAAACCCCCCGCCATGATTGACTGGGTTGTGAACGGCGTTTCACCGCACGTCACATCCCAAAAGGCCTTCACACAGGAAGTGCAGGAGCGCCCTTACTGCCATTCCCCATAAGGACTCAGCTGAATATGCATCCCCACTGGGATCTCTCTCATATGGTTTGGACCATCACAGCCTTACTCAGAGCGACTATGTGAGCGAGGCCCAGGAGCGGACCGAAACGTAAAAGTCCCCTCTAAACTAAAGAACTGTTTTTTGTCCGCCACTTGCAGGTTTTTCTAAATATCATTAAAACTTTTGCATTGGATCTCCTGAGTGTGCGGTGAAAGTTTCTATCCTCTAGTGATTGTGGGGTCTGCAGCCCCCTTCCACCCGCCCCTCACTCTATAGCTGGGGGCAGGACAATTATTGTAATCGTGAACATCCCAAAATCCAGAGAGCGCTTGCGGCCGATGAAAGCAGAGGAGAGAGGGAAAGCGCGCGCTTGATTTTGGACCGATACTGGATGGAAGGGGACATTATAGAATGTAGCGGACCACCTCTTTAAGCTTAAAAATAATCATTCTCAGAATTATATCGTCCTGTAAACAAGAGATGCGCTGTCAAGAAAAATGACCGTCTATGTGCACACAATGATGTGTTACTGATAGGGATGTGTGGATCCATGGATGTTCAGGTTCGGCAGATTCTACAAAGCTACAGTTAAAAGTTTGGTTTTGGACCGAACTTGACCCCGAACCCAATAGAAGTCAATAGGGACCCTAACTTCGATGCTTAAAAAGGGCTGTAAAATGTTCATAGTAAGGGCTAAGGGGCTGCAAAAGGAAGCCAAATGGGGGTAAGTGCAGGACAATTGCCCTGAAAACAAATGTTGATAGGAAAATGACTTAAAATAACATAATAAAAAAAAAGAAACAATTAGGCTGAGTTCACACGATGCGTATTTCATGCGTTTCCGCGGCGTTTTTGCAGTTGCGGAAACGCATGAAAAACGCATGGTAGAAGGGAAGCAATGTTCCCCAATGGAAATCCGCATGTGCTGTGCCCATGATGCGGATTTTTCCGCAGCGTAAACGCTGCGGTCAAAAATCCGCAGCATGTCAATTAATTTTGCGGAAACGCGGCGATTTCGCCGCCATTGACTTGCATTAGAACGCGCCAATTCCGCAAGACTGCATCTGTACTTGCATAATTGGCGCGTTCTAATGTGCGGATGGTACCCGGGTGTGGAGGAGAGGAGAGTCTCATCCACACCCAGGTACCATTAAAAAAGCTGTAAAAACAAGAATAAAATAAAAAATAAATGTATTCTTACCATCTGTCGGCCCGCGCAGCGCTCCCGCTTGCTTCCCGGCACTTGCAGTGAGTTGTAGGACCTGCGGTGACGTCAGAGTCATGTGACGGGTCACGTGACGCTGACGTCGGCAGGTATTTCAATTCAAAGTTGCCGGGAGAACGGAGTGAGCAGGACAGCGCGGGCCATCGGAGGTAAGTATATACACTCTCTCGGGTCACACTATATAAATCCATGCTGTTTGCTGTTTGCATGGATTTATATAGTGTGACCTAGTTGTCAAGCACTTTCCAGGTGATGCTAAAATCGCCTGGAAAGCGCTTGTCAATCTGCATGCGGAAACGCATGTGAATCTGCATGTGGATCCGCATGTATTCTGCAGGAAAAACGCATGCACAATCTGCATGCGTTTTTTCTGCCAGGGAGATGCAGAAATGATGCAGAAATTTTCTGCTTCATTTCTGCATCGTGTGCACATAGCCTTATAATCTTGAACCAGGAGGCAGAGGTCCAAGTGAAGCAGGAGGTTGAGGAGGAGGAGGTGGAGGTGGCGGTGTAGGTGGAAAAAGTGGAGGAGGAGTAGGTAGCCAAAACTGTATTTTTTTTTTTTGTTTTGTTTAGGAGGTACTCTGAAAACAGGCAGTGTAATAATCTGCGATCCACTCTCTCTCTGAATACAGGCAGTGTAATAATCTGCGATCCACTCTCTCTCTGAATACTGGCCGTGTAATACTCTGCAATTTTTTGGGTTGAAAACAAAGCGGAGAGCATCAAATAGATGTGTCAGTTTTGCTGGTGGTGGTGAATGTAGCTGCTGCAGGGAGAGAAAGGCCGTGGTCGATCTGTGTCGGCTACGTGCCCAAATGAAACACCTTCCTTTGCTGCAAGTAGGCGACAGGATGCTCTGTGTAATTTCGTAGGCCCGAGTATCGTTGGGTGAATGGTGAGGCCAGAACAAGTAGAAGTGGTTTTAGGTTGGTTGGCTGAGAGTGCCTTCAGTCCCATTGCTTTGTCTTCCACCTAATCCCCTGCTGAAAGCGCAGATTTGGCACCTGCGGCTCATGGGCATCTGTCTTCCACCTCACCCCCTGGCAAGCAGTCTGAGCCCCAAGTCATGCAGCGGTATCTTCTGCTTTTTGATGACTGCTGGCTGTGGTTCCGTGGGCCATCCATCTGGCCCTGGCCAACAATTGGAAGAGATTGAGTGCACTGATGCCCAACCTCTTGTTTTGTTGGAGGATGAGTACGTGGGATGGGTAGTGTAAACGGTCGGCAGACCACTGCAGCACATCTCTGATGATGCTGACGATGAAACACTGTGCCAACTACTGCTGCAGCTTCCTGCAGTGTGCACACCGGCATGGAGGGCAGGGGTGAAGACTGGGTGGAACATCATGTGGGGGATTATTGTTATTATTTATTTTTAGAGCACCATTGATTCTATGGTGCTGTACATGAGGAGGAGTTACATACAAACACAAATAGAAATTGCAATGAACAAACTAATAGTGACGGACAAGTACAAAGGGGAGAGGACCCTACCATTGCGGCCTTACATTCTACAGGATAATGGGGAAGGATAGTAGTCTTGGGGGGTGCAACAGCTCTGCTGTTGGTAAGGTGGCAGTGGGGTCATTGCAGGCTGTAAGCTGTTCTGAAGACATGGGTTTTAAAGTTCCGCTTGAAAGTTCCAAATGAGGGGATAATCGGATGTGTTGGGCCACAGAATTCTACAGGATGGGGAATACTCGGGAGAAGTCTTGCAGGCGATTGGATGAGGAACGTATGATTGTGGAGGAGAGAAGGAGGTCTTGGGATGACCAGAGATTACGTGGTGGGAGATATCAGCAGATTAGTTCAGAGACAGGGGCGGACCTACCGCTGGTGCAGCTGCACCGGAGCCTGGCCGTGCAAGGGTGCAGGGGGGCCCTTACCGGGCGGTTAATATTGAGGGCAATCTGGCCTGCTTCTCGGAGTCCCAGGCTCTGGGGGGCCCATGGCCAGATTGACCTCTCATATGCGGCGAGCAGCGAGCGATCCCTCCAGCTCCGCTGCTGACAGAGGGAAAATGGCAGTGGAGCTGAGGAATCCGTTCTCTGCTTCCTGCCCGGCGCTTCCTCCCTGACACAGGCTCATACAGCTTGATGACGTCATCAAGCAGCTCGGGCCTGTGTAAGGGGGGAAGTTACCGGCAAGAAGGAGGATGCTGCGGGAGCGTGCTGAGAGGTAAGTTGTGTTTTTTATTTTGTTTTTTTTTGTACTGATACACTGGGGAGAGGAACAGGAGAATGAGGGGAGGTGGGGGGAGAGCAATGATGGGCAGAGCAATGATGGGCAGAGCAATGATGGGGACAGCAATGATGGGAGAGCAATGATGGGAGAGCAATGATGGGGACAGCAATGATGGGGACAGCAATGATGGGGACAGCAATGATGGGAGAGCAATGATGGGAGAGCAATGATGGGAGAGCAATGATGGGCATAGCAGTGATCGGCAAAGCAATGATGGGGAGAGAAATGATGGGCAGAGCTATGATGGGGACAGTGGGGATGAGCAGAGCAATGATGGGGATGGGGAAAGCAAAGATAAGGATGGTGGGGATGGGGAGAGCAATGATGGGGATGGTGGGGATGGGGAGAGCAATGATGAGGATGGTGGGGATGGGAGAGCAATGATGAGGATGGTGGAGAAGGGGAGAGCAATGATGGGGATGGTGGGGATGGGTAGAGCAATAATGGGGATGGTGAGAATGGTGGGGATGGGGAGAGCAATGATGGTGCTGGGGAGAGCAATGATGGGGGTTGCTGGGAGAGAGCAATGATGGGGGTGCAGTGCTGGGAGAGAGCAATGATGGGGTACTGGGAGAGAGCAATGATGGGGGTGCTGGGAGAGCAATGATGGGGGTGCTGGGAGAGAACAATGATGGGGTGCTGGGAAAGAGCAATGATGGGGGTGCTGGGAGAGAGCAATGACAGGGGTGCTGAGAGAGAGCAATGATGGGGGTGTTGGGAAAAAGCAATGATGGG
This sequence comes from Phyllobates terribilis, assembly GCF_046119375.1. Taxonomy (NCBI): domain Eukaryota; kingdom Metazoa; phylum Chordata; class Amphibia; order Anura; family Dendrobatidae; genus Phyllobates; species Phyllobates terribilis. The sequence continues at coordinate 465,112 of NW_027363051.1, read as the reverse complement.
GTGCTCGGAAAGAGCAATGATGGGGGTGCTTGGAAAGAGTAATGACTGGGGTACTTGGGGAGAGCAGTGATGGGGGTGCTGGGAGAGAGCAATGATGGGGGTGCTGGGAGGGAGCAATGATGGAGGTGCTCGGAAAGAGCAATGATGGGGGTACTTGGGGAGAGTAGTGATTGGGATGCTGGGAGAGAGCAATGATGGGGGTGCTGGGAGAGAGCAATGATGGAGGTGCCTGGAAAGAGCAATGACGGGGGTACTGGGAGAGAGCAGTGATGGGTGTGCTGGGGGAGAGCAATGATGGGGGTGCTGGGAGAGAGCAGCGATGGGGGTTTCACTTTGCTTGTACTGTAAAACCTGGTATATTTTCCGTGTGCACATAGCCTTACAGTTAATTGGGGAGAGTCACAGAGACTGAATAATTTATACTATTGGCCGGTGGAGATTATAGTTAATGGGGGACACAGTGCTGCTTATCACTTTATATTTTGATTACTAAGTGGCTAATAGTATATTAATGGGGGGGGGGTCTACATATCTGTATTCAGGGGCGCAGTGTGGGGGAAACACGTGTATATATACAATATATGTGACCTTGTTATTTTCTAGACTGGAGATCATCGTGACAAGACGAGTCGTGGCTGGGAGATGTCGACATGAAGGTCCGACCAGATGGAGAAGAAACAGCAGAAACCGACTCTGATCAGATGAGACGTCAGCGGTAAGTGCCTGGATGTAAATATTATTCTATATCTGCGCTGTGTGACTTGGAGTGATAATGTTATCTGTAAAATCCCTTAGGCTGCATTCTCACATTTGTGTGAAATGTCCTTGTGCTGCCAAATGTTTTTATCGGATGGTCCACGGACTCGTAGAGTTTTATAGGTCCATTCACAAATCCATGAAAATCATGGATCTGAGAATAAGATCTGTGAGGGTCAGAGAATGTCCAGTTGTGATCTGATTTTGAGGATCAGAATAGGACATGCTCAATGCAGGAATGTAGCCTTATTATGTATAGCACAGTCAGGCTTGGACTGGCCCACAGGAGAACAGGAGAATCTTCCGGTAGGCCCTTGTGCAAGAGTGCAGGGTCGGCTTCAGCACATTGCGCACCCCGGCAAGTGCCGGGGCCCTAAGCAGGCGAGGGGGCCACTCACTGTCGGGCACCCCGCTGCGCTATGGGACCCGTGAGCGGAGGAGAGCGGTGTCAGTGCCCACTCCCCCTCGCTTACTCAGGGCCCCGGCAGCCGGCGGCACAATACTTACCTCTTCCCAGGCCTCTGCAGCAGCTCCTGTCTCTTCTGCGTCCTCTGACTGTGATGTCTCAGGTCAGAGGGTGTGGTGACCGCTTTCCACCGCGCTCTATCCTGAGCCATCACAGCGCAGAGCAGGAAGAGGCTGGCGACGCGGGTGAGGGGTCTGGAGCAGCGGCAGCAGGTGAGAAGTGTGGTGAGTATTTCATTTTTTTTTAATGTATGGAGGCATGGGGCATTATAAGGGATGGGGGTGTGACATACTGCAAGGGGCATTAAAAGGGAGGAAATGAAATACTGCATGGGGCATTATAAGGGAGGGGGGTGACATCCTGCATGGGGCATTAAGGGGGGGAGTGACATCCTGCATGGGGCATTATATGGGGGGGGAGTGACATCCTGCATGGGGCATTATAAGGGGCGGGGGTGTGACATCCTGCATGGGGCATTATATGGGGGGGAGTGACATCCTGCATGGGGCATTATAAGGGGCGGGTGGTGACATAATGCATGGGGCATTATAAGGGGGCGACATCCTTCATGGGGCATTATAAGGGGGTGACATCCTGCATGGGGCATTATAAGGGGGGCAACATCCTTCATGGGGCATTACAAGGGGGGTGACATCCTGCATGGGGCATTATAAGGGTGGGTGACATCCTGCATGGGGCATTATAAGGGGGGAACAGCCTGCATGGGGCATTATAAGGGGGGAACAGCCTGTGTGGGGCACTATGTGGGGGGAACAGCCTGCATGAGGCATTATGTGGTGGGAACAGCCTGCATGGAGCGTTATATGGGGGTCAGTATTCTGTATGGAGCTATATATGGGGCCAGTATCCTGTATGGGGCCTTATATGGGGGCCAGTATTCTGTGTGGAGTGTTTCGCCGGTTTCTGAGCTATTGTTGAATTTACAATAGATATCACTCAGGTAATGTAAGAACTGAAATCTTTGGCATTGTACTATATATATATATATATATATATATATATATATATATATATCTGCGGTATCTGTGCATCATGAATCGTAGTATGTGTTAAAGGGGCCACTGAGACTCTTTCGCCCGGGGCCCAGAAAAACCTGGAGCCGGCCCTGCAAGAGTGTCCACCACCCTCTTATATGAGCAGCACTTGGCACAATATAATTGACTCACTATGTACAGACAAAGGGAGAATCTTATTCATTTACCAATCTACCCCGTTCATTGTTATATATATTAGTAATTGAGAATAACGTCATATTTGCATGAAGCTGAAACGTGGGGCCCTGGAGTTGGATAGTGGGGGGCCACTTGGCACCACAGTCAGACACTGCTTGTGTCTCTTGTATTCGGAGGCTCTGTGTCCGGTCTTCAGTCTTCGATCAGGTAGTTTGTTGTGTAGGACATATACTATTTTAGTGCCCTGCCCCCATCACAGAGATTGACCCCCGTAACACTTGTAATGTAACTTGGGTCAGGAGCTGACATTATGATACCACAATGGGTGGAGATAGACGTGGTCTGCCGTCTGTAAATGGCGCCCCCATAATTCCTGGTTCTACTTCAGGAATATTGAGGGTAGTAATGGCCACTTCCATCATTGTAACTGTGTAAAAAAAAAAAAGTCAAGACAAAAAAACTCACATGACACTTTTATTTTCTTTCTTTTTATTTTTTTATTGGTATAGCAATAAGCAACATTGTAATAAAAATATTACTGGCCCCTTAAGAAATTAAACTCTGATCACAATGACTCTCAGATCAGGCTTCATAAAGACCACAGAACTGGCTGTGGTCATTGAGGACTGGCTGAGAGCCATTGAAGCCAGAGATCCAGAGGAAGGCGAAGAAACCCCCCGGAGAGCTCTGCCTCAGGGGGGAAAAAAATTCCTTCCTGACCCCAGTGGTGGCGATCGGATATTTCCCTGGATCACGTCTGTCCTGCTGCATATTGCTGTATATCTACATGTATTATAAGCTCAGGCAAAGGAAAAGACAAATACACCCTGCTCAAGAGGAGTTTACAAACTAATATACAGGCTGCTCCTGAGGACATGCAGAATAATGCACACCCTGTCCGAGGAGCTTACAATCTAATATACAGTATACAGACTGCTCCTGAGGGCATGCAGAATAATGCACACCCTGTCCTAGGAGCTTAAAGCCTAATATACAATATACAGACTGCTCCTGAGGGCATGCAGAATAATGCACACTCTGTCCTAGGAGCTTAAAGCCTAATATACAGTACACAGACTGCTCCTGAGAGCATGCAGAACAATGCACACCCTGTCCTAGGAGCTTACAGCCTAATATACAATATACAGACTGCTCCTGAGGGCATGCAGAATAATGCACACCCTGTCCTAGGAGCTTACCATCTAATATACAGTATACAGACTGCTCCTGAGGGCATGCAGAATAATGTACACCCTGTCCTAGGAGCTTACAATCTAATACAGTGTGGGGTGCACACATGTGTCCTCTTCAACAAAGTGTCCTGTTCGACAAGTGTCTGACAGTCATTTCAATGGCAACCAACTAACGTCCATCCATCTCTTCTATCTTCACTCTGGTATAACATCTCTGCTTGCTGGATCTATGTCATCTGCTGAACTCTCATCTTGAAACCATTTCTATGGTATAACATCTCTGCTTGCTGGATCTATGTCATCATCTGAACTCTCATCTTGAAACCATTTCTATGGTATAACATCTCTGCTTGCTGGATCTATGTCATATGCTGAACTCTCATATTGAAACCATTTCTATGGTATAACATCTCTGCTTGCTGGATCTATGTCATCTGCTGATCTCTCATCTTGAAACCATTTCTATGGTTTAACATCTCTGCTTGCTGGATCTATGTTATCTGCTGAACTCTCATCTTGAAACCATTTCTATGGTATAACATCTCTGCTTGCTGGATCTACGTCATCTGCTGAACTCTCATCTTGAAACCATTTCTATGGTATAACATCTCTGCTTGCTGGATCTATGTCATCTGCTGAACTCTCATCTTGAAACCATTTCTATGGTATAACATCTCTGCTTGCTGGATCTGTGTCATCTGCTGAACTCTCATCTTGAAACCATTTCTATGGTATAACATCTCTGCTTGCTGGATCTGTGTCATCTGCTGAACTCTCATCTTGAAACCATTTCTATGGTATAACATCTCTGCTTGCTGGAACTGTGTCATCTGCTGAACTCTCATCTTGAAACAATTTCTATGGTATAACATCTCTGCTTGCTGGATCTATGTCATCTGCTGAACTCTCATCTTGAAACCATTTCTATGGTATAACATCTCTGCTTGCTGGATCTTTGTAATCTGCTGAACTCTCATCTTGAAACCATTTCTATGGAATAACATCTGTGCTTGCTGTATCTATGTCATCAGCTGAATGCTCATCTTGAAACCATTTCTATGGTATAACAACTCTGCTTGCTGGATCTATGTCATCAGCTGAAATCTCATCTTTAAACCATTTCTATGGTATAACATCTCTGCTTGCTGGATCTATGTCATCTGCTGAACTCTCATCTTGAAACCATTTTTATGGTATAACATCTCTGCCTGCTGGATCTATGTCATCTGCTGAACTCTCATCTTGAAACCATTTCTATGGTATAGCATCTCTGCTTGCTGGATCTATGTCATCTGCTGAACTCTCCTCTTGAAACCATTTCTATGGTATAACATTTCTGCTTGCTGTATCTATGTCATCTGCTGAACTCTCATCTTGAAACCAATTCTATGGTATAACATCTCTGCTTGCTGGATCTATGTCATCAGCTGAAATCTCATCTTGAATCCATTTCTATGATATAGCATCTCAGCTTGCTGGATCTATGTCATCTGCTGAACTCTCCTCTTGAAATCATTTCTATGGTATAACATCTCTGCTTGCTGGATCTATGTCATCAGCTGAAATCTCATCTTGAAACCATTTCTATGATATAACATCTCTGCTTGCTGGATCTATGTCATCAGCTGAACTCTCATCTTGAAACAATTTCTATGGTATAACATCTCTGCATGCTGGATCTATGTCATCTGCTGAACTCTCCTCTTGAAACCATTTCTATGGTTTAACATCTCTGCTTGGTGGATCTATGTCATCTGCTGAACTCTCCTCTTGAAACCATTTCTATGGTTTAATATCTCTGCTTTCTGGATCTATGTCATCTGCTGAACTCTCATCTTGAAACCATTTCTATGGTATAACATCTCTGCTTGCTGGATCTATGTCATCTGCTGAACTCTCATCGTGAAACCATTTCTATGGTATAACATCTCTGCTTGCTGGATCTATGTCATCAGCTGAACTCTGATCTTGAAACCATTTCTATGGTATAACATCTCTGCTTCCTGGATCTATGTCATCTGCTGAACTCTCCTCTTGAAACCATTTCTATGGTATAACATCTCTGCTTGCTGGATCTATGTCATCTGCTGAACTCTCCTCTTGAAACCATTTCTATGGTATAACATCTCTGCTTGCTGGATGTATGTCATCTGCTGAACTCTCATCTTGAAACCAATTCTATGGTATAACATCTCTGCTTGCTGGATCTATGTCATCAGCTGAAATCTCATCTTGAATCCATTTCTATGGTATAGCATCTCTGCTTGCTGGATCTATGTCATCTGCTGAACTCTCATCTTGAAACCATTTCTATGGTATAACATCTCTGCTTGCTGGATCTATGTCATCTGCTGAACTCTCATCGTGAAACCATTTCTATGGTATAACATCTCTGCTTGCTGGATCTATGTCATCAGCTGAACTCTGATCTTGAAACCATTTCTATGGTATAACATCTCTGCTTCCTGGATCTATGTCATCTGCTGAACTCTCCTCTTGAAACCATTTCTATGGTATAACATCTCTGCTTGCTGGATCTATGTCATCTGCTGAACTCTCCTCTTGAAACCATTTCTATGGTATAACATCTCTGCTTGCTGGATGTATGTCATCTGCTGAACTCTCATCTTGAAACCAATTCTATGGTATAACATCTCTGCTTGCTGGATCTATGTCATCAGCTGAAATCTCATCTTGAATCCATTTCTATGGTATAGCATCTCTGCTTGCTGGATCTATGTCATCTGCTGAACTCTCATCTTGAAACCATTTCTATGGTATAACATCTCTGCTTGCTGGATCTATGTCATCAGCTGAAATCTCATCTTGAAACCATTTCTATGGTATAACATCTCTGCTTGCTGGATCTATGTCATCAGCTGAACGCTCATCTTGAAACCATTTCTATGGTATAGCATCTCTGCTTGCTGGATCTGTGTCATCTGCTGAACTCTCCTCTTGAAACCAATTCTATGGTATAACATCTCTGCTTGCTGGATCTATGTCATCTGCTGAACTCTCATCTTGAAACCAATTCTATGGTATAACATCTCTGCTTGCTGGATCTATGTCATCTGCTGAACTCTCATCTTGAAACCAATTCTATGGTACAACATCTCTGCTTGCTGGATCTGCGTCATCTAATGAACTCTCATCTTGAAACCATTTCTATGGTATAACATCTCTGCTTGCTGGATCTATGTCATCAGCTGAAATCTCATCTTGAAACCATTTCTATGGTATAACATCTCTGCTTGCTGGATCTATGTCATCAGCTGAACGCTCATCTTGAAACCATTTCTATGGTATAGCATCTCTGCTTGCTGGATCTGTGTCATCTGCTGAACTCTCCTCTTGAAACCAATTCTATGGTATAACATCTCTGCTTGCTGGATCTATGTCATCTGCTGAACTCTCATCTTGAAACCAATTCTATGGTATAACATCTCTGCTTGCTGGATCTATGTCATCTGCTGAACTCTCATCTTGAAACCAATTCTATGGTATAACATCTCTGCTTGCTGGATCTGCGTCATCTAATGAACTCTCATCTTGAAACCATTTCTATGGTATAACATCTCTGCTTGCTGGATCTATGTCATCTGCTGAACTCTCATCTTGAAACCATTTCTATGGTATAACATCTCTGCTTGCTGGATCTTTGTAATCTGCTGAACTCTCATCTTGAAACCATTTCTATGGTATAACATCTCTGCTTGCTGTATCTATGTCATCAGCTGAACGCTCATCTTGAAACCTTTTCTATGGTATAACATCTCTGCTTGCTGTATCTATGTCATCAGCTGAACTCTCCTCTTGAAACCATTTCTATGGTATAACATCTCTGCTTGCTGGATCTGTGTCATCTGCTGAACTCTCATCTTGAAACCATTTCTATGGTATAACATCTCTGCTTGCTGGAACTGTGTCATCAGCTGAAATCTCATCTTGAAACCATTTCTATGGTATAACATCTCTGCTTGCTGGATCTATGTCATCAGCTGAACGCTCATCTTGAAACCATTTCTATGGTATAACATCTCTGCTTGCTGGATCTATGTCATCTGCTGAACTCTCATCTTGAAACCATTTCTATGGTATAGCATCTCTGCTTGCTGGATCTGTGTCATCTGCTGAACTCTCCTCTTGAAACCATTTCTATGGTATAACATCTCTGCTTGCTGGATCTATGTCATCTGCTGAACTCTCATCTTGAAACCAATTCTATGGTATAACATCTCTGCTTGCTGGATCTGCGTCATCTGCTGAACTCTCATCTTGAAACCATTTCTATGGTATAACATCTCTGCTTGCTGGATCTATGTCATCTGCTGAACTCTCATCTTGAAACCATTTCTATGGTATAACATCTCTGCTTGCTGGATCTATGTCATCTGCTGAACTCTCATCTTGAAACCATTTCTATGGTATAACATCTCTGCTTGCTGGATCTTTGTAATCTGCTGAACTCTCATCTTGAAACCATTTCTATGGTATAACATCTCTGCTTGCTGGATCTATGTCATCAGCTGAAATCTCATCTTGAATCCATTTCTATGGTATAGCATCTCAGCTTGCTGGATCTATGTCATCTGCTGAACTCTCCTCTTGAAACCATTTCTATGGTATAACATCTCTGCTTGCTGGATCTATGTCATCAGCTGAAATCTAATCTTGAAACCATTTCTATGGTATAACATCTCTGCTTGCTGGATCTATGTCATCAGCTGAACTCTCATCTTGAAACCATTTCTATGGTATAACATTTCTGCATGCTGGATCTATGTCATCTGCTGAACTCTCCTCTTGAAACCATTTCTATGGTTTAACATCTCTGCTTGGTGGATCTATGTCATCTGCTGAACTCTCCTCTTGAAAACATTTCTATGGTTTAACATCTCTGCTTCCTGGATCTATGTCATCTGCTGATCTCTCATCGTGAAACCATTTCTATGGTATAACATCTCTGCTTGCTGGATCTATGTCATCTGCTGATCTCTCATCTTGAAACCATTTCTATGGTATAACATCTCTGCTTGCTGGATCTATGTCATCAGCTGAACTCTCATCTTGAAACCAGTTCTATGGTATAACATCTCTGCTTGCTGGATCTATGTCATCAGCTGAAATATCATCTTGAAACCATTTCATTGGTATAACATCTCTGCTTGCTGGATCTATGTCATCTGCTGAACTCTCATCTTGAAACCATTTCTATGGTATAACATCTCTGCTTGCTGGATCTATGTCATCAGCTGAAATCTCATCTTGAAACCATTTCTATGGTATAACATCTCTGCTTGCTGGATCTATGTCATCAGCTGAACGCTCATCTTGAAACCATTTCTATGGTATAGCATCTCTGCTTGCTGGATCTGTGTCATCTGCTGAACTCTCCTCTTGAAACCATTTCTATGGTATAACATCTCTGCTTGCTGGATCTATGTCATCTGCTGAACTCTCATCTTGAAACCAATTCTATGGTATAACATCTCTGCTTGCTGGATCTGCGTCATCTAATGAACTCTCATCTTGAAACCATTTCTATGGTATAACATCTCTGCTTGCTGGATCTATGTCATCTGCTGAACTCTCATCTTGAAACCATTTCTATGGTATAACATCTCTGCTTGCTGGATCTTTGTAATCTGCTGAACTCTCATCTTGAAACCATTTCTATGGTATAACATCTCTGCTTGCTGTATCTATGTCATCAGCTGAACGCTCATCTTGAAACCTTTTCTATGGTATAACATCTCTGCTTGCTGTATCTATGTCATCAGCTGAACTCTCCTCTTGAAACCATTTCTATGGTATAACATCTCTGCTTGCTGGATCTATGTCATCAGCTGAAATCTCATCTTGAAACCATTTCTATGGTATAACATCTCTGCTTGCTGGATCTATGTCATCAGCTGAACGCTCATCTTGAAACCATTTCTATGGTATAACATCTCTGCTTGCTGGATCTATGTCATCTGCTGAACTCTCATCTTGAAACCATTTCTATGGTATAGCATCTCTGCTTGCTGGATCTGTGTCATCTGCTGAACTCTCCTCTTGAAACCATTTCTATGGTATAACATCTCTGCTTGCTGGATCTATGTCATCTGCTGAACTCTCATCTTGAAACCAATTCTATGGTATAACATCTCTGCTTGCTGGATCTGCGTCATCTGCTGAACTCTCATCTTGAAACCATTTCTATGGTATAACATCTCTGCTTGCTGGATCTATGTCATCTGCTGAACTCTCATCTTGAAACCATTTCTATGGTATAACATCTCTGCTTGCTGGATCTATGTCATCTGCTGAACTCTCATCTTGAAACCATTTCTATGGTATAACATCTCTGCTTGCTGGATCTTTGTAATCTGCTGAACTCTCATCTTGAAACCATTTCTATGGTATAACATCTCTGCTTGCTGGATCTATGTCATCAGCTGAAATCTCATCTTGAATCCATTTCTATGGTATAGCATCTCAGCTTGCTGGATCTATGTCATCTGCTGAACTCTCCTCTTGAAACCATTTCTATGGTATAACATCTCTGCTTGCTGGATCTATGTCATCAGCTGAAATCTAATCTTGAAACCATTTCTATGGTATAACATCTCTGCTTGCTGGATCTATGTCATCAGCTGAACTCTCATCTTGAAACCATTTCTATGGTATAACATTTCTGCATGCTGGATCTATGTCATCTGCTGAAATCTCCTCTTGAAACCATTTCTATGGTATAACATCTCTGCTTGGTGGATCTATGTCATCTGCTGAACTCTCCTCTTGAAAACATTTCTATGGTTTAACATCTCTGCTTCCTGGATCTATGTCATCTGCTGATCTCTCATCGTGAAACCATTTCTATGGTATAACATCTCTGCTTGCTGGATCTATGTCATCTGCTGATCTCTCATCTTGAAACCATTTCTATGGTATAACATCTCTGCTTGCTGGATCTATGTCATCAGCTGAACGCTCATCTTGAAACCAGTTCTATGGTATAACATCTCTGCTTGCTGGATCTATGTCATCAGCTGAAATCTCATCTTGAAACCATTTCATTGGTATAACATCTCTGCTTGCTGGATCTATGTCATCTGCTGAACTCTCATCTTGAAACCATTTCTATGGTATAACATCTCTGCTTGCTGGATCTATGTCATCTGCTGAAATCTCATCTTGAAACCATTTCTATGGTATAACATATCTGCATGCTGCATCTATGTCATCTGCTGAACTCTCCTCTTGAAACCATTTCTATGGTATAACATCTCTGCTTGCTGGATGTATGTCATCTGCTGAACTCTCATCTTGAAACCAATTCTATGGTATAACATCTCTGCTTGCTGGATCTATGTCATCAGCTGAAATCTCATCTTGAATCCATTTCTATGGTATAGCATCTCTGCTTGCTGGATCTATGTCATCTGCTGAACTCTCATCTTGAATCCATTTCATTGGTATAACATCTCTGCTTGCTGGATCTATGTCATCAGCTGAAATCTCATCTTGAATCCATTTCATTGGTATAACATCTCTGCTTGCTGGATCTATGTCATCTGCTGAACTCTCCTCTTGAAACCATTTCTATGGTATAACATCTCTGCTTGCTGGATCTATGATATCAGCTGAACGCTCATCTTGAAACCATTTCTATGGTATAACATGTCTGCTTGCTGGATCTATGTCATCTGCTGAACTCTCATCTTGAAACCATTTCAATGGTATAGCATCTCTGCTTGCTGGATCTATGTCATCTGCTGAACTCTCATCTTGAAACCAATTCTATGGTATAACATCTCTGCTTGCTGGATCTGCGTCATCTGCTGAACTCTTATCTTGAAACCATTTCTATGGCATAACATCTCTGCTTGCTGGATCTGTGTCATCTGCTGAACTCTCATCTTGAAACCATTTCTATGGTATAACATATCTGCTTGCTGGATCTATGTCACGTGCTGAACTCTCATCTTGAAACCATTTCTATGGTATAACATCTCTGCTTGCTGGATCTATGTCATCTGCTGAACTCTCATCTTGAAACCATTTCTATGGTATAACATCTCTGCTTGCTGGATCTATGTCATCTGCTGAACTCTCATCTTGAAACCATTTCTATGGTTTAACATCTCTGCTTGCTGGATCTATGTCTCGTGCTGAACTCTCATCTTGAAACCTTTTCTATGGTATAGCATCTCTGCTTGCTGGATCTATGTCATCTGCTGAACTCTCATCTTGAAACCATTTCTATGGTATAACATCTCTGCTTGCTGGATCTATGGCATCTGCTGAACTCTCATCTTGAAACCATTTCTATGGAATAACATCTCTGCTTGCTGGATCTATGTCTTCTGCTGAGCTCTCATCTTGAAACCATTTCTATGGTATTACATCTCTGCTTGCTGTATCTATGTCATCTGCTGAACTCTCATCGTGAAACCATTTCTATGGTATAACATCTCTGCTTGCTGGATCTATGTCATCTGCTGAACTCTCATCTTGAAACCATTTCTATGGTATAACATCTCTGCTTGCTGGATCTATGTCATCTGCTGTACTCTCATCTTGAAACCATTTCTATGGTATAACATCTCTGCTTGCTAGATCTATGTCATCTGCTGAACTCTCATCTTGAAACCATTTCTATGGTTCAGCATCTCTGCTTGCTGGATCTATGTCATCTGCTGAACTCTCCTCTTTAAACCATTTCTATGGTATAACATCTCTGCTTGCTGGATCTATGTCATCTGCTGAACTCTCATCTTGAAACCATTTCTATGGTATAACATCTCTGATTGCTGGATCTGTGTCATCTGCTGAACTCTCACCTTGAAACCATTTCTATGGTATAACATCTCTGCTTGCTGAATCTATGTCATCTGCTGAACTCTCATCTTGAAACCATTTCTATGGTATAACATCTCTGCTTGCTGGATCTATGTCATCAACTGAACTCTCATCTTGAAACCATTTCTATGGTATAACATCTCTGCTTGCTGGATCTATGTCATCTGCTGAACTCTCATCTTGAAACCATTTCTATGGTATAGCATCTCTGCTTGCTGGATCTATGTCATCTGCTGAACTCTCCTTTTGAAACCATTTCTATGGTATAACATCTCTGCTTGCTGGATCTATGTCATCTGCTGAACTCTCTTCTTGAAACCAATTCCATGGTATAACATCTCTGCTTGCTCGATCTGCGTCATCTGCTGAACTCTCATCTTGAAACCATTTCTATGGTATAACATCTCTGCTTGCTGGATCTGTGTCATCTGCTGAACTCTCATCTTGAAACCATTTCTATGGTATAACATATCTGCTTGCTGGATCTATGTCACGTGCTGAACTCTCATCTTGAAACCATTTCTATGGTATAACATCTCTGCTTGCTGGATCTATGTCATCTGCTGAACTCTCATCTTGAAAGCATTTCTATGGTATAACATCTCTGCTTGCTGGATCTATGTCATCTGCTCAAGTGTCATCTTGAAACCATTTCTATGGTTTAACATCTCTGCTTGCTGGATCTATGTCATCTGCTGAACTCTCATCTTGAAACCATTTCTATGGTTCAGCATCTCTGCTTGCTGGATCTATGTCATCTGCTGAACTCTCCTCTTTAAACCATTTCTATGGTATAACATCTCTGCTTGCTGGATCTATGTCATCTGCTGAACTCTCATCTTGAAACCATTTCTATGGTATAACATCTCTGATTGCTGGATCTGTGTCATCTGCTGAACTCTCATCTTGAAACCATTTCTATGGTATAACATCTCTGCTTGCTGAATCTATGTCATCTGCTGAACTCTCCTCTTGAAACCATTTCTATGGTATAACATCTCTACTTGCTGGATCTATGTCATCTGCTGAACTCTAATCTTGAAACCAATTCTATGGTATAACATCTCTGCTTGCTGGATCTGCGTCATCTGCTGAACTCTCATCTTGAAACCATTTGTATGGTATAACATCTCTGCTTGCTGGATCTGTGTCATCTGCTGAACTCTCATCTTGAAACCATTTCTATGGTATAACATATCTGCTTGCTGGATCTATGTCACGTGCTGAACTCTCATCTTGAAACCATTTCTATGGTATAACATCTCTGCTTGCTGGATCTATGTCATCTGCTGAACTCTCATCTTGAAACCATTTCTATGGTATAACATCTCTGCTTGCTGGATCTATGTCATCTGCTGAACTCTCATCTTGAAACCATTTCTATGGTTTAACATCTCTGCTTGCTGGATCTATGTCTCGTGCTGAACTCTCATCTTGAAACCATTTCTATGGTATAGCATCTCTGCTTGCTGGATCTATGTCATCTGCTGAACTCTCATCTTGAAACCATTTCTATGGTATACCATCTCTGCTTGCTGGATCTATGGCATCTGCTGAACTCTCATCTTGAAACCATTTCTATGGTATAACATCTCTGCTTGCTGGAACTATGTCATCTGCTGAGCTCTCATCTTGAAACCATTTCTATGGTATTACATCTCTGCTTGCTGTATCTATGTCATCTGCTGAACTCTCATCGTGAAACCATTTCTATGGTATAACATCTCTGCTTGCTGGATCTATGTCATCGGCTGAACTCTCATCTTGAAACCATTTCTATGGTATAACATCTCTGCTTGCTGGATCTATGTCATCTGCTGAACTCTCATCTTGAAACTATTTCTATGGTATAACATCTCTGCTTGCTGGATCTATGTCATCTGCTGAACTCTCATCTTGAAACCATTTCTATGGTTCAGCATCTCTGCTTGCTGGATCTATGTCATCTGCTGAACTCTCCTCTTTAAACCATTTCTATGGTATAACATCTCTGCTTGCTGGATCTATGTCATCTGCTGAACTCTCATCTTGAAACCATTTCTATGGTATAACATCTCTGATTGCTGGATCTTTGTCATCTGCTGAACTCTCATCTTGAAACCATTTCTATGGTATAACATCTCTGCTTGCTGAATCTATGTCATCTGCTGAACTCTCATCTTGAAACCATTTCTATGGTATAACATCTCTGCTTGCTGGATCTATGTCATCAGCTGAACTTTCATCTTGAAACCATTTCTATGGTATAACATCTCTGCTTGCTGGATCTATGTCATCTGTTGAACTCTCATCTTGAAACCATTTCTATGGTTTAACATCTCTGCTTGCTGGATCTATGTCATCAGCTGAACTCTCATCTTGAAACCATTACTATGGTATATCATCTCTGCTTGCTGTATCTATGTCATCTGCTGAACTCTCATCTTGAAACCATTTCTATGGTATAACTACTCTGCTTGCTGGATCTATGGCACCTGCTGAACTCTCATCTTGAAGCCATTTCTATGGTATAACATCTCTGCTTGCCGGATCTATGTTATCTGCTGAACTCTCATCTTGAAACCATTTCTATGGTTTAATGTGCCTGCTTGCTGGATCTGTGCTCTGTTATTTGATGCATTGTATTCAATAGTCTCTGTCTGTCCTTCCATCATTGTAGACTTTATCTGATGGTGAAAGGTGTTATACTGTGTCAGGCATAGTGTGTTAGGTCTGTGCCTTTGATCAGCTATCCACTCCCTGGTGAGCTGAGCAGCTGCCAATTTAGTCACAAGCAGCTCCTACAATCCCTCTCACCTGATGCTACAGTCCTTCCTATAAATCTAGATGCATCATAAGGGGTGCACGCAGTGTGGGTTGCAAGCACGTGTCCTCTTCAGCAAAGTGTCCTGTTCGACAAGTGTCTGACAGTCATTTCAATGGCAACCGACTAACGTCCATCCATCTCTTCTATCTTCACACAGGTATAACATCTCTGCTTGCTGGATCTATGTCATCTGCTGAACTTTCATCTTGAAACCATTTCTATGGTATAACATCTCTACTTCCTGAATCTATGTCATCTGCTGACCTCTCATCTTGAAACCATTTCTATGGTATAATGTGTCTGCTTGTTGGATCTATGTCATCTGCTGAACTCTCATCTTGAAACCATTTCTATGGTATAACATCTCTGCTTGCTGGATCTATGTCATCTGCTGAACGCTTATCTTGAAACCATTTCTATGGTATAATATCTCTGCTTGCTGGATCTATGTCATCTGCTGACCTCTCATCTTGAAACCATTTCTATGGTATAATGTGTCTGCTTGTTGGATCTATGTCATCTGCTGAACTCTCATCTTGAAACCATTTCTATGGTATAACATCTCTGCTTGCTGGATCTATGTCATCTGCTGAACGCTTATCTTGAAACCATTTCTATGGTATAATATCTCTGCTTGCTGGATCTATGTCATCTGCTGACCTCTCATCTTGAAACCATTTCTATGGTATAATGTGTCTGCTTGCTGTATCTGTGCTCTGTTATTTGATGCAATGTATTCAATAGTCACTGTCTGTCCTTCCATCATTGTAGACTTTATCTGATGGTGAAAGGTGTTATACTGTGTCAGGCATAGTGTGTTAGGACTGTGTCTTTGATCAGCTATCCACTCCCTGGTGAGCTGAGCAGCTGCCAATTTAGTCACAAGCAGCTCCCACAATCCCTCTCACCTGATGCTATAGTCCTTCCTATAAATCTAGATGCATCATAAGGGGTGCACGCACGTGTCCTCTTCAGCAAAGTGTCCTGTTCAACAAGTGTTTGACAGTCATTTCAATGGCAGTCATTCAGGGCAGGAGTCAGGTAACCGACACTTTATACTCTCTTCTAATTATGTACTTTACTCCTGCATCCATATTCCTGTGTCCTTTTTTTCATCCACATTGACTGCCCTATCCCCCCTCCATCACCACTCATCCATATCTGCCCCTCTCTCCTTCCCTCTCCTATGTACAGCTCCCATACTCTTTTGAACTTCTTGAAAAATCTCACTCTATCTTATCCAAAGGTATTGCACAGGAAATCATGTCACAAATCCAAAAACTATCTCCTCTTTCTCTTTTAACTGCTACTACTCATTTCAGGGGATATCTCTTCTAGCCCCAGACCACTCTCCACCAACCTCAACCTCTCCCTTACCTCACATCGCAACCCTGCTAACCTTATTAACATCAGCTGTACTCCTTCATCTACCTCCTTCAATTGTGCACTGAGGAATCCACGCTCTATATGCAACAAGCTTCCTTTCCTGCACAATTACTTTCTGACCATCGCTTTCAATCTGCTGGCCCTCACTGAAACCTGGATCCAGGATTCTGACACTGTCTCCCCTGCTGCTATTTCTCATGGCGGCCTGCATTTTTCCCATTCCCCGAGACCTGCAAACAGACTTGGTGGTGGGGTCGGCATACTCCTGTACCCACATTGCACCTTCCAGGTCATCCCCCCCAGTACCATCACTCTCATTCCCTTCTTTTGAGGTCCACACAATCAGGCTCTTCCATCCCTTCTCCCTCAGAGTAGCGGTCGTATACCCTTCCCCAGGCTCACCCACCCAGTTCTTTGACCATTTTTCTGCCTGGCTGCCGCACTTCATGTCCTCAGATTTACCAACCCTTATCCTGGGAGACTTTAACATCCCCATAAACAGCCCCACCTCCTCATCCGCATCCCAGCTTCTATCTTTAACCACTTCTCTTGGCCTCTCACAGCTTTCAACCTCTGAGACACACAAAGATGGAAACACCCTTGATCTGGTCTTTGTCCGGCTTAGTTCAATCCCCCACCTAAATAACTCCCCTCTTCCCCTCTCTGATCATAACATTCTCTCTGTCACACTCACAAATCCTTGCCTGCCCCAGCACACTCCTACCTATCACACATTCAGAATTCTACAAGCCATTAACCCTCATACACTTACAGACTCCCTTCACTCATCACTGTCCCCGATCTCCTCTTTTTCCTGTCCTGATCTGGCTGTAAACCACTACAATGACACACTCAGAAGCACGCTGGACCAAGTAGCGCCCATCACCCTCAGAACCTCTAAACACAGAGCAAAACAGCACTGGCTCACACCGCAAAGCCGATTTCTCCAGCGTTGCTCTAGAAGTGCCGAACGCCTATGGAGGAAAACTCGCACACTAGAAGACTTTATCCACTACAAATTTATGTTAAAAACATATAACTCTGCCCTTCAAAGCGCAGGCCCCCATCACGGACATTTGTGCCGAGTACTTGGCCTCCTACTTCACAGAGAAAATAGACACCATCCATCAGGAAATCAGCTCCCAGCCACCAAGAGCCGTGACTCCCATCCCTCCCCACATCCCCTCTGCATCACTCTCCACATATGACCCAGTCACAGAAGACAAAGTCTCCAGGCTCCTCTCTTCTTCCCATCCCACTACATGCACCACTGACCCCATCAACTCACATCTACTCCAGTCTCTTTCTTCAGTAGTCACTACTCGCCTAACTAAAATCTTCAACCTCTCCCTCTCTTCTGGTATCTTCCCCTCCTCCTTCAAACACTCCATCATTACTCCATTATTAAAAAAGCCCTCTCTTGACCTTTCCTGCACAAACAACTACAGACCAGTCTCCAATCTTCCCTTCATCTCTAAACTCTTGGAGCGCCTGGTCTACTCCCGCCTTACCAGTTACCTCTCCACTCACTCTCTTCTAGACCCATCACAGTTCGGCTTCCATCCCCTATATTCTACAGAAACTGCACTCATCAAAGTAACCAATGACCTTCTGACAGCAAAATGTAATGGTGACCGTCATTCTTCTTGACCTCTCTGCAGCCTTTGACACCGTTGACTACCACCTCCTACTCTCTACGCTCCACTCAATCGGCATTAAGGACACTGCTCTCTCCTGGTTCTCCTCCTACTTATCTGACCGCTCTTTCAGTGTATCGTTCGCTGGCTCCACTTCTTCCCCTCTTCCTCTCACTATTGGGGTTCCTCAGGGTTCAGTCCTTGGCCCTCTTCTATTCTCTCTCTACACAGCCCCAGTTGGACAGACCATCAGCAAACTTGGTTTTCAGTACCATCTTTATGCTGATGACACACAACTATACACCTCATCCCCTGACCTTACCCCCTCTGTACTACAGAACACCAGTGACTGTCTGGCCGCAGTTTCTAACATCATGTCCGCTCTCTACCTGAAACTCAACCTTTCCAAAACTGAACTTCTTCTACTCCCGCCGTCTGCTCACCTCTCTAAATCTGACATCTCTCTCTCCGTGTGTGGCACCACAATAATGCCGAGCCAGCAGGCGCGTTGTCTGGGCGTTGTGTTTGACACCAATCTTTCCTTCACCTTCCACATACAATCTCTTGCCCACTCTTGTCGCTTGCACCTGAAGAACATCTCTAGAATCCGCCACTTTCTCACCTTGAAAACAACAAAAACCCTCACTGTTGCCCTGATCCACTCCCGCCTCGACTACTGTAACTCTCTATTAATTGGCCTCCCCCTCACTCGACTTTCCCCCCTCCAGTCCATCTTTAATGCTGCTGCCAGGGTCATCTATTTGGCTAACCGTTACTCAGACTCCTCCGCTCTGTGCCAGTCATTGCACTGGCTGCCCATGAATTATAGGATCCAATTTAAATTGCTTGTTCTCACCCACAAAGCTCTCCACAGTGCGGCACCACCCTACATCTCTTCCCTCATTTCTGTTTATCGGCCTACCCGATCTCTACGCTCCGCAAGCGACTTTCGACTAACATCCACACTAATCCGTACCTCCCACTATCTGCTTCAAAACTTCTCCTGAGCTGCACCTATTCTTTGGAATGCTCTACCCCAAGAAATTAGGATGAACCACAATTTACACAGTTTTAGGCGCTCCCTAAAAACACACTTGTTTAGGGCGGCCTATCACCTTCCCTAATCGAAGTCATTTTATCTTCTTATAACCCATCCCTTATTTCTCCACACAACTCTCCACCGAACCAAAAAGCACCACAAATACTGGCTGGTGATGAGCTCATGCAGCCTTCATCTATCCCTCATCCCCTCAAGATGGCTGGACCATCCTTGCAAATAAGCCATTGTACTTTGTGTCACCCCCACCTCATTGTAGATTGTAAGCTCTTACGAGCAGGGTCGCCATTATTTTTGCTGAAATTATTGTATTATCTTTAGCTATGTTACTTATGACTGTTGTTTATGAACCTGTGTATTGTTAAGAGCTGCGGAATATGCTGGCGCTATATAAATAAAGATTATTATTATTATATTATACAGGCTGCTCCTGAGGGCATGCAGAATAATGTACACCCTGTCCTAGGAGCTTACAATCTAATATACAATATACAGACTGCTCCTGAGGGCATGCAGAATAATGTACATCCTGTCCTAGGAGCTTACAATCTAATGTACAATATACAAACTGCTCCTGAGGGCATGCAGAATAATGCACACCCTGTCCTAGGAGCTTACAATCTAACATACAGCATACAGACTGCTCCTGAGGGCATGCAGAATAATGTACACCCTGTCCTAGGAGCTTACAATCTAATATACAATATACAGGGTGCTCCTGAGGGCATGCAGAATAATGTACATCCTGTCCTAGGAGCTTACAATCTAATATACAATATACAGACTGCTCCTGAGGGCATGCAGAATAATGCACACCCTGTCCTAGGAGCTTACAATCTAATATACAATATACAGGCTGCTCCTGAGGGCATGCAGAATAATGCACACCCTGTCCTTTGAGCTTACAATCTAATATACAATATATAGGCTGCTCCTGAGGGCATGCAGAATAATGCACACCCTGTCCTTTGAGCTTACAATCTAATATACAATATATAGGCTGCTCCTGAGGGCATGCAGAATAATGCACACCCTGTCCTAGGAGCTTACAATCTAATATACAATATACAGACTGCTCCTGAGGGCATGCAGAATAATGTACATCCTGTCCTAGGAGCTTACAATCTAATGTACAATATACAGACTGCTCCTGAGGGCATGCAGAATAATGTACACCCTGTCCTAGGAGCTTACAATCTAATGTACAATATACAAACTGCTCCTGAGGGCATGCAGAATAATGCACACCCTGTCCTAGGAGCTTACAATCTAACATACAGCATACAGACTGCTCCTGAGGGCATGCAGAATAATGTACACCCTGTCCTAGGAGCTTACAATCTAATATACAATATACAGGGTGCTCCTGAGGGTATGCAGAATAATGTACACCTTGTCCTAGGAGCTTACAATCTAATATACAATATACAGGCTGCTCCTGAGGGCATGCAGAATAATGCACACCCTGTCCTTTGAGCTTACAATCTAATATACAATATATAGGCTGCTCCTGAGGGCATGCAGAATAATGTACACCCTGTCCTAGGAGCTTACAATCTAATATACAATATACAGACTGCTCCTGAGGGCATGCAGAATAATGCACACCCTGTCCTAGGAGCTTACAATCTAATGTACAATATACAGACTGCTCCTGAGGGCATGCAGAATAATGTACACCCTGTCCTAGGAGTTTACAATCTAATGTACAATATACAGACTGCTCCTGAGGGCATGCAGAATAATGCACACCCTGTCCTAGGAGCTTACAATCTAATATACAATATACAGACTGCTCCTGAGGGCATACAGAATAATGTACACCCTGTCCTAGGAGCTTACAATCTAATATACAATATACAGACTGCTCCTGAGGGCATGCATAATAATGCACACCCTGTCCTAGGAGCTTACAATCTAATATACAATATACAGACTGCTCCTGAGGGCATGCAGAATAATGTACACCCTGTCCTTTGAGCTTACAATCTAATATACAATATACAGGCTGCTCCTGAGGGCATGCAGAATAATGTACACCCTGTCCTAGGAGCTTACAATCTAATATACAATATACAGACTGCTCCTGAGGGAATGCAGAATAATGCACACCCTGTCCTAGGAGCTTACAATCTAATATATAATATACAGACTGCTCCTGAGGGCATGCAGAATAATGTACACCCTGTC
This sequence comes from Phyllobates terribilis, assembly GCF_046119375.1. Taxonomy (NCBI): domain Eukaryota; kingdom Metazoa; phylum Chordata; class Amphibia; order Anura; family Dendrobatidae; genus Phyllobates; species Phyllobates terribilis. The sequence goes on along the minus strand of NW_027363051.1, from coordinate 443,578 downwards.
CTAGGAGCTTACAATCTAATATACAATATACAGGCTGCTCCTGAGGGAATGCAGAATAATGCACACCCTGTCCTAGGAGCTTACAATCTAATATACAATATACAGACTCCTCCTGAAGGCATGCAGAATAATGTACACCCTGTCCTAGGAGCTTACAATCTAATGTACAGTATACAGACTGCTCCTGAGGGCATGCAGAATAATGTACACCCTGTCCTAGGAGCTTACAATCTAATATACAATATACAGACTGCTCCTGAGGGCATGCAGAATAATGTACACCCTGTCCTAGGAGATTACAATCTAATATACAATATACAGGCTGCTCCTGAGGGCATGCAGAATAATGCACACCCTGTCCTAGGAGCTTACAATCTAATATACAATATACAGGCTGCTCCTGAGGGCATGCAGAATAATGCACACCCTGTCCTAGGAGCTTACAATCTAATATACAATATACAGACTGCTCCTGAAGGCATGCAGAATAATGTACACCCTGTCCTAGGAGCTTACAATCTAATATACAAAATATAGGCTGCTCCTGAGGGAATGCAGAATAATGCACACCCTGTCCTAGGAGCTTACAATCTAATATACAATATATAGGCTGCTCCTGAGGGCATGCAGAATAATGCACATCCTGTCCTAGGAGCTTACAATCTAATATATAATATACAGACTACTCCTGAGGGAATGCAGAATAATGTACACCCTGTCCTAGGAGCTTACAATCTAATATACAGTATACAGGCTGCTTCTGAGGGCATGCAGAATAATGCACACCCTGTCCTAGGAGCTTACAATCTAATATACAGTATTCAGACTGCTCCTGAGGGCATGCAGAATAATGTACACCCTGTCCTAGGAGCTTACAATCTAATATACAATATACAGGCTGCTCCTGAGGGAATGCAGAATAATGCACACCCTGTCCTAGGAGCTTACAATCTAATATACAATATACAGACTGCTCCTGAGGGCATGCAGAATAATGCACACCCTGTCCTAGGAGCTTACAATCTAATATACAATATACAGACTGCTCCTGAGGGCATGCAGAATAATGTACACCCTGTCCTAGGAGCTTACAATCTAATATACAAAATATAGGCTGCTCCTGAGGGCATGCAGAATAATGCACACCCTGTCCCAAGAGCTTACAATCTAATATACAGTATACAGACTGCTCCTGAGGGCATGCAGAATAATGCACACCCTGTCCTAAGAGCTTACAATCTAATATACAGTATACAGACTGCTCCTGAGGGCATGCAGAATAATGCACACCCTGTCCTAAGAGCTTACAATCTAATATACAATATTCAGGCTGCTCCTGAGGGCATGCAGAATAATGCACATCCTGTCCTAGGAGCTTACAATCTAATATACAATATACAGACTACTCCTGATGGCATGCAGAATAATGCACACCCTGTCCTAAGAGCTTACAATCTAATATACAGTATACAGACTGCTCCTGAGGGCATGCAGAATAATGTACACCCTGTCCTAAGAGCTTACAATCTAATATACAGTATACAGACTGCTCCTGAGGGCATGCAGAATAATGTACACCCTGTCCTAGGAGCTTACAATCTAATATACAATATACAGACTGCTCCTGAGGGCATGCAGAATAATGCACACCCTGTCCTAGGAGCTTACAATCTAATATACAATATACAGGCTGCTCCTGAGGGTATGCAGAATAATGTACACCCTGTCCTAGGAGCTTACAATCTAATATACAGTATACAGACTGCTCCTGAGGGCATGCAGAATAATGCACACCCTGTCCTAAGAGCTTACAATCTAATATACAATATACAGACTGCTCCTGATGGCATGCAGAATAATGCACACCCTGTCCCAAGAGCTTACAATCTAATATACAGTATACAGACTGCTCCTGAGGGCATGCAGAATAATGCACACCCTGTCCTAAGAGCTTACAATCTAATATACAGTATACAGACTGCTCCTGAGGGCATGCAGAATAATGCACACCCTGTCCTAAGAGCTTACAATCTAATATACAATATACAGGCTGCTCCTGAGGGCATGCAGAATAATGTACACCCTGTCCTAGGAGCTTACAATCTAATATACAATATACAGACTGCTCCTGATGGCATGCAGAATAATGCACACCCTGTCCTAGGAGCTTACAATCTAATATACAATATACAGGCTGCTCCTGAGGGTATGCAGAATAATGTACACCCTGTCCTAGGAGCTTACAATCTAATATACAGTATACAGACTGCTCCTGAGGGCATGCAGAATAATGCACACCCTGTCCTAAGAGCTTACAATCTAATATACAATATACAGACTGCTCCTGAGGGCATGCAGAATAATGTACACCCTGTCATAAGAGCTTACAATCTAATATACAATATACAGACTGCTCCTGAAGGCATGCAGAATAATGTACACCCTGTCATAAGAGCTTACAATCTAATATACAATATACAGGCTGCTCCTGAGGGCATGCAGAATAATGCACACCTTGTCCTAGGAGCTTACAATCTAATATACAGTATACAGGCTGCTCTTGAGGGCATGCAGAATAATGTACATCCTGTCCTAGAAGCTTACAATCTAATATACAATATACAGACTGCTCCTGAGGGCATGCAGAATAATGCACACCTTGTCCTAGGAGCTTACAATCTAATATACAGTATACAGACTGCTCCTGAGGGCATGCAGAATAATGTACACCCTGTCCTAGGAGCTTACAATCTAATATACAATATACAGACTGCTCCTGAGGGCATGCAGAATAATGTACACCCTGTCCTAGGAGCTTACAGCCTAATATACAATATACAGACTGCTCCTGAGGGCATGCAGAATAATGCACACCCTGTCCTAGGAGCTTACAATCTACTATGCAATATACAGACTGCTCCTGAGGGCATGCAGAATAATGTACACCCTGTCCTAGGAGCTTACAATCTAATATACAATATACAGACTGCTCCTGAGGGCATGCAGAATAATGTACACCCTGTCCTAGGAGCTTACAGCCTAATATACAATATACAGACTGCTCCTGAGGGCATGCAGAATAATGCACACCCTGTCCTAGGAGCTTACAATCTACTATGCAATATACAGACTGCTCCTGAGGGCATGCAGAATAATGTACACCCTGTCCTAGGAGCTTACAATCTAATATACAATATACAGACTGCTCCTGAGGGCATGCAGAATAATGCACACCCTGTCCTAGGAGCTTACAATCTACTATGCAATATACAGACTGCTCCTGAGGGCATGCAGAATAATGTACACCCTGTCCTAGGAGCTTACAATCTAATATACAGTATACAGACTGCTCCTGAGGGCATACAGAATAATGTACACCCTGTCCTAGGAGCTTACAATCTAATATACAGTATACAGACTGCTCCTGAGGGCATGCAGAATAATGTACACCCTATCCTAGGAGCTTACAAATCTAATATACAATATACAGGCTGCTCCTGAGGGCATGCAGAATAATGCACACCCTGTCCTAGGAGCTTACAATCTAATATACAATATACAGGCTGCTTCTGAGGGCATGCAGAATAATGCACACCCTGTCCTAGGAGCTTACAATCTAATATACAGTATACAGACTGCTCCTGAGGGCATGCAGAATAATGTACACCCTGTCCTAGGAGCTTACAATCTAATATACAATATACAGGCTGCTCCTGAGGACATGCAGAATAATGTACACCCTGTCCTAGGAGCTTACAATCTAATATACAATATACAGACTGCTCCTGAGGGCATGCAGAATAATGCACACCCTGTCCTAGGAGCTTACAATCTAATATACAGTATACAGACTGCTCCTGAGGGCATGCAGAATAATGTACACCCTGTCCTAGGAGCTTACAATCTAATATACAATATACAGGCTGCTCCTGAGGACATGCAGAATAATGCACACCCTGTCCTAGTAGCTTACAATCTAATATACAATATACAGACTGCTCCTGAGGGCATGCAGAATAATGCACACCCTGTCCTAGGAGCTTACAATCTAATATACAGTATACAGACTGCTCCTGAGGGCATGCAGAATAATGCACACCCTGTCCTAGGAGCTTACAATCTAATATACAGTATACAGACTGCTCCTGAGGGCATGCAGAATAATGCACACCCTGTCCTAGGAGCTTACAATCTAATATACAATATGCAGACTGCTCCTGAGGGCATGCAGAACAATGCACACCCTGTCCTAGGAGCTTACAATCTAATATACAATATGCAGACTGCTCCTGAGGGCATGCAGAATAATGCACACCCTGTCCTAGGAGCTTACAATCTAATATACAATATACAGACTGCTCCTGAGGGCATGCAGAACAATGCACACCCTGTCCTAGGAGCTTACAATCTAATATACAATATGCAGACTGCTCCTGAGGGCATGCAGAATAATGCACACCCTGTCCTAGGAGCTTACAATCTAATATACAATATCTGAATGTAGCTTACCGAGGGGTGGTTGCGGTGGAGCGCGGTCACAGGAGGCCGGTGTCGGCGGGCCCTGGGCTCTCATAAGATGTCGGCGCCGGTGAGCAGAGTAGCTTTTCCCATTTATTGCCCTGCAGTGGGCTTTGGGAAAATGGACGCTTGAGGCGGCGCATGCATCTCCCGAGATCTCAATCTGCACATGCGTCACCTCCAGCAGCCATTTTCCCAAAGCGTATTGCAGGGCAATCTATAGGAAAGGGGACTCTGCTCACCGGCGCCGACATCTTATGAGAGCCCAGGTCCCGCAGAATCGCCCCACTCCTGTCGCCGCCGACTGCCTAAAGCAGTGGCCCTGCCTCCTGTTACCCCGCTCCACCACCGCCACCCCCTGGTAACCTACTGTTAAACGGACTATAAGAGGCACCACCATTTTATTTAAAAAAATTATTTTCCACCCCAAAATTTGGGGTGCGTCTTATACTCTGCAAAATATGGCAATGGCAATGCAAGTCTATGCGCTTGTGGAAAAATTGGACGGCGCTTTGACATCGGAGTGTGGTCCGATTTTCACCGACTTGCAGAAGGGAGAAGGTGAGAAACCTTTTCTTTCTCCTCTCCATGTCCGAGAAAACCTGATACCACTCTGATGAAAGTCTGATCAGAGTCTGTCCCTCTATTATACCAGGTGCCGCTGCTTCAATTCTGCTCCTGATTTCCTGTGGTTCCAGTTCTGGTCTTCCTGCTGCCATCAAGCCACGGCGTTCTCCGTTGTTTCTGCTCGGCCGTCCTGCTGCGCCGCCGTCATCTGTCCGTGCTTCATTACTGCTGCTCATCTGAACTAGATGAGACATAACACCTATCATTACAAAAAAGAGGATTACATGATAGGTCCTATTTAAGGAATCATCCTGATGCACAAGAGAGAACACGTCGCTCAGAGATGTTTGCTGAGATTATTTTAGGGGTAAATGATGAAGTTCTAAACTTCACCACAAACTCCCCACAGCTACACAATGTGTGAACAGGGCCTTAGTGCTAAGTGAAGAGCTACCTACATAGACTTGTCTTCCTCAAGATGCCGCCTCTGGGACACAAGATGGTTCAGGATTAGAACTTTACACATTCTGTACCAACTGTGATGTCATGTGATATCTATGATGTCATGTGCCCTGTGATGTCATGTCCCCTGTGATGTCATAATAACTGTCACTGCTGTGTTATGTATCGAGTTTCCAACATCAAGGAAGAGTTGAATTAATAAAACGAAATCACCGGATGCAAATAACCACCGGCCTCATTTTTAATTGAGTTATGACGCAGATAATAACCGAAACATTTCCACTCTTTTATTCTAATCCGCATCACCTACTGCTCTATGACCTAAAGGGAAACACCGGCGCCATCCTGCAACTCCTGATCACCATAAACCGTCAGCTCCCGGTCACCCCTGATCCAGCAGGACCATGAGAGCGGATAATGGAGAACTGGACCAGTCTGCTATTAAATGGATGTTCTGAAAACGCTAGGTTCTGACAACATTAATGGCAAAGCTGCCCAAAAATGGAGCCAAATGGGGGGGTGTCAGCCGGCCCTCCCCTTTTATTAGAGCACATGGGGGTCATAGAGGGCAAAGCCAGCCCATTGCTGAGGGTCTTCCAGACCAGTGACACATGATCAGGTGATCGCCAGCAAGTCCTCATTTAGGGAAGGGTTTGTCCAGATTGGTAGCCCCCGTTAGGCCGGGCTCACACTGCTTTACTAAAGCCCCCAAATGATTTTCCATGGAATCTGCTCAATAACATTTTTTTGTAAATCATAGACTCATTCTAACAATCCCAGCACGGGACACGTGATCCAGCGCCATCTGCTGAGATTTTCAGGTTAATGATGCAGCTCTGAATCCCACTACTGACCCCCCATCTATACAATGTATGAGTGAGGTCATAGGTGAAGAGTTCCCGACCTGGACTTGTCACCTTCCAGCAGTCAGCCTCGAATGACACAAGATGGCTCAGGAGTTACACTCTGTACATTCTATACCAATTGTGATGTCATATGATGTCTATGATGTTTATGTGCTTTGTGATGTCACCAGAACTGCCTGTTTAACCCCTTCCAACCCAATGACATACTTTGATTTTGTGAACAGGTTATTTGGATGCAACGACGCAGACAATGAAGGGACAATAGTAATCATCCAAAACTATAACTATAGGGACACATACACACACGGCTGAAACCAGAAGTTTCCATACACTATATAAAAAGACGCAGGCTTTTCTCAATATCTGACATGAAATCAGAATAAACCTTTCCCGTTTTAGGTCAATTAGGATTTTACCATCATTTTTAATATTTGCCAAATGCCAGAATAATGAGAGAGAGGGAAGGTTTTCAGGCATTTTTATGACTTACTGATTTCAGTGATTCAGCTCCAGGTGCGATATCACAGTGTTCAGGATCCAGCAGGATGGATCAGTGTTCTGGTCAGTATGAGGAGTGAGCCGCTGTCTGCAGCTGGAGAGATTCAGTGACCCGTGCACTGCTCTCCCGGGATGTCTAATGCTGGGAGGAGCAGTCAGCAGCACTCAGCGCACTAGCACATGACATGCTGCAAGCACGGCAGCTCACACGTGTCACTGATTACTATTCACCGCTCCTCCCAGCATTAGACATCCCGGCAGAGTACGGGAGTCACTGGATCTGTTCTGCTGCAGTGCAGACAGCAGCTCACTTCAGGGACTGACTGATCGCTGATCAATAATGCTGAATCTCTGCCTCTGCGATACCGCACCTGGAGCAACCAGGGAGAGCGGTGCTGCTGCTGGTAAGTCTAATAGTGATTGGCAGCATCGCAGCCAATCAGTGTTAGTTTTGTTTGTGGCCTCTTCCCCGTGCTGACAGCAGAGCTGAGGTAATGAGCCATGATGTGCTGAGTAACAGCGCTCCTCCCTAACTGTGTCCCAGGCTGACAGTGAGAAGCACAGGGAGATGGATGGCCGCCTGCTACACCACTCACCAAAGGTCAGATATATGTAGCTGAGCAGGATTATCACATAACTAAGTGACCCCCATCAACACCAACAGTGAGGGGCTTTACTCATTGGTGTTAGAGGGTGAGAGGGCTCAGTCACTAAGGGAGGATTTCCCTCAATTTTTTGTTTCACCCCCGACTGACTGAGCCTCCCCTGTATTACCCCTGAGTGCCCCTGTATCAACCCTGACTGATGCCCACCCTGTACCACCCCTGACTGATATAATGTCCCCATTTTGGTATAATTTCCCCCATCCTGGGCTCCATGCTATAACCATGTCCCCCTTCTGGTATAATGTCCGCCATTCTGGTGTAATGTCACTCATCCTGGTATATTGTCCCTATCTTAATATAATGTTCCCAGCCTGGTATCTTATCTCCCATCCTGATATAATGTCCTTCATTCTGATATCATTTCCCCATCCTGATATAATGTCCGCCATCCTGATATAATGTCTGCCATCCTGATATAGTGTCCGCCATCCTTATGTAATGTCCGTCACCCGGATGTAATGTCCGCCATCCTGGTATAAGGTCCGCCATCCTGGTATAATGTTCCCCCAGCCGGTAGCTGACTTCTGCGGGCCGCCAACACCTGCTGCTTGCCTCTGATTGGCTGGCAGCATGTCTTGAAGTGCAGGGAGCCGGCGGGTCTCTGCGTCACAATACATTTCAGCAGAATGTGTGTCAGAGAATGAACATCCAGGTGAAATTGGTGTCGTCGGGCCACGCACAAGCATGGGTCTGGTCCCGGTTGTACCCTCTATGACCGCGATCATTACGCCCCTGCTTGTTTTGTATGTTTTAATATAACAGTAACAGTATTGCAGTATATAGTGGAAATAATGATCCCATATGAATCCAGCCCAATGCTGGATATCACAGGAGTATCAAGATGGGTGCGCACTGCTGAATGGTCACCATACCGGCACATGCCCGCTGTATGTTGCGTGTGCACAGCTGAATGGTCACCATACAGGCACATGCCCACTGTATGTTGTGTGTGCACAGCTGAATGGTCACCATACAGGCACATGCCCGCTGTATGTTGCGTGTGCACAGCTGAATGGTCACCATACAGGCACATGCCCGCTGTATGTTGCATGTGCACAGCTGAATGGTCACCATACAGGCACATGCCCGCTGTATGTTGCGTGTGCACAGCTGAATGGTCACCATACAGGCACATGCCCGCTGTATGTTGCGTGTGCACAGCTGAATGGTCACCATACAGGCACATGCCTGCTGTATGTTGCGTGTGCACAGCTGAATGGTCACCATACAGGCACATGCCCGCTGTATGTTGTGTGTGCACAGCTGAATGGTCACCATACAGGCACATGCCCGCTGTATGTTGCGTGTGCACAGCTGAATGGTCACCATACAGGCACATGCCCGCTGTATGTTGCGTGTGAAGTGGTCTCCACTCCTGAGCCAACTCCACACACGTGGACCCTGCTGTGGACGTACTGGTACTGTATGTTCATCTGTGCCAAGGGATTAATATATTTCTAATTGATTTTATGTATGTGCCTGGGGACAGGAGCACCCTGGCACCGGCTGTCTTAAAAAAGGCGCGGAACAAATGCATTCATATTAAAACCATTTTTACATGTAGAAAAAGTTGCAATTTGTACAAAATTATATTACTATGCAACATTTGACCCACTGGATGTCAGCTCTTTTTTAGCATTGAGACGTGTGCTACCATGCTTAAAATGTTCTGCTTAAATAATTTGCACCAGATGTATCATTAGTGACGAAATGTGATAAATATGGAATAATGGAGTTGAAGTGAGTATAAAGGATTTTGCTCAAATTCTGCCATTTTTGATAAATGTGAACCATTGTGTTTTTATGTTACACCACAATACTAGCATATTTTATCTCACAATTGGTGGGCTTGTATTATTTCTATGTAGTTACATATTGGGCCCCAGGAATAATTTCCTCTGGTGGGCCCAAGGCTCACCAGTACGACGCTGCACCTGAGTATGGAGCTAGCATTGGAGCGTCCCCCTCTGCTCTGCGATCTTGCCCCTCTGTCTGATACACTGTGACTGGCAGCTGCCTACAGGCCTGTGTCTAGTGTCTCTGAGGGGGCAGCAGCAGCCTACAGGCCTGTATCTGGTGTCTCTGACGGGGCAGCAGCCACCTACAGGCCTGTGTCTAGTGTCTCTGAGGGGGCAGCAGCTGCCTACAGGCCTGTGTCTAGTGTCTCTGAGGGGGCAGCAGCTGCCTACAGGCCTGTGTCTAGTGTCTCTGAGGGGGCAGCAGCCGCCTACAGGCCTGTGTCTAGTGTCTCTGAGGGGGCAGCAGCTGCCTACAGGCCTGTGTCTAGTGTCTCTGAGGGGGCAGCAGCTGCCTACAGGCCTGTGTCTAGTGTCTCTGAGGGGGCAGCAGCCGCCTACAGGCCTGTGTCTAGTGTCTCTGAGGGGGCAGCAGCTGCCTACAGGCCTGTGTCTGGTGTCTCTGAGGGGGCAGCAGCTGCCTACAGGCCTGTGTCTAGTGTCTCTGAGGGGGCAGCAGCCGCCTACAGGCCTGTGTCTAGTGTCTCTGAGGGGGCAGCAGCTGCCTACAGGCCTGTGTCTAGTGTCTCTGAGGGGGCAGCAGCCGCCTACAGGCCTGTGTCTAGTGTCTCTGAGGGGGCAGCAGCCGCCTACAGGCCTGTGTCTAGTGTCTCTGAGGGGGCAGCAGCTGCCTACAGGCCTGTGTCTAGTGTCTCTGAGGGGGCAGCAGCTGCCTACAGGCCTGTGTCTAGTGTCTCTGAGGGGCAGCAGCAGCTGCCTACAGGCCTGTGTCTAGTGTCTCTGAGGAGTCAGCAGCCGCCTACAGACCTGTGTCTAGTGTCTCTGAGGGGGCAGCAGCCGCCTACAGGCCTGTGTCTAGTGTCTCTGAGGGAGCAGCAGCCGCCTACAGGCCTGTGTCTAGTGTCTCTGAGGGGGCAGCAGCCGCCTACAGGCCTGTGTCTAGTGTCTCTGAGGGGGCAGCAGCCGCCTACAGGCCTGTGCCTAGTGTCTCTGAGGGAGCAGCAGCCGCCTACAGGCCTGTGTCTAGTGTCTCTGAGGGGGCAGCAGCCGCCTACAGGCCTGTGTCTAGTGTCTCTGAGGGGGCAGCAGCCGCCTACAGGCCTGTGTCTAGTGTCTCTGAGGGGGCAGCAGCCGCCTACAGGCCTGTGTCTAGTGTCTCTGAGGGGGCAGCAGCCGCCTACAGGCCTGTGTCTAGTGTCTCTGAGGGGGCAGCAGCCGCCTACAGGCCTGTGCCTAGTGTCTCTGAGGGAGCAGCAGCCGCCTACAGGCCTGTGTCTAGTGTCTCTGAGGGGGCAGCAGCCGCCTACAGGCCTGTGTCTAGTGTCTCTGAGGGGGCAGCAGCCGCCTACAGGCCTGTGTCTAGTGTCTCTGAGGGGGCAGCAGCCGCCTACAGGCCTGTGTCTAGTGTCTCTGAGGGGGCAGCAGCCGCCTACAGGCCTGTGTCTAGTGTCTCTGAGGGGGCAGCAGCTGCCTACAGGCCTGTGTCTAGTGTCTCTGAGGGGGCAGCAGCTGCCTACAGGCCTGTGTCTAGTGTCTCTGAGGGGGCAGCAGCCGCCTACAGGCCTGTGTCTAGTGTCTCTGAGGGGGCAGCAGCTGCCTACAGGCCTGTGTCTGGTGTCTCTGAGGGGGCAGCAGCTGCCTACAGGCCTGTGTCTAGTGTCTCTGAGGGGGCAGCAGCCGCCTACAGGCCTGTGTCTAGTGTCTCTGAGGGGGCAGCAGCTGCCTACAGGCCTGTGTCTAGTGTCTCTGAGGGGGCAGCAGCCGCCTACAGGCCTGTGTCTAGTGTCTCTGAGGGGGCAGCAGCCGCCTACAGGCCTGTGTCTAGTGTCTCTGAGGGGGCAGCAGCTGCCTACAGGCCTGTGTCTAGTGTCTCTGAGGGGGCAGCAGCTGCCTACAGGCCTGTGTCTAGTGTCTCTGAGGGGCAGCAGCAGCTGCCTACAGGCCTGTGTCTAGTGTCTCTGAGGGGTCAGCAGCCGCCTACAGACCTGTGTCTAGTGTCTCTGAGGGGGCAGCAGCCGCCTACAGGCCTGTGTCTAGTGTCTCTGAGGGAGCAGCAGCCGCCTACAGGCCTGTGTCTAGTGTCTCTGAGGGGGCAGCAGCCGCCTACAGGCCTGTGTCTAGTGTCTCTGAGGGGGCAGCAGCCGCCTACAGGCCTGTGCCTAGTGTCTCTGAGGGAGCAGCAGCCGCCTACAGGCCTGTGTCTAGTGTCTCTGAGGGGGCAGCAGCCGCCTACAGGCCTGTGTCTAGTGTCTCTGAGGGGGCAGCAGCCGCCTACAGGCCTGTGTCTAGTGTCTCTGAGGGGGCAGCAGCCGCCTACAGGCCTGTGTCTAGTGTCTCTGAGGGGGCAGCAGCCGCCTACAGGCCTGTGTCTAGTGTCTCTGAGGGGGCAGCAGCTGCCTACAGGCCTGTGTCTAGTGTCTCTGAGTGGGCAGCAGCCGCCTACAGGCCTGTGTCTAGTGTCTCTGAGGGGGCAGCAGCTGCCTACAGGCCTGTGTCTAGTGTCTCTGAGGGGGCAGCAGCTGCCAACAGGCCTGTGTCTAGTGTCTCTGAGGGGGCAGCAGCCGCCTACAGGCCTGTGTCTAGTGTCTCTGAGTGGGCAGCAGCCGCCTACAGGCCTGTGTCTAGTGTCTCTGAGGGGGCAGCAGCCGCCTACAGGCCTGTGTCTAGTGTCTCTGAGGGGGCAGCAGCCGCCTACAGGCCTGTGTCTAGTGTCTCTGAGGGGGCAGCAGCTGCCTACAGGCCTGTGTCTAGTGTCTCTGAGGGGGCAGCAGCCGCCAACAGGCCTGTGTCTAGTGTCTCTGAGGGGGCAGCAGCTGCCTACAGGCCTGTGTCTAGTGTCTCTGAGGAGGCAGTAGCCGCCTACAGGCATGTGTCTAGTGTCTCTGAGGGGGCAGCAGCCGCCTACAGGCCTGTGTCTAGTGTCTCTGAGGGGGCAGCAGCTGCCTACAGGCCTGTGTCTAGTGTCTCTGAGGGGGCAGCAGCCGCCTACAGGCCTGTGTCTGGTGTCTCTGAGGGGGCAGCAGCCGCCTACAGGCCTGTGTCTGGTGTCTCTGAGGGGGCAGCAGCCGCCTACAGGCCTGTGTCTAGTGTCTCTGAGGGGGCAGCAGCCGCCTACAGGCCTGTGTCTAGTGTCTCTGAGGGGGCAGCAGCCGCCTACAGGCCTGTGTCTAGAGTCTCTGAGGGGGCAGCAGCCGCCTACAGGCCTGTGTCTAGTGTCTCTGAGGGGGCAGCAGCCGCCTACAGGCCTGTGTCTGGTGTCTCTGAGGGGGCAGCAGCAGCCTACAGGCCTGTGTCTAGTGTCTCTGAGGGGGCAGCAGCAGCCTACAGGCCTGTGTCTAGTGTCTCTGAGGGGGCAGCAGCCGCCTACAGGCCTGTGTCTAGTGTCTCTGAGGGGGCAGCAGCCGCCTACAGGCCTGTGTCTAGCGTCTCTGAGGGGGCAGCAGCCGCCTACAGGCCTGTGTCTAGTGTCTCTGAGGGGGCAGCAGCCGCCTACAGGCCTGTGTCTAGTGTCTCTGAGGGGGCAGCAGCTGCCTACAGGCCTGTGTCTAGTGTCTCTGAGGGGGCAGCAGCAGCCTACAGGCCTGTGTCTAGTGTCTCTGAGGGGGCAGCAGCATTCTGCCACCCCTCTCACACAGCTCCAACAAGCGCCTGGGGCAAGATGCTCATCTCACCTCATGACAGAAGCAGCCCTGGTTGACATATAGAGAATGAGTAGAAGGAATGATGGTGCAGAGAACCAGTACAGTACAGACCAAAAGTTTGGACACACCTTTTCATTTTAAGATTTTTCTGTATTTTCTTGACTATGAAAATTGTACATTCACACTGAAGGCATCAAAACTATGAATTAACATGTCTTGAAGCTCATCAAGAGAATACCAAGAGTGTGCAAAGCAGTCATCAAAGCAAAAGGTGGCTACTTTGAAGAACCTAGAATATAAGACATATTTCCAGTTGTTTCACACTTTTTTGTTAAGTATATAATTCCACATGTGGTAATTCATAGTTTTGATGCCTTCAGTGTGAATGTACAATTTTCATAGTCATGAAAATACAGAAAAATCTTTAAATGAGAAGGTGTGTCCAAACTTTTGGTCTGTACTGTATATACAATGTGTGTACATTTCAATTCCACTACATTGCAGTCTATGAGGATCTGGGAATCTGCTCCATTCTGGACATTGGAGATGATTTTTTGAGGAACATCACTGTAGAAACTGAACTGTCTAGAATGGAGAAGCTGCAGAGAGATCATCAAGAGATCCACTCCGATCCAGTCACCTCCCCAGCGATCAGCGAGAGGGAGACGCTAAAATGAGGTCCTCAAAAACATGTGACTACAGTGAGGCCTCAAAAACTCAACTCCAATCCAGTCACCTCACCAGTGAACCGTCTAGAGGGGAGATGCTGGAATGAGGACCACAAAGTATCCCCCCGATCCAGCCACTTCAGTGGTGAGCCGCCTAGAGAGGAGCTGATAAAATGAGGCCTCAAAAAATCACCTCCAAACTAGACGCAACCATAAACTATAAAGTTATTATAATGGTGAAGGAGCTGTGATGAGGCTGCGGTCATGTGACAGTGATGACGTCACCGCAGCTCCTCCCCCTCAGGGGTCATTGCCCCGCCCAGATCTGCAGATGATCCCGGCGCAGTCGCTCCTCCGGCTCCTCCGCTCTCTGACGTCACATAGTGGCCGCTTTCTCCAGTGATGAGGATTTCTCCGCTCCCGGAGGTTCTGTAAGTCCAGTAGTCTCATCAGGTCCACATCTATAGTAAGTTCATCTGTTTCCCCAGTCAGGGCTCGCTCTCACTTGTGATTAAATCGGATGAATGCAATCAGATAAAACATCAGACTCCATTGTTCCCATTTAGTCCTATGTTTCTGTGCTCAGTGCTGTTTTTTTTTCCAGCTCCGATCGGATTGCGATCGGGCTGGAAAAAAATCGCAGCATGGTGGATTAGGATCGCACGCATCTATATAATCTACGGGTGCGTGTGAAACATCGCGCTGCACTCAGATACCACCCGAGTGCAGTGTGATTCCCGCCAATGCCAGCAACAGAGGAGATGGAGATAGTGATTTCCCCGTCCCCTCCGCAGCCGTGCGAGAGGATCAGAGCATGGAGCACTGACATTCGGCTCCCGCTCGCAGCAGAGCAGCAGCGAGTGTCATTAGCATATCGCATCGGGGGGTCTCGCATCGCATACCGTACGCTAGTGGGACCCCGGCCTAAGAGATACGTCTGTGTCTTGTATAGCAGAGCGGAGTTGTACAGATACCTGTCTTTACGTAGGCTCAGGTTCTCCCGGGTGCCACTCAGCCTCAGCATCCTCCCGCGCCATCTCCTCCTCTCCATGTTGTTGTGCAGAGTTCTCGGCGCCATCTTGTGATGAGGGTCTGGAGAATTTTTCATATTTTATTTATTATTTTTTTAATTTTAAAATTTTTTATTAAAATGTTCTAATGCTGATAATTTAGTCGTCCGTTCAGATATTAAAATATTCACCCAATGACAAATGAAAGCAATTCTAAATCCATAACCCTTCTATGACCTGATCACTGTCTACATACTGAAAAAACAATGAGTATACCGACATTATCACAACATAAGAGCCGAAGCCACAAATAGTAATGTGAAAGCTTCTTCCCCGGAATCCAATGTTGCTCTATCCATAAAAAACCTTCATCCAATCTCAACTTCATTCCTGACCCCGATCATTTCTATAACCATAGATGTGTTAGTGCACAATGCGGTATCTGCTCCAGCGAGACCACCGTGTCTGTACTGTCTGCAAGAAGAAAGAAGAGAAAGGGGACATTTGTCCCCCAGCTCTACTGACGGACTCACATTATACTCTAGATTCAGGCCTTTAGGAGACAGACGATTTACAGTCAATATCCAGAAGGCTTCCCTCCTTAATAACCTTCTCTTAATGCCGCCTCCTCTCCTAGGAGCACTCACTTGTTCTATCACCTGGTATTTTGTCTCAGACAACGATATCTTCGGACTTTCTCAAAATATCCACAAGTGAATTCAGGAGACGTGACTGGGAAAAGAAACCAAAAGGTGAGTCTCCTATGAACTTCATGCTGCAACTGTAATGGAATACTGTGGAGAAAAACGCCTATCGCGAGGACTGCGAGTCCATCTGCGCCCCACTCTGTTTTCAGAGGATGGGACTTTGTGCGATCAATTCGAGCAGATTAATAAGTGTTCCCTGGATTTAATCTTGTTGACTGCTGATAGACTGCAGGCAGCAGATACAGATTTAAAAGTGGAGATTGCAAAAAATGTAAAATAAACAATATATAAATTAGGTCAATAATTTTTCCTTCTCATTTATGATATACAGAGGAGAATTAGAATGTGTTGTGGGTGAATTATGATATTTGTTTTTTAGACTTTGGTGCGTATAGTTAAATGGTACGATGATTATTATCTTACTTGTTTTAACTTCTGCTTTCTCACATATCGTCCGCCCTTTAACACATTCTGTGCACTCTCTCCATATCCACCCCTCCCTTCTCCCCTCCCTCATGTATAACTCTGAGGCTCTACTGATATTTCTCACCCCCTCCAAACCATCCACTACCTCCATACAGCACTCAAAACGTTCATACAAATTATTGCACCACCTGCTCTTTCTCTTTTTTTTCTCCTTCTCCGAGTTGCTGGTGACATCTCCCCCAATCCTGGGCCTCCCTGCACTAGCATGCACCACTCTCCTCCAGCTGCATATAGAAATCCTGCTAATCTTATTAACATTCAGTGCATGCCCTCTCCTATTGCTTTCCATTGTGCTCTCTGGAACGCACGGTCTGTGTGTAACAAACTAACTTACACTCACGATTTTTTCCTCTCTAATTCCCTTAACCTTCTGGCTATTACAGAAACCTGGATCCAGCATTCAGACACCACCGCAGCTGCTGCTCTCTCATTTGATGGCCTGAAATTTTCACATATGGCCAGACCTGAGAATAGACAGGGTGGAGGTGTTGGTTTGCTCCTTTCACCACAATGTGCTTTCCAGGTCACCACCCACCCCGGTTCCCTCACTTATGTTTCCTTCCTTTGAAGTCCACACCGTCAGACTCTTCAAACCCTTCTCCCTGTGAGTGGCAGTTGTATATCGCCCTCCAGGCTCCTGCCGCCAGTTCCTGGATCACTTTGCCAACTGGCTTCCTCACTTTCTATCCTGTGACATCCCCACCATCATCATGGGAGAGTTTAACATCCCCATCAATGATCTCCTCTCCCAATCTGCCTTTCATCTACTTTCTCTAACCTCCTCATTCGGCCTCTCACAGGTTACTAACTCTCCTACACATGAAGACGCGAATACTCTGGACCTGGTTTTCTCCCGTCTCTGCTCGCTGCATGACTTTACTAACTCCCCTCTCCCGCTCTCGGACCACAACCTTCTTTTCTTCTCTGTCAAGAACTGTCTCCTCACCCGGGACACCCCCACTTACCTTACTTATAGGAATACATGTCCCATTAATACCCAGCAGCTTATGGACAATCTCCACACATCTTTAGCCCCCATCTCCTGCCTCTACTGTCCAGACTTGACATTGTCACACTACAATAATACACTGAAGAGCGCCCTAGATGAAGCAGCACCTTCTACATGCAGAAAGACCCGACACAGACAACGGCAGCCCTGGCACACAATGCAAACACGTTTTCTTCAGTGTTGCACAAGGTGTGCTGAGCGTCAGTGGAGAAAATCTCTTTTAGCAGAGGACTTCATCCACTATAAATTCATGCTCAAAACCTATAACTCTGCCCTTCATCTGGCCAAACAATCCTACTTCACCACCATCATCACTTCACTGTCCAACAATCCAAAATGACTTTTTGAAACCTTACACTCCCTCCTGAAACCTAATGCACAGGTCCCCACCACCAACCTCAGCGGGGAGGAACTGGCCACTTATTTCCTAGAAAAAAATCAACCACATCCATCAGGACATCTCAACCCAATCTCCTCAGTGCCTGGATCCCCTTCCCTGCCGCACTTCAAGCTCACTAGCCATCTTTGAGCCTGTTACAGAAGAAGAAGTTACCCAGCTTCTCATTTATTCTCGACCTACAACCTGCAACAGTGACCCCATTCCTTCACATCTCCTGCAGTCTCTCTCACCGGTGGTCACCACTCACCTGACTAAAATATTTAACCTCTCTCTTTCTTCAGGTATCTTTCCCTCCTCATTTAAACATGGCATCATAACCCCTTTGCTTAAAAAGCCATCCCTGGACCAGAACTGCGCTGCTAACTACAGACCTGTCTCTAATCTTCCTTACATCTCTAAACTCCTGGAACGCTTGGTCCACTCCCGTCTAATCCGCTATCTCTCAGATAACTCTCTTCTTGACCCTCTACAATCTGATTTCCGCTCCTTACACTCCACTGAAACTGCCCTCACTAAAGTCTCTAATGATCTAGTAACAGCTAAATCCAAAGGTCACTGCTCCCTGCTGATTCTCCTGGATCTCTCTGCTGCATTTGACACTGTGGATCACCAGCTCCTCCTCACTATGCTCCGGTCTATCGGCCTCAAGGAAACCGTTCTCTCCTGGTTCTCCTCCTTACCGCTCCTTCACTGTATCTTTTGCCGACTCCTCTTCCCCTTACTGTCGGGGTCCCGCAGGGCTCAGTTCTAGGCCCCCTCCTCTTCTCTCTATACACGGCCCCTATTGGACAAACAATCAGCAGATTTGGGTTCCAGTATCATCTCTATGCTGACGACACCCAACTATACACTTCTTCACCTGACATCACCGCTAACCTAATACAAAATACCAAGGACTGTCTGTTCGCTGTCTCTAACATCATGTCCTCCCTCTATCTTAAACTGAATCTCTCCAAAACTGAACTTCTTGTGTTTCTCCCCTCTACTAACCCAACTCTACCTGACATTGAAATTACCTTGGATGGTTCAACCATAACTCCCAGCAGTACGGCCGCTGCCTGGGGGTCATATTTGACACTAACCTTTCCTTTACTCTCTATATCCGATCACTCACTCGCTCTTGTCACCTGCATCTTAAAAACATCTCCAGAATCCGACCTTTTCTCACCTTTGAAACTGCTAAAACTCTTACTGTCGCTCTTATTCACTCTCGTCTGGACTACTGCAACTCTCTTCTGATTGGTCTCCCTCTTACCAAACTTTCTCCTCTCCAATCCATCCTGAATGCGGCAGCCAGGGTCGTATTTCTGTCCAGCCGCTTCACCGATGCCTCCATCTTGTGCCAGTCATTACACTGGTTGCCCATTCGCTACAGGGTCCAATATAAACTCATCGCTCTCAACCACAAAGCTCTCCACAGTTCTGTACCGCCTTATATCTCCTCTCTCATCTCTGTCTATCGCCCTACACGTGCCCTCCGTTCTACAAAGGACTTAACATCCCCCATAATCCGAACCTCGCACCTCCGTCTCCAAGACTTCTCTCGTGCTGCACCAGTTCTCTGGAATGCTCTACCCCAGACGATCCGACTGATGCCTAGCCCCCATGTCTTCAAGAGCGCTTTAAAAACCCATCTCTTTAAACAAGCCGACCACCTCAACTACTCAGTAAACCAACTTTCCCCTGTTCCCTCCTTCTAAATATTATTCAGAATCTGTTCCCTACTCTTCATCTGTCTCCACATCCTCCATGCACACGACAACTGCACTCGATACTTGATTATTACACTTATACATACGGGCTGATGACCGGATCATGCAGCTTTATATGAAAATCCCTGTTTATTATAATTGTCAGACCTGAAATAACAAGCACTTTTCACCTACTGTGTCCCCCCATTCCCTTGTAGATTGTAAGCGTGCGAGCGGCCGGACCCTCGCTCCTAATGTAACTGTTTAAACTGTCTTACCTTGTATTGAATTTATTGTCTGTACATGTCCCCGCTTAATTGTAAAGTGCTGCGGAATATGTTGGCGCTATATAAATAAAACTTATTATGTTTTTTTTGCATTTCCTATATACGCCTATATATATATTTGTGGCGATGTGTATTGGTGTAAAATTACATATTTTATTTGATAGTTAATATACTTTGTTATGGGCGTTTTTTCATTTTTGTGTATATACACTGCTCAAAAAAATAAAGGGAACACTGAAATAACCCATCCTAGATCTGAATGAATGAAATATTCTCATTGAATACTTTGTTCTGTAGAAAGCTGAATGTGCTGACAACAAAATCACACAAAAATCATCAATGGAAATCACATTTATTACCCAATGGAGGCCTGGATTTGGAGTCACCCCCAAAATTAAAGTGGAAAAACACACTACAGGCTGATACAACTTTGATGTAATGTCCTTAAAACAAGTCACAATGAGGGTCAGTATTGTGCGTGGCCTCCACGTGCCTGTATGACCTCCCTACAATGCCTGGGCGTGCTCCTGATGAGGCTGAGTATTGTGTGTGGCCTCCACGTGCCTGTATGACCTCCTACAATGCCTGGGCATGCTCCTGATGAGGCTGAGTATTGTGTGTGGCCTCCACGTGCCTGTATGACCTCCCTACAACGCCTGGGCATGCTCCTGATGAGGCTCAGTATTGTATGTGGCCTCCACGTGCCTGTATGACCTCCCTACAATGCCTGGGCATGCTCCTGATGAAGCTGAGTATTGTGTGTGGTCTCCACGTGCCTGTATGACCTCCCTACAATGCCTGGGCATGCTCCTGATGAGGCTGAGTATTGTGTGTGGCCTCCACGTGCCTGTATGACCTCCCTACAACGCCTGGGCATACTCCTGATGAGGCTGAGTATTGTGTGTGGCCTCCAGGTGCCTGTATGAGCTCCCTACAACGCCTGGGCATGCTCCTGATGAGGCTGAGTATTGTGTATGGCCTCCACGTGCCTGTATGACCTCCCTACAACGCCTGGGCATGCTCCTGATGAGGCTGAGTATTGTGTGTGGCCTCCACGTGCCTGTATGACTTCCCTACAATGCCTGGGCATGCTCCTGATGAGGTTGCGGATGGTCTCCTGTGGGATCTCCTCCCAGACCTGGACTAAAGCATCCGCCAACTCCTGGACAGTCTGTGGTGCAACGTGACGTTGGTGGATGGTGCGAGACATGATGTCCCAGATGTGCTCAATCGGATTCAGGTCTGGGGAACGGGCAGCCAGTCCATAGCTTCAATGCCTTCATCTTGCAGGAACTGCTGACACACTCCAGCCACATGAGGTCTGGCATTGTCCTGCATTAGGAGGAACCCAGGGCCAACCGCACCAGCATATGGTCTCACAAGGGGTCAGAGGATCTCATCTTGATACCTAATGGCAGTCAGGCTACCTCTGGCGAGCACATGGAGGGTTGTGCGGCCCTCCAAAGAAATGCCACCCCACCCCATTACTGACCCACTGCCAAACCGGTCATGCTGAAGGATGTTGCAGGCAGCAGATCGCTCTCTACGGCGTCTCCAGACTCTGTCACATGTGCTCAGTGTTAACCTGCTTTCATCTGTGAAGAGCACAGGGCGCCAGTGGCGACTTTGCCAATCCTGTTGTTCTGTGACAAATGCCAAGCGTCCCGCACGGTGTTGGGCTGTGAGCACAACCCCCATCTGTGGACGTCGGGCCCTCATACCACCCTCATGGAGTCGGTTTCTAACCTTTTGTGCAGCAGACACATGCACATTTGTGGCCTGCTGGAGGTCATTTTGCAGGGCTCTGGCAGTGCTCCTCCTGTTCCTACTTGCACAAACGAGGAGGTAGCGGTCCTGCTGCTGGGTTGTTGCCCTCCTATGGCCCCCTCCACGTCTCCTGGTGTACTGACCTGTCTCCTGGTAGCGCCTCCAGCCTCTGGACACTACGCTGACAGACACAGCAAACCTTCTTGCCACAGCTCGCACTGATGTGCCATTCTGGATGAGCTGCATTACCTGAGAAACTTCTGTGGGTTGTACAGTCCGTCTCCTGCTACCACGAGTGTGAAAGCACAACCAACATTCAAAAGTGACCAAAACATCAGCCAGAAAGCATTGGTACTGAGATGTGGTCTGTGGTCCCCACCTGCAGAACCACTCCTTTATTGAGGGTGTCTTGATAATTGCCAATAATTTCCATCTATTGTCTATTCCATTTGCACAACAGCATGTGAAATTGATTGTCAATCAGTGTTGCTTCCTAAATGGACAGTTTGATTTCACAGAAGTTTGATTGACTTGGAGTTATATTCTGTTGTTTAAGTGCTCTCTTTATTTGTTTGAGCAGTGTATACCGTATTTTTCAGACCATAAGACGCACCTAGGTTTTAGAGGAGGAAAATAGAAAAATAAAAATTTAAGCAAAAAATGTGGTCATGATGCACTTTTAAGGGGGAGGGGGTCTTCTGCTGACACTGGTATAGGGGTAATGTCCCCCAATTCTGCCAATATCCCCCATCCTGGTATATATGCCGTCCCCCTTCCTTTTATATGTGGTCTCCATCCCCATCCTGGTATGCATGGCACCCTTCATACCTATCCTGATATGCATGGCTCCCTCATCCTTATCCTGGTATGCATGGCACCACTCATCCCAAATCCTAGTATGCATGGCACCCCTAATCCCTATCCTGGTATGCATGGCACCCCTCATCCCTGTCCTGGTATGCATGGCACCCCTAATCCCTATCCTGGTATGCATGGCACCCCTAATCCCTGTCCTGGTATGCATGGCACCTCTCATCCCTGTCCTGGTATGCATGGCACCTCTAATCCCTACCCTGGTATGCATGGCACCCCTAATCCCTGTCCTGGTATGCATGGCACCCCTCATCCCTGTCCTGGTATGCATGGCACCCCTAATCCCTATCCTGGTATGCATGGCACACCTAATCCCTGTCCTGGTATGCATGGCACCTCTCATCCCTGTACTGGTATACATGGCACCCCTAATCCCTGTCCTGGTATGCATGGCACCCCTCATCCCTGTCCTGGTATGCAAGGCACCCCTCATCCATGTCCTGGTATGCATGGCACCCCTCATCCCTGTCCTGGTATGCAGGCACCCCTAATCCCTATCCTGGTACGCATGGCACCCCTCATCCCTGTCTTGGTATGCATGGCACCCCTAATTCCTGTCCTGATATGCATGGCACCCCTCATCCCTGTTCTGGTATGATTGGCACCCCTCATCCCTGTTCTGGTATGATTGGCACCCCTCATCCCTGTCCTGGTATGCATGGCACCCCTAATCCCTGTCCTAGTATGCATGGTCCCCCTAATCCCCATCAAGGTGCACATAAAAAATAAATAAACACTCCTACTCACCTCTCTTCTCTCTCCTCCAGCGCTGCGTCCTGTCTGCCTGCACTGATCTCTCCATGTGAGCCGAGCATGACGTCACTGCCATGCGCGGCTCACAAGGAGAGATCAGCTGCCGGAAGTCACTGCTCCCCACGCCGGGTCTGTGTGCGCGAGGAGCAGTGACTTCACTCTCCTTCATAGCCGGCACACAGCGGAGCCGCGATGCTCATTAAAGGGCATGAATATTCACCCCCTCCCCACGCCCATGGGCATGGAGAGAGGTTGAATATTCATGCCCTTTAACAGCGGGCACAGGAGATAGCCGGCAGCAGCCGCAGCGCGGCTACACTGTATACCGCTATTAAGGAGCATGAATATTCAGTGCTCCCCACGCCTCATGGTCGTGGGGAGCAGTGAATATTCATTTTCTTTAGCAGCGGGGACAGTGTAGGCTGCAGCGGGCGGCCGCTGCCTCCTGTGCCCACTCCTCCACCGATACCGCTCCCCCCACACCCCACATAAATATACACACCCCCCAACATTCGGACTATAAGACGCACCCCCCATTTTCCTCCAAAATTTTGGAGGAAAAAAGTGCGTCTTATGGTCCGAAAAATACGGTATTTTATATAATGAGACTTATATGATTATATGACTGTTTGTAGTTTTCTTCATTTTCTATTTCATTGTGATGTCATTTCCTTGTTTTCTTTCTATATAAATGTTGTATTTCTATGTGATTGGCCACAATTGACAAAAGCTCTGGAGGAGCTGAAACGTTTTGCAGATCTGTGGATGTGGAATAAATGATTGACTACAGGTGAGTGCCGGGATCTCTTTCCTTTCCCTCTCCATTATTAACCTGAGGGCTTTTAGACAGCTGTGTTTTATGACAAATCACAGCTGTCATCAACCCTAACCACCATTACCCCGATCGCCACCGCACCAGGGCAATCGTGAAGAGCCGTGCGAAGCACCTGAATTGGTGCGCCATTTCTGAGGCGGCTGAGGGCTGGTATTTTTAGGCTGGGAAGGGCCCAGTAACCGAGGACCTTCCTACCCTGATAATATCCGCTCACAGCTGTCTGCTTTACCTTTGCTGGTTATCAAAAATAGGGAGGACTCCACATCTCTTTTTTAATTTATTAGCTAAACACAAGTACAGTAAACTCCACACACAGGGCAGTAATTATATATCTCACGGATATCGATCATCTATCTCGATCTTTGCACATCTAACACCTAAATATCTGTCATTTCTATTCTGCACTCTCTTCCGGCACGTGTCACACAGACGTGTGTGCGGATGTCACACTCTATGTCATCTGTGTGCAGGACGTACTGACGTCCGAGCTGCCGGCAAAAAACATATCCGATCCGTGTGACCATGTGCGCAGCCTATAGATTATAATGGGTGTACGTGTGTGTCTCCGGTACGTGTGAAGGGGGCCTAAAGGGTATGAGCACTTTTAGTATGGATTACCAGTAGGGAGCGTGACCACTTAAAGTGCCTAGGGCAGCATGAATGCCAGATACGGCCCTGAGCACAGCCCTAATAAAGTCATTAGAGCTGCAGATAAAGGGGGCTCGATCACAGCTCTGGATAGTGGGTTGTATGAGCCGGAGGTTATGAACATGGATGACGATACTAATATATGCCGCACTCTAGATGGAGATCCTACTAATTCATACAATACCCCCTTACATTGTCTTTTGGAGGAGGGTTTGGTATCGGCTGTACTTAATGCCAAACAAATAGAACGATTAAAGGAAAATCACCCACAATGTCCAATATTTCATACATTACCGAAAACTCACAAAGAAGGAAACATCCATCAGTCTAGAGATACATTCAATACTGGCTGCAGAGAAGATTCCTATAATATAGTGAATATTACCAGAAAACATTTACCTATGTTATACACTGACAAGGATCCAGCAACAAGAAAGACAACTGACACGTGGAGGACAAACACCAAAGGTTTCATTGAATGTGGGAGAAATAAATGTGGTTTGTGCAAGTCTGTGCACAAAGCAAAAACGTCTGCATCTACTAACCATAATAAACCCTATAATATCCGACATCTCATTAGTTGTAGCTCCACACGTCATTGACACCATACAATGTGAAGCTTGTCTGCTGCAATATGTGGGGGGCACGGTCAGACCCTTACGTCACCGCATTGGGGGACATGTTAGGGACGTTCTTGGCCCCACAACACGTAATACATCTGCAGCATCACAACATCTCATAAAACACAATAGGGATTAATCACTTTACAGTTGTGGGTATTGAATATGTCACCAGACCAGCTAAGGGGGGAGATTGGTATAAAAAGTACACCCCAGAGAAGCCTTGTGGATTCTGGAATTGGCCTCCAGATTCCCCAGTGATATGAAGCTTCCTTCAGACCTTGTATCCATTTACTGAATTGTGTTTTTTCCTCTTTTATAGTAATTATACATAATATACACATTATAGATGCAGACACTTCATTCTTCTATTGCACGGATGCTTTTTGTTGTGGACATATGATCATCCATAGGGGTAATGTAGACATACTTGCACACGTCCATTTGGGGCTGGGGGTCTCCGCTGTGCATTAGACCCTATGATGTGTATAAGAATCCGGTTACTGGTGATTTATTATGTCATGAAGAAGAACTGAACACAAATACCAGGTAGAAACGCAGAGATGTTTTGCTCCTATCTGTTTTTTAATGTTTCTATGATTTTAATTTGATTTGTTCAATAAAAGTTTTTGGTTTTATTCACACTGGAAAACAAGTGCCGGATTATCAGTAACTTTCTTTGTCCCGTCCATTCCTTCCCAACTGTGATTTTTCATCCAAGCATTGAGAGATGAGCTGAAAGCAGACAATTTTTTCTATAGAGGAATGGCAGACATGGGTGTTGTCCACATAGAAAGCCTCTCCTAAATCCCATACACAAAAAAGCCGCCCTACAATCTGCCAGGACACATGCGGAAACATATGAAGCCTCCTGGGACTTTATACTCTGGAGTGATCAGACCAAGATAAATGTTTTTTTTTGGAACTGATGGCTTCAAAACTTTATAACATTGAAGAGGTGAGGAATACAATGAGAATGCATGGGGTCTACAGTGAGACCTGGTGGTGGCCGTGTCCTTATGTGCGGCTGCATGAGGGGCTACAGGTCATTGATGGTATCTTGAATTCACAGATGTTCTGCTCTATAGTGACAGAAAAGATGCTGCCATCACTCTGTTCCCTTGGTAGGCCACTGTTACATTTCTGAAGAACAGGGTGACAGTGATTCAGTGGCCAAGTGTCTCCTGATCTGAACCCAACCAAACACCTATGGGGAATTCTGAAGAGACAAGTTGTCATCGCTCCATCCGGCATCCAGGCTCTAAGAGCTCGTTATCGAAAGAGAGATAAAAGATAGATATAGTATTGTCACTAACTTGTTCATTCCAGGCCTAGAAAACTTGGTGCCGTCCTTTAAAATTATCGAGGCCATACAAAATAATAGATGTAGTAGCTTTTGATGTGGGGTGTACTCATTTTTGCATCAACTAATTTGAGTAAAACTGAAGATTTTGTAATGATAGTTATATTAATAACCTTACTTTCATGTTTTGATTACAAAAAAATGTTCTATGAAACTTAGTGTTGACAAAATTGTAGAAATTGATCTTGTGTTCAGTGAGCTATTAAATAAAATCTTACTCATCAAAGGGGGTGTACTCATTTATGCTGAACAATGTTTATTAAACTTTATAAAACACAGTGAACATAATTACACTTTCTTTCCCGTATGACTTCTCTCATGTTTTACAAGGTGTGATTTATGTATAAAAGATTTCCCACATTCTGAACATGAATACGGCTTCTCTCCTGTGTGAATTCTTTGATGTGTAACAAGCTCTGATTTATTTGCGAAGCATCTTCCACATGCTAAACATGAAAAAAGTTTTTCTCCTGTGTGAATTCTTTGATGTATAACAAGATTCCCTTTATTTGTAAAACATTTCTCACATTCTGAACATGAATACGGCTTTTCTCCTGTGTGAATCCTCTGATGTTTAACAAGATCTGATTTATAACTAAAACACTTCCCACATTCTGAACATGAATATGGCTTCTTTCCAGTATGAATGCTCTGATGTCTACTAAGATGCCCTTTAGCTGTGAAGGTCTTCCCACATAGTGAACACAAAAATGGTTTCTCTCCTGTGTGAATTCTCTGATGTGTTATAAGACTCCCTTTATTTGTGAAGGACTTCTCACATTCCGAACATGAAAATGTTTTTTCTCCTGTATGATTTCTTTGATGTGTAAAAAGATTCCCTTTATTTGTGAAGGACTTCTCACATAGTGAACATGAAAATGTTTTTCCTCCTGTGTGATTTCTCTGATGTCTAATAAGATTCCATTTATTTGCAAAGCATTTCCCACATTCTGAACATGAATATGGCTTCTCTCCTGTGTGAAGTCGCTGATGTAGAATAAGACTCCTTTTATCTGTAAAGGATTTCCCACATTCTGAACATGAATATGGCTTCTCTCCTGTGTGAATTTTCTGATGTGTAATAAGATTCCCTTTAAATGTAAAGCATTTCCCACATTCTGAACAGGAAAATGGCTTCTCTCCTGTGTGAATTTTCTGATGTGTAATAAGACTCCCTTTAAATGTAAAGCATTTCCCACATTCTGAACATGAATATGGCTTTTCTCCTGTGTGAGTTCTCTGATGTAGAACAAGCTGTGATTTATCTGGAAAGCACCTTCCACATTGTAAACATGAAAAAGGTTTTTCCCCTGTGTGAATTCTTTGATGTTTAACAAGGTCTGATTTACGTCTACAACATTTCCCACATTCTGAACATAAATATGGCTTCTCTCCTGTGTGAATTCTCTGATGTATAATAAGATCCCCTTTACCTGTGAAGGACTTTCCACATTCTGAACATGAATACGGCTTTTCTCCTGTGTGAATTCTCTGATGTTTAACAAGTTGTGATTTCTTTGTAAAGCACCTTCCACATTGTAAACATGAATGCGGCTTTTCCCCTGTGTGAATTCTTTGATGTTTAACAAGGTCTGATTTATTTTTACAACATTTCCCACATTCCGAACATGAAAATGGCTTCTCTCCTGTATGAATTCTCTGATGTGTAATAAGATTCCCTTTATGTTTGAAGGACTTCCCACATTCCGAACATGAAAAAGGTTTTTCTCCTGTGTGAATTCTTTGATGTTTAACCAGCTCTGATTTACTTCTACAACATTTCCCACATTCCGAACAAGAAAATGGCTTCTCTCCTGTGTGAATTCTCTGATGTATAATAAGAGTCCCTTTACTTGTGAAGGACTTTCCACATTCTGAACATGAATACGGCTTCTCTCCTGTGTGAATTCTCTGATGTATAATAAGAGTCCCTTTACCTGTGAAGGACTTTCCACATTCTGAACATGAATACGGCTTCTCTCCTGTATGAATTCTCTGATGTGTAACAAGCTCTGATTTACTTCCAAAACATTTCCCACATTCCGAACAAGAAAATGGCTTCTCTCCTGTGTGAATTCTCTCATGTATAACAAATTGTGATTTATATGTAAAGCATTTCCCACATTCTGAACAGGAGTATGGCTTTTTACCTTTGTGTTTTCTGTGTGTTAAGAAATCTGAGCTTTTTGTAAATTGCTTGTCACACTGAAATCTTGAATCCACTTTGTCCCTTGGACTTTTGGTAATAATGCGAGATTGCTCAGGAGATGATTCCTCATGATTAGGAGGATTATAAGAAAGTGAAGTGCTGTGAAGTCCAGGAGGTGCAGGAAGGGTGATGAGGTTTTCTCTATTAGAGTGCTTCCTGATATCTTCTTTTTTACAATTTAGTGATGAACCGTTATTCTCACAAGGATTTCCTGTAAGGAGGAAAGATAGATTAGATGTGAGTTTTTTCTTCAACACAAAAGAGATTTCTGAATGTATTTTCTGGATCTCACAATGAAGACCCTCGTCAGTGAAAGTACCGGTGATAAGGAGGACAACTACATGCCATAACATTAACACAATGACGGGTAAAGTGAATGACACTTATAAACTGGTGACATTGGCACAAGTCAGGGGCGGCAGAGATTAGACAGCAAATAGTTCTTTAAGTGGTAATTACTGATGACAGGTTCCCTTAATGTACCTCCGGTGCCATTTCACTCTCTCAAGCTTCATATCTCGGCGTTAGTATAGAAAAGTGTCCACGCAGTTAAAAAAGATGTCCACTACTAAATGCCCCCAATGTAATTAACCCGTTGAGAGAAGATTTTTTCTAATTACCTAGCTTTGTCTTTATTGCCTGTGAGCGGCGCTATCGCTGGCCACTCACCGGCATCACGCGACCCCCGGCTGCAGCCGGCTCTTGCTTCCCCTGATGTCACGTCAAGTGAGGCGTGACTCGGTGATGCGATCCCCGCGGTGGATGCCGGGCTGTGGGTGGGGTTTCCCCACGCGTCACACCCAGCATCCACCGCGCACTTTCCCAATGAATACAAGGTAATTGTGATTCACAAAATGTTATACAATTGAAAGGGGAAGAAAAAAAAAATTACATTTTTCCACTATAATGTTATTTTAGCCCCAGATTTTACATTTTCACAAGGTAAAATGGGTAAAAATGACCACATAATTTTACACAATTTCTGCTGAACGGGGCAATACCCCATATGTGTCTGTACTGTACTGCTTAGCCACATGGCGAGACTCGGGAGGGAAGGAGCGCTATTTGACTCTTGGAGAACAAACTTTAGTAGAACAGTTTGCAGACTCCATATACAGAGCCCCTAAGTGGCAGAAGAGCAGAATCCCCCCTCAAGTGACACCAGTTTGGAAATTACACCCCTATGGAAATGTATCTACAGGTGTAGTGATGAATTTGACTCCATGGGTGATTTCCAGAAACGAGCAGTAATGGATGTTGTGAAGTGAAAATGCAAATATTCCCTTATAGTGGCCAGTACATTGTAGTGTCCGGTACATTGTAGTGCCCTTACGTGGTAGCGCCCAGTACATGATTCCCAGCTAGTGCTTTCTGGAGAAATAAATTGGCTCTCCCCGCTACAGTAATGCCAAACATGTGGATGCTAACTGCACACGGTGGGGCCCAGGAGGAGGGGGCATTTGGATTTGGGAGAGCAGATGTCACTGGATTTCTTTAAGTGGGAGCCAAGTCACTTTTCCAGAGCCTTTGCACTACCAGTAATATGGACACCCCCTATATTACTGTTTACAGATGATGAACCTGAGTGGGGACTTGTTTTTTGTGGGTTGAGTAGAAGCTCTTAATGGTGGCATTTTGGGGTACAGAACATTTTGGATCATATTTATCCTGTGCTGTACGCTGAACACTTACAGTGGGTACGGGAAGTATTCAGACCCCTTTACATTTTTCACTCTTTGTTTCATTGCAGCCATTTGGTAAATTCTAAAAAGTTCATTTATTTTTCTCATTAAAGTACACTCTGCACCCCATCTTGACTGAAATGCAGACAATTTTGCAAATTTATTAAAAAAGAAAAACTGAAATATCACATGGTCATAAGTATTCAGACCCTTTGCTCAGACACTCATATTTAATCCACATGCTGTCCATTTCCTTGTGATCCTCCTTGAGATGGTTCTACTCCTTCATTGGAGTCCAGCTGTGTTTAATGAAACTCATAGGACTTGATTTGGAAAGGCGCACACCTGTCTATATAAGACCTCACCGCTCACAGTGCATGTCAGACCAAATGAGAATCATGAGCTCAAAGGAACTTCCTAAGGAGCTCAGAGACAGAATTGTGGCAAGGCACAGATCTGGCCAAGGTTACAAAAGAATTTCTGCATTACTCAAGGTTCCTAAGAGCACAGTGGCCATCACAATCCTTAAATGGAAGAAGTTTGTGACCACCAGAAGTCTACCTAGACCTAGCCGTCCAGCCAAACTGAGCAATCGTGGGAGAAGAGCCTTGGTAGGAGAGGTAAAGAAAAACCCCAAGATCACTGTGGCTGAGCTCCAGCGATTCAGTAGGCAGATGGGAGAAAGCTCACAAAAGTCAACGATCACTGCAGCCTTCCACCAGTCGGGCCTTTATCGCAGAGTGGCCAGATGGAAGCCTCTCAGTGCAAGACATACGAAAGCCCGCATAGAGTTTGCTCAAAAACACATGAAGGACTCACAGACTATGAGAAATAAGATTCTCTGGTCTGATGAGACGAAGATAGAAGTTTTTGGTGATAATTCTAAGCGGTATGTGTGGAGAAAACCTGGCACTGCTCCTGACATGCCCAATACAATCCCTACAGTGAAACATGGTGGTGGTAGCATCATGCTATGGGGGTATTTTTCAGCTGTAGGGACAGGATGACTGGTTGCAATTGAAGGAAACATGAATGCAGCCAAGTACAGAGATATCCTGGATGAAAACCTCTTCCAGAGTGCTCTGGACCTCAGACTTGGCTGAAGGTTCACCTTCCAACAAGACAATGACCCTAAGCACACAGCTAAAATAACAAAGGAGTGGCTTCAGAACAACTCTGTGACCATTCTTGACTGGCCCAGCCAGAGCCCTGACCTAAACCCAATTGAGCATCTCTGGAGAGACCTGAAAATGGCTGTCCACCAACGTTCACCATCCAACCTGATGGAACTGGAGAGGATCTGCAAGGAAGAATGGCAGAGGATCCCCAAATCCAGGGGTGAAAACCTTGTTGCATCATTCCCAAGAAGACTCATGGCTGTACTAGCTCAAAAGGGGCTTCTACTCAATACTGAGCAAAGGGTCTGAATACTTATGACCATGTGATATTTCAGTTTTTCTTTTTTAATAAATTTGCAAAAATGTCTACATTTCTGTTTTTTTCAGTCAAGATGGGGTGCAGAGTGAACTATAATGAGAAAAAAATGAACTTTTTAGAACTTACCGAATAGCTGAAATAAAACAAAGAGTGAAAAATTTAAAGAGGTCTGAATACTTTCCGTACCCACTGTACATCGGGGTTTCCATCTAAATCTACAAAATACATGATTCAGAGGACACCCCCGAGGGATCCATTCAGAATAATGAGGCAGCAGAGTTACACTGGACTCCGTCTAGCCTCTGGTCGACTGCGCTTTTATGCACGCTGAAAAAGATGGACATCACTGGATCATAGGCCAGACGGCGTCCACAGCGCCTCATTATACGGAATCTTCCCCCGGGGTTCTGTCCGAATCGCAAGCTCAGTCATTTATATGGCAGCATGAGACTTGTGTAAGAATAATACGAAAATAAAAGATGGAAGTAATATTAAAAAACACAATTAGAAAAATTAAAAATGTGCTTATTAAATCATTAAGAAGAGGTGTGAATGCGGCCCAGTTATTCATCGGTGCGCAACCGCACTCTGTACAGGAGCAGCCGCGCCATCACCGGACGCTTCTGCTGTGATGTGGACGGCGGATAAAGCTTCACTGCACCGGAGACTTCATACAATATCACACACCGGTCATCATCACACGCCGCTAATCATAGTCACATGCCAATCATCATCGTCACACGCCAGTCATCATCATCACACGCCAGTAATCATAGTCACATGCCAATCATCATCGTCATACGCCGCTAATCATAGTCACATGCCAATCATCATCATCACACGCCGCTAATCATAGTCACATGCCAATCATCATCATCATACGCCAGTCATCATCATCACACGCCGCTAATCATAGTCACATGCCAATCATCATCGTCATACGCCAGTCATCATCATCACACGCCACTAATCATAGTCACATGCCAATCATCATCGTCATACGCCAGTCATCATCATCACACGCCACTAATCATAGTCACATGCCAGTCATCATCATGATACGCCAGTCATCATCATCACACGCCGCTAATCATAGTCACATGCCAATCATCATCGTCATACGCCAGTCATCATCACACGTCACTAATCATAGTCACAAGCCAATCATCATCGTCATATGCCAGTCATCATCATCACACGCCGCTAATCATAGTCACATGCCAATCATCATCATCATCACACGCCGGTCATCACCATCACCATCATACGCCGGTCATTATTACACACCTGTGGAAACATCTACAGGAATCTCCTCCTTCACGTCACTCACACACGGCTGATCCCCCCTCGTCATCACTTCTTCTTCTGTCTCTTCCTTCACTTTTTTCTTAGTTGGATCTTCCTCCTGATATATCAGATGTAACAATCAGCACAATACAAGAAACCACCAAAATCTGTGACATCTATGACCTCGATCAGAAATGTCCCCCCATATACAGATCCGGTACAGGGCTCAGCACCGTCTACCTGATGACTCTCCGGGATGTTGTGATTCTCCTCTGGACAGTCCTGGGGATACAGAGGACGGGGACATCTCTCTGGTGGATTTCTTTTCATGAGTCCATCTGTAGGAAACACAAAGTGACGCAATACAGTGACATGTAAAAGTTTGGGCACCAATGGTCAAAATTACTGTTATTGTGAACAGTTAAGTTGAAGATGAAATAATCTCTAAACGGCCTAAAGTTACAGATGACATTTCCTTTGTATTTTAGGCAAAACAATAAATAATAAACTATATATATTTTCATCTTTTACATTTAAAAAAAAATTCAATAAGGGAAAATGGGCAAATGCAAAAGTTTTGGCACCCGGCAAGGTTAGTAGCTAGTAGCGCCCCCTTCTGAAAGTATCACAGCTTGTAAATGCTTTTTGTAGCCGGACAATAGTCTTTCAATTCTTGTTTGAGGGATTTTCATTCATTCTTCTTTGGAGAATTCTTCCAGTTCTGTGAGATTCCTGGGGCGTCTTGCATCGTCTGCTATTTTGAGGTCTAGCCACAGATTTTCAATGATATTCAAATCAGGGGACTATGAGGGCCATTGTAAAACCTTCAGCTTGCGCCTTTTGACGTGTGTTTAGTATCATCATCATTTGCCATCCTCTTTTCACCTCCAGCTTTTTTGCAGATGGTGTTATGTTTGCATCAAGAATTTGCTGAAATTTAATGGAATCCATTCTTCCCTCTACCCGTCCCCTGTGCCATTGGCTGCAACACAACCCCAAAGCATGATTGATCCACCACCATGCTTGATGGTTGGCGAGATGTTCTTTTCCTAAAATTCTGTGCCCTTTTTACTCCACACAACTTTGATCATTGCTCTATTTTAACCTCATCGGTCCACAAGACTTGCTTCCAAAATGCATCAGACCTTCTTAGATGTACTTTTGCATACTTCTGACGCTGAATTTCATGGTGAGGTCGCAGGAGACGTTTTCTTCTGATGACTCTTCCATGAAGGCCATATTTGTGCAGGTGTCTCTGAAGAGTACAACAATGTACCACAACTCCAGAGTCTGCTAAATCTTTCTGAAGGTCTTTTGCAGTCAGGCGGGGGTTCTGATTTGCCTCTCTAGCAATCTTACTGAAAATTTGCTTGGTCTTCCAGACCTTATCTTGACCTCCACTGTTTCTATTAACTGACATTTTTTTATTACATTTTGAACTGAGGAAAGGGCAACTTGAAAACGCTTTGCTCATAGCCTTCTCCTGCTTTGTGGGCCTCCACCATTTTCAGAGTGCTAGACAGCTGCTTAGAAGAAGCCATGGCTGCTGTTTATTTGGCACATTGTTAGAGTAGGCTGGGTTTTTATAAAGCTGGCCTTTCCTAACGATGATAGTGAACGAGCCCTTACCCTAACAGGCGAAGTAAAGTCTGAATCATTGGTCAAAGTTATCTGAGCACACAAATGTTCAAGGGTAATACAAAGGAAATGTGTCATCTTTAACTTTAGGTCTTTTAGAGATCATTTCATCTTCAACTTGCTTAACTGGTCACAGTAACAGTAATTTTGACCAGGGGTGCCCAAACTTTTACATGCCACTGTAGATTGTATCATGTGATCATGAGATGATGGGAGTAGTAGTAGATGGCCACAGAGCAGACATGACAGTCTCCCCTCCTCACCCTGCTGATCGGCCCATATTGCGGTCGCCTCTTGTGCTCCATGTATAACCTCAACCTTAATATCAATCAGATCTTCATCCTAAAAAGAACAATGTAACATGAGCTCAAATCCCATCACGTCATGGTCAGATGTTGTGGGGACTTCAGTGTCATCTACCTGATGATCCTCCGGGATGCTGTGATTCTCCTCTGGACAGTCCTGGGGATACAGAGGACGGGGACATCTCTCCGGTGGATTTCTCCTCCTGGATCCATCTGTGGAGACACAGAGACTGAATACATGACCTGCCGTGTATCTGTCTATATATGAGACTCGTCTCTCAGAACCGGTAATTCTATATTTATGTATCAGGGACTAAATTACATTGTTGTGGTCCTCACCCCCGGTACCGAGGTCCCAGCACATTGTGGCCTCAAGTATGAAGTGATAATCAGCAAGGCCAAAACCTAATGCTCTGCAGAGAGGATGAGGACCCTGAGGAGAGGGACAGAGAAGACCCTCGTCAGTCAGATGGAGGAGCCGTACTAAAAAACACAACTTCTCCAAGTTCCGTCTCCAGGGATGTAACCACAGAGGAGCTGGAGAAAGCTCCACATTTCTATCCATTGGTTTCTTCTCTCCTAATTCACTGTATGGAGATTGGGGGAAGGACGGTGACCATTTACCAGTGATTGTTTTTTGAGAGCTCATGATGTCACCATGAGGACACGGCCTCCCTCCTGGACAGGATCCTCTGGGATCACTAAGAGGAGAGAACCTGATCTATTAAAAGACGGGTTACCGCATTTTTCTTCTTCTTTAAATAGAGATAAATCTCCACATCCGCCTCGGTATAAACACTAAAATAAGCAGCAAGTTCTGCGTTTGTCTCTAAAGGAGGAAAAAAGGGCACATGTACGACTAACGTACGAAGTCACAGAACCCGGAAGGACGGTGTTGTGGGGAGCACCCGGTACGCAGCGGTTAGTACCTATCAATGTGTAGAAAGGACAACTAGAGAGCCGGCACCGGGGTCATGGGCGCTTACTGATGCACACGGGGAGCCAAGGAGAGATTGTCTGGTCAGACTCCACAGAAAAGCTCCATAATACATATTCTTCTGAACAAACATCCCTTTAAGGGAGACTTACACTTATTACCACCAGACCAGGATCTCAGATTGAAGTCCCCATTAATTTTGCTTTGTCTCCCAAAATTAGAACAAATGTTTTTGTATAAAATATATATATTTATTTATTTACACACACACATACATTATTTTGCCAAATAATAAAATATATACATACAGTACAGACCAAAAGTTTGGACACACCTTCTCATTTAAAGATTTTTCTGTATTTTCATGACTATGAGAATTGTACATTCACACTGAAGGCATAAAAACTATGAATTACCACATGTGAAATTATATACTTAACAAAAAAAGTGTGAAACAACCGAAAATATGTCTTATATTCTAGGTTCTTCAAAGTAGCCACCTTTTGCTTTGATGACTGCTTTGCACACTCTTGGCATTCTCTTGATGAACTTCAAGAGGTAGTCACCGGAAATGGTCTTCCAACAATCTTGAAGGAGTTCCTAGAGATGCTTAGCACTTGTTGGCCCTTTTGCCTTCACTCTGCGGTCCAGCTCACCCCAAACCATCTCGATTGGGTTCAGGTCTGGTGACTGTGGAGGCCAGGTCATCTGGCGTAGCACCCCATCACTCTCCCTCTTGGTCAAATAGCCCTTACACAGCCTGGAGGTGTGTTTGGGGTCATTGTCCTGTTGAAAAATAAATGATGGTCCAACTAAACGCAAACCGGGTGGAATAGCATGCCGCTGCAAGATGCTGTGGTAGCCATGCTGGTTCAGTATGCCTTTAATTTTGAATAAATTCCTAACAGTGTCACCAGCAATGCCCCCCCACACCATCACACCTCCTCCTCCATGCTTCACGGTGGGAACCAGGCATGTAGAGTCCATCCGTTCACCTTTTCTGCGTCGCACAAAGACACGGTAGTTGGAACCAAAGATCTCAAATTTGGACTCATCAGACCAAAGCACAGATTTCCACTGGTCTAATGTCCATTCCTTGTGTTCTTTAGCCCTAACAAGTCTCTTCTGCTTGTTGCCTGTCCTTAGCAGTGGTTTCCTAGCAGCTATTTTACCATGAAGGCTTGCTGCACAAAGTCTACTCTTAACAGTTGTTGTAGAGATGTGTCTGCTGCTAGAACTCTGTGTGGCATTGACCTGGTCTCTAATCTGAGCTGCTGTTAACCTGCGATTTCTGAGGCTGTTGACTCGGATAAACTTATGCGCAGAAGCAGAGGTGACTCTTGGTCTTCCTTTCCTGGGGCAGTCCTCATGTGAGCCAATTTCTTTGTAGCGATAGATGGTTTTTGCAACTGCACTTGGGGACACTTTCAAAGTTTGCCCAATTTTTCGCACTGACTGACCTTCATTTCTTAAAGTAATGATGGCCAGCTAACAGTCTATTCAGTAGGACTATCAGCTGTGTATCCACCAGACTTCTTCACAACACAACTGATGGTCCCAACCCCATTTATAAGGCAAGAAATCCCACTTATTAACCCTGACAGGGCACACCTGTGAAGTGAAAACCATTTCCGGTGACTACCTCTTGAAGCTCATCAAGAGAATGCCAAGAGTGTACAAAGCAGTCATCAAAGCAAAAGGTGGCTACTTTGAAGAACCTAGAATATAAGACATATTTTCAGTTGTTTCACACTTTTTTGTTAAGTATATAATTCCACATGTGTTAATTCATAGTTTTGATGCCTTCAGTGTGAATGTACAATTTTCAAAGTCATGAAAATACAGAAAAATCTTTAAATGAGAAGGTGTGTCCAAACTTTTGGTCTGTACTGTATATATATATATATTTATTATTTGGCAGTTTCACGTCAGGATTTATCTCACACGGTAAACGCCAAAAGAAAAAAAACACATCAAAAACACCTCCCCAAAACTGCAATGAAAAAACAACGATCAAAAAAGTCACCAACAAAAAGGTCAGCGGCCATTCAAGAAGAGAAGCCCTCACACAGCTCCGATAACGGAAGATAAAGTGATGGGTGTCAGGAACAGTTCTGAATATTTAACCCATAAAATATATTCTAAAAAATAAACCCGACAAGTTTGGAATTGCTGTAACTGTACTGACCTGGAAAATGGCAGCGACGTCGTTCTTACCGCCCAATAAATGCTGAGAAACAAAACCCAAAAAGCCAGAAGCCCGACCACGACTGATGACGACATTGAGCCGGCACCGATTCAGAGGGACGGACGAGCGACAGCGGATTAGGGGGAAAATCATCAGTAAGTTAACCCCGACTCTGCTGAGTAAAGATCAGACTCCGGTCCCGAAAGAAATCATAGGAGAGAACGGACAGAAGCGCTGGGACATCTGCAGACAAAATGTGACCGATGCTCTAAGAAAGGTGAAAGATTCTGAAAGAAGCCGCCGAGGACGAAGACTCAAGACTGATGAAGACGACAGCGGAGAAACCGCGACTCACAGATCAGAAGAGAAGAATCAGGGAATGAAAGCTGTGAGAAAATGTAGAGAAAACCAGAGCAAGTCTGGAGAAAAATCATCTATTATAGGAGGAGGCCGAGAGACGTCATCACATCCACCGGAGCCAACAAGAGTCTCCTCTCACCTGGTGATGTCAGAGGCCGGAGCTCCTCCATCATCACCTCCTGGTACCGATCCTGGTGTCCTTCTAGATACTCCCACTCCTCCATGGAGAGATAGACAGCGACGTCCTGACACCTTATAGGAACCTGACAACAACGACACCGTCATCACCCAGAATCCTCCAGTGCTGCCCTGTATAATGTCCCAGCAGTCACCTCTCCAGTCATCACCCAGAATCCTCCAGTGCTGTCCTGTATAATGTCCCAGCAGTCACCTCTCCTATCATCACCCGGAATCCTTCAGTGCCGTCCTGTATAATGTCCCAGCAGTCACCTCTCCGCTCATCACCCAGAATCCTCCAGTGCTGTCCTGTATAATGTCCCAGCAGTCACCTCTCCGCTCAGCAGCTCAATCATCTTGTTGCTGAGCTCTAGGATCTTCTTCCTCTTCCTCTCATGTATCGGGGGGTGCGGGGGAGGCTCTGTGATGGGGCCCGGGCTCCGCCCTCCTGACTCCTGGAGATGGATGATGGGAGTCACACCCTCCCCCGGTGTCTTCCTCACTATTGTGTAATCCTGTGTATGGAGAGAGACACTTAGGGAGAAGAATTCCTTCCCGACTCCAGATCTGACAATCAGTAGAAATCCCGGGATCAATAACCGTCTCCAGTAATCTGGGGCCATAACCTGGAATATTATTACACTCAGGACAGACATCCAGGCCCCTCTACAGCTCTTATAGGGAATCCCCATGACAACTCCTCCTGGCAGAGAGCTGCACACAATCACTGCTCTTACAGTAAAGAATCCTTCTCTTCCTCCTCTGGATTTCCTCTTCCCGATGTCGGACTTGTTACATAACACAATAAAGCTGATAGAAATGTAGAGGAGTTACCTCTCCGCTCAGCAGGGAGATGATCTGCAGGGTGAAGTGTAATAATCTTCTGGTGGTCTCGTCCTCGTCCATCCTCGGGGGGTCATTCAGGAGAAGGAGGGATGAGCACTGGATCAGCTGGAGGGATCTCGTCCTGCCGGCGTCTTTACAATAAAAGGAGAAGATGAAAACAGAGGACAACTTCATATGCGATACATTCCTGGTAATCGTTGCTGACACCCATGAAATGTAAAGCGCACCTGTCAGCAGGATTGTGCTCAGTAAACTACATACACTGTCAGGAGGGTGACATTACACTGATTAATATGACACCTTGGTTGATGAAATCCGTCTTGTGGTTCTTGTGTAATCTTTACTTTCAGTTTGGAAATAATGATATGCTCGTGCTCCGGGGCAGCCTATGGGGGGCGCTCTATCTGGGTTTCTGCTTCCATATTCATCTGTATGCTCTTATGACAGCTCACTTATCGTTCACTGACCTGCCTCCTATTTTACATAATGCATCTAGTAGTGCGTGGCTCGGTAAAATAGGAGGCAGGTCAGTGAATGATAAGTGAGCTGTCATAAGAGCATACAGGTGAATATGTAATCAGAGCACCAGATAGAGCGCCCCCCACAGGTCGCCCTGGAGCACAGGCATATCATTATCTCCAAACTGAAAGTAAAGATTACACAAGAACCACAGGACGGATTTCATCAACCAAGGTGTCATATTAATCAGTGTAATGTCACCCTCCTGACAGTGTATGTAGTTTACTGAGCACAATCCTGCTGACAGATGCGCTTTAAGTACATAATGTGGAATATCTCCTGAAAAAAATGAATAAAGTGAAACAGTTTTTTTGTATAGAGACTCATGTTAAATACAAAAGAGCAAATGATAATTTAAAACAAAAAACAATGGGAGGGAAAAATAGAAAAATCTAAAGCTTTCTGTGTCACTGGTATTTCCACCTTTACCTTAATTTAGTATGGAAACACATTTTGACTCGCCTGTGGTAAATCACAAAAGAGATTCTCCTGTGATGGTCAGTGCCTATGTGACAAGAATTAGCCAATGAATGGTGACTTCAATGTTTTAAAAACTTTTTAATTCCTATTTTGCATCTGTTTTCTCTCAGAAAGAAAATGTAACATCAACTGATCTTCACTGTCCTTTTAAAGGAATAGAGGAATCCAAATTATCAGTAAACAGAAAGATTGTGAGGGAATATTTAGCTAACATAAATGAGTTCAAGTCTCCAGGTCCAGATGAATTACACCCCAGAGTACTGAAGGAGATTGTAGAAGAAATTTTAGAACCACTCTCCATAATCTTTGAAAATTCTTGGAGAACAGGAGAAGTCCCAGAAGACTGGAGAAGAGCAAATGTTGTTCCTATCTTCAAAAAGGGTAAGAAGGTGGACCCAGGGAACTATAGGCCGGTGAGTCTGACTTCTATACCAGGAAAGATCTTTGAACAAATTATTAAACAACATGTATGTAAGTACATGGATAAGAATTAAGTGATTAACCAGAGTCAACATGGGTTTGTAACTAACAAGTCATGTCAGACTAACTTAATTTCCTTCTATGACAGAATCACTGACTGGGTGGATCAGGGAAATGCTGTAGATATAGTATATCTTGACTTCAGCAAAGCATTTGACAAAGTATCTCACATCATCCTTATTGAAAAAATGACCAAGTATGCAATGGACCAGGCAACTGTTAGGTGGATTCATAACTGGCTTAGTGATCGGACTCAAAGGGTGGTTGTAAATGGCTTCACATCCAGCTGGATGAATGTCTCAAGTGGGGTACCACAGGGCTCCGTCCTGGGACCTGTATTGTTCAACATCTTTATCAATGATTTAGATGAAGGAATTGAGGGTAAACTGATTAAATTTGCTGATGACACAAAGCTAGGAGGGATAGCTAATACTAGAGAAGAGAGAGAGAGGATTCAAAAAGACCTAAATAAACTGGAGCAGTGGGCAGCAACCAACAGAATGGTTTTTAACAGGGAAAAATGCAAAGTACTACATCTGGGCAATAAAAATGAAAAAAGCATATACAGAATGGGAGGAATAGAGCTAAGCAACAGTACATGTGAAAAAGACTTAGGTATATTAATAGATCATAGACTGAACATGAGTCAACAGTGTGATGCAGCAGCAAAAAAGGCAAATACAATTCTGGGATGTATTAACAGAAGCGTACAGTCTAGATCACGTGAAGTCATTATCGGTCTTTACTCCTCTTTGGTCAGACCTCATCTGGAATACTGTGTACAGTTTTGGGCACCACATTTTAAAAAAGACATAGACAAACTGGAGCAAGTTCAGAGAAGAGCGACCAGAATGGTGACTGGTCTGCAAACCATGTCCTATGAGGAACGGTTGCAGGATTTGGGAATGTTTAGCTTGCAAAAAAGAAGACTGAGAGGAGACTTAATAGCTGTCTACAAATATGTCAAGGGCTGTCACATTGTAGAAGGATCATCTTTATTCTCATTTGCACAAGGAAAGACTAGAAGCAATGGGATGAAACTAAATGGGAGGAGACACAGATTAGATATTAGAAAAAACTTTTTGACAGTTAGGGTGATTAATGAGTGGAACAGGCTGCCACGAGAGGTGGTGAGTTCCCCTTCAATGGACGTCTTCAAACAGAGGCTGGACAGACATCTGTCTGAGATGATCTAGTGAATCCTGCTTTGAGCAGGGGGTTGGACCAGATGACCCAGGAGGTCCCTTCCAACTCTACCATTCTATGATTCTATGATTCTATGAAAAAGCCACATGGTAGGCCCCGTTCCTTTGTCACAATGGTGAAGACAAAGGAGCTGCCTGAGGACATCAGAACTGCTATTAGGAAACACAAGACTTCCAAAGGGTAGAAGGCCATCTCCAAAAACCTTGGTATCCCAGTTTCAACAGTGTGCAATGTCATTAATAAGTTTGCCAAGCATGGAACCGTCAAGAACCTCCCTGGAAAGAGGAAAATTGGCAAAAAAGGTCTTCGAAGATTGGTGGAAATAGTGGAAAAAAAACATCACGTCAAACATCCAAAGACCTGAAGGCCAACCTGGAACAGTCTGGGGTCATGGTTAAAACAAGTACCATACGCCGCACACTAAACCAAGCAGAGCTTTATGGGCGAAGGCCAAGGAAGAAACCATTGCTGAGTAAAAGACATAAAAAGGAACGACTGATCTTTGATAAAGAGTACCTTGACAAGCCTCAATCCTTCTGGGAAAATGTTCTGTGGACAGATGAAACAAAAATAGAGCTTTTTGGCAATGCAAAGCAACAGTTTGTTTACAGACGATGCAATGAAGGTTATATAAGGAAAGAAAATCCCGGCACTCACGTGTTAATGATTAATTTGTTTATTCCACAACTCACAATGTGAGTTGTGGAATAAACGAATTAATCATCAATACGTGAGTGCCGGGATTGACTTTTCCTAGAAACACTGTTTTCCACGTGCACCACCCCAGCTGTACGGAGTGCTGACTAGATTCTTTTGATATAAGGAAAGAAAACCTTACCAACACTTAAGCAT
The DNA here is from genome assembly GCF_046119375.1 of Phyllobates terribilis. Taxonomy (NCBI): domain Eukaryota; kingdom Metazoa; phylum Chordata; class Amphibia; order Anura; family Dendrobatidae; genus Phyllobates; species Phyllobates terribilis. The sequence goes on along the minus strand of NW_027363051.1, from coordinate 400,665 downwards.
GGTGGAAGATCCACAATGCTGTGGGGTTGCATTGCAGCATCTGGTACTGGAGGCCTTGACCATATCACAGGAATCATGAAATCAAAGAATTATCAAGAGGTTTTAGCTGTCCCTACAGTAAGACTAAGCTGAATCCCTACGATGTAGCGGGCAGCCTGTTCCTAGTGAACAGACCCGACTTAGTCCTCGGCTAGTCTGAACGAAGACCTATAGCATAAAAGGGAGGTGTCCCTAAAAGCACTAACGACTGGGACAAAAATGGGACACCTCCTAAACAAAGAAGTTGTTGCAGAACACAAAAAGACAAACTGACAAAAATGTACTGGAAGTCCCAGAGGACCAAGTGAACTTGACAGAGAAAGGCACCGAAGCACCAGGCTAGAGAAACAGTCAAACACTGAAGTCCAGCACAGCCACAAGGGCGGAGCTGGAATATAAAGGCAGATGGTCACATGACCACAAAACACAAGATGGAAAAAACAAACAGGAGGGTTCTAACAGAAATGTCCTACCCAGTGAAAGAAAATTTGGTTTGAGTCAAAGATCATGGGTCCTCCAGCAAGACAATGACCCAAAGTACAAATCCAAAAGTACACAGGAATGGTTGAAAAAGAAAAAACATGGACTGTTTTATAATGGCCAGCAACGAGTCCAGACCTCAATCCCACTGAAAATCTTTGGGGTGAGCTGAAATCTGCCGCTGGGAAAAAGAACCTGCAAACATTCAAGAGCTCGAACAAACTCCAAAAGGAAGAGCGGGAGAAAATCCCAGCTGAGAAGTGCAAGAAGCTTATAGATGGCTACAAGAAATGTGTGGAGGCTGTCAGCAATGCCAAAGGGTGGGCAACCAAGTATTAATTACTTGAAGAACAGAGGGGAATGGGGTAAAGGAATAGTCAGCTCACCCACCGTTGATTAGCAGTCTTCATCTGTAAGGCAGCGCGCGGAGCCGTCCCAGTCTCGGACGTGAAGACAAACAGCAGAAAATAGAATAGAATATCTATGGATCTCTTTTGGTGACTTGCTACTACAGTTTCTAATGTGATCAATAAACTTTGCTTTTTATATTTTTGGCTACCGCTGGAGGATGTTCTTGTTTTTCTGCCAAGTATTAATTAGGGGTTTAGGGGGGCCTTTATTGCTGCACATGCTGTTTATTCGGTTTCTTCTTTGAAATTGCCACAAGGAGGTTAAACAATGTTCTCTTGTTGTATTACTTTGGACCAACAATTAAAAAATCCTAAGGATATACTGTAACTTTCATTATTTCTGAAGATATTGTACAGGCCATGAAAAAAATGAAGGGATGCCAATAATGGTGATCAGCAGAGCACAGAAGCCCAGTCACTGAGCAGCGGGAGAAGCAGGTCCTCCGAGCCGTCACCACATGGATTATAGGAGGACTCCCAACACAGATTTATGTCATAGTCACAGGATAATGAATAAGGGACACATGCCGATTCCCCATGGGGGGTCGTCTGAGGAGTTTCTTCCTTCTGAGAACTAGAAATAAGTAAACCTCCGGCTATTTAACCTCTTTATTGTTGAAAGTAATAGCACCCGAGGAGTCTATGTGAGGGGGTCCCAGTATGAGCCCATCGGGGTCTTCACTTTATAGTTATTTTCAGATGGGATGACCGAAAAACATCTGTTCTAATAAAATATACATTTTCCTATAAAGTATTTAATCCCTTCCCAATATCCAGCATCTACCTGTACCTGCAGCGATCGGGGCTTAAACTCTGACCTTTACGATTAACCCCATGAATACATAGTTATATAGGTTTAAATAAGACTCAGGTCCATCAAGTCCAACCGGTCTCCACAAGTTCTACATTGTTTATCAATTATTTTAACCTACAATGACATTCACTGTGAGACAATCATCCGGCCCTTCTATAAATGCCATTTCTCTTGATTTAACAAATCTAATCGTCTGGAATAACTGAGAAGAAAAGCCGTATTGTCACAGGTAATACATTGGGATCACAGGTTTTTATCCCTGTATTACAGTCGTGAGGCAGTGAGGGGGATTATATGCGGGGGACGGTATGTATCCCCCAGGATGCTCATAGAGACACATTGAACCCGCTGGAGTGCACTGGAGTCACAGAAACACCTGTGGCTGCAGAGCAAAATAAAAGGAAAGTTTGGACTTGGTCAAACTATTTGACCAAGTTGGATTTAAGAAAACCCAGCGTGGGCTTTTATTTTGGGAGTGATCTGCAGGGGGGCAGTGGGGCGGTCCACTCCCTCCTGCCGAGTCTTACAAGTGGCTCATGGCCACAGAATCCATTAGCAAACCTTCAGCAAAGGTTTGGGTGTCAGTGGTTTGTTTGCTAAGCTGCAGAGCAGGAGGCGCTGTACAATGCAAGCCTGGGTGAAGGCGCAACAAAGGCTGGTGAAGGCAACGTAACTGGCGCACCCGAGTGAAACGGCGGCAGGTTTACACGTTCAAAAGTGACCAAAACATCAGCCAGAAAGCATTGGTACTGAGATGTGGTCTGTGGTCCCCACCTGCAGAACCGCTCCTTTATTGAGGGTGTCTTGATAATTGCCAATAATTTCCATCTATTGTCTATTCCATTTGCACAACAGCATGTGAAATTGATTGTCAATCAGTGTTGCTTCCTAAGTGGACAGTTTGGTTTCACAGAAGTTTGATTTACTTGGAGTTATATTCTGTTAAGTGTTCCCTTTATTTTTTTGAGCAGTGTATATACCAGTGATTAGCTGCAGAGCATTGCAAGTAACATGGAGATACAATGCAGATTTCAGAAGAGATAACACGTAGCAGAGGAGTGAGATATTAATATCACGGGGGAGGAAATGTGTAAGAGGGTGACCAGGACGGTCATGCGCCTCTTCCCTCTTTCTGCACATATTGCTGTACCCTGTGTTTATATATGAGTATGTATGTGACCCAGGGGCGGACACAGACTGTAGTGGGCCCCTGTGCAAGAAATTTTTGGGGGGCCCCCCCCTGCGCTTCATAAGGCAACAAAGTTATGTAAACATAACCCCCCCCATGTGCAGCTCACCCCCCGATGTATCTCTCATTCCCCCCCCGTGCATCTCTCATTCCCCCCCCGTGCATCTCTCATTCCCCCCCCCCGTGCATCTCTCATTCCCCCCCCCGTGCATCTCTCATTCCCCCCCCCGTGCATCTCTCATTCCCCCCCCCGTGCATCTCTCATTCCCCCCCCGTGCATCTCTCATTCCCCCCCCGTGCATCTCTCATTCCCCCCCCGTGCATCTCTCATTCCCCCCCCCGTGCATCTCTCATTCCCCCCCCCCGTGCATCTCTCATTCCCCCCCCCCGTGCATCTCTCATTCCCCCCCCCGTGCATCTCTCATTCCCCCCCCCGTGCATCTCTCATTCCCCCCCCCGTGCATCTCTCATTCCCCCCCGTGCATCTCTCATTCCCCCCCCGTGCATCTCTCATTCCCCCCCCGTGCATCTCTCATCCCCCCCGTGCATCTCTCATCCCCCCCCCGTGCATCTCTCACCCCCCCATGTGCATCTCTCACCCCCCCCATGTGCATCTCTCACCCCCCCCATGTGCATCTCTCACCCCCCCCATGTGCATCTCTCACCCCCCCCATGTGCATCTCTCACCCCCCCATGTGCATCTCTCACCCCCCCATGTGCATCTCTCACCCCCCCACTCCTAGTTAATTAATTGTATTTAAGAAAAATAAAACTTGTTATACTTACCCCCATGCGATCCCTGCAGAATCCTGGCGCTCGTCCACGTTGCTGCCACCAGGCTCTCCTGACGTTCGGCCATGTGACGGTGCCACATACATAGCCAGCAGCTTTTGTTTTGGCCAAAAGATTTTTAAAGCCGCCACCACGATAAGGTAGACTCTTCTGGCCGGGCCCTACTCTAACCTATTAAAATTTTCTTAAAATATCCAATACTCTTTTTAGATATATTTTTATTTAGTTTTCTTTAAGGGAATGTGTCATATACATTTTTTTTTAAAATGACCAATAATACCACATACAGGGAATACCGCCACGCCATCACCAGACCACATATTACCACAACATAGTGACCGAATAATACCACACAGAAGGGAGAAAAACTGCCACACCATGACCAGACCACATATTACCACCACATTACTAATATTACCATAAGTGTCATTATACACGGGAGCTCTATGCATGGTATGTATAATGTAAGTGTCCAGGTAATCTAGTGATCACCACTGACATTATACACAGGAGCTCTGTATATAGTGTCAGTGTACAGGTAATACAGTGATCACCAGTGACATTATACACAGGAGCTCTGTATATAGTGTACAGGTAATACAGGGATCACCAGTGACATTATACACAGGAGCTCTGTATATATTGTCAGTGTACAGGTAATACAGTGATCACCAGTGACATTATACACAGGAGCTCTGTATATAGTGTCAGTGTACAGGTAATACAGTGATCACCAGTGACATTATACACAGGAGCCCGGTACATAGTATATAGTGTAAGTGTACATGTAATGCACTGACTCACTGGTGACGTCTCTAGGTGAAGTCCTTCAGCTACGCTTTTCTCCTTCATCCAGCACAGACCGCCATCACGTCTTCCAGCCAGGACTCGTCTCTGCATAAAATAACACAGTTATCTAGAGCACATTCCCCAACTTCTACATTACGCAGCTGAATACAGACGTGCATCCACCATCAATATATGGTTAGTTATTATGCAACCTACCATTCCAAATATAAATTGTAATCCACCACGGTGCCCCCATTAACTGTAAATAGGCACTTAATATATAATTTAATTAGAACCTCTACTCTATACTTCCTGCTCCCCGCATTCATTATTTACATGCACCCCCTGCCCCAATTCATTATATCATGTCCGTGCTCTCCCCACCCCATCGTCATTTATCATTTACTCTCCCCCACCCCACATTCATTATGTGCAGCTCATTATCCCCCTACTCCTAATTCCCCCATGTGCAGCTCATTTTCTCCCAATTCTCCCATGTGCAGCTCTCACCCCCCCATGAGCAGCTCTCACCACCCCCCCATGTGCACATCTCTCATCCCCCTCCCCCACATGTGCCCCTCTCTCATCCCCCTCCCACACATGTGCCCCTCTCTCATCCCCCCCATGTGCAGCTCTCACCACCCCCCCATGTGCAGCTCTCTCACCCCCCCACATGTGCACATCTCTCATCCCCCTCCCCCACATGTGCACCTCTCTCATCCCCCTCCCCCACATGTGCACCTCTCTCATCCCCCTCCCACACATGTGCCCCTCTCTCATCCCCCCCATGTGCAGCTCTCACCACCCCCCCCCACATGTGCCCCTCTCTCATCCCCCCATGTGCCCCTCTCTCATCCCCCCACATGTGCACATCTCTCATCCCCCTCCCCCACATGTGCACCTCTCTCATCCCCCCATGTGCATCTCTTATCCCCCTCCCCCATGTGCATCTCTTATCTCCCCCCCATGTGCATCTCTTATCCCCCCCCACATGTGCACCTCTCACCCCCCTCCCCCCACATGTGCACCTCTCTCATCCCCCCACCCCATGTGCACCTCTCTCCCCTCCCCCCACCTGCATCTCCCATTCCCCCCACTCCTAGTAAATTGTATTTTGAAAAAAATAAAACTTGTTATACTTACCCCCATGCGATCCCTGCAGAATCCTGGCGCTCGTCCAAATCGCTGACACCAGGTTCTCCTGATTTCCGGCCATGTGACGGCGCCGTCACATGACCGGAAATCAGGGGAATCATGAAGGTGCTGCCGCAGCAGAGCAACGCAGCGCTGAGATGTCCCGGACCCGGCGCTTAGCATGGGGCCGGGGGCCCCATGAGGAGAGAGACTCACAAGAGGGGGGGCCCCAGCGGGGCTCCAAGGGGGCCCCTACCGGCTGGGCCCCATACTGGAGTCAGGGCAGTCATGCCCTGATGGCGGCCCTGCTGGAGGCTGGAGGGGCCCCCTCTCCCTCGGGGCCCCCGTTCAATGAACCGGCTGCACGGGCGGTAGTTCCGCCCCTGATGTGACCTAATGTCTGATGTGTTAGTTATAGGGTGAGTATATATAGATAGAGTATTAGATTAGGTGCTGCATGTTAGCAGACATTTCAATTCATATACACTGCTCAAAAAACTAAAGGGAACAGTGAAATAACCCATCCTAGATCTGAATGAATGAAATCTTCTCATTGAATACTTTGTTCTGTAGAAAGCTGAATGTGCTGAGAACAAAATCACACAAAAATCATCAATGGAAATCACATTTATTAACCAATGGAGGCCTGGATTTGGAGTCACCCCCAAAATTACAGTGGAAAAACACACTACAGGCTGATCCAACTTTGATGTAATGTCCTTAAAACAAGTCAAAATGAGGCTGAGTATTGTGTGTGGCCTCCACGTGCCTGTATGACCTCCCTACAATGCCTGGACATGCTCCTGATGAGGCTGAGTATTGTGTGTGGCCTCCACGTGCCTGTATGACCTCCCTACAACACCTGGACATGCTCCTGATGAGGCTGAGTATTGTGTGTGGCCTCCACGTGCCTGTATGACCTCCCTACAACGCCTGGGCATGCTCCTGATGAGGCTCAGTATTGTGTGTGGCCTCCACGTGCCTGTATGACCTCCCTACAACGCCTGGGCATGCTCCTGATGAGGCTGAGTATTGTGTGTGGCCTCCACGTGTCTGTATGACCTCCCTACAACGCCTGGGCATGCTCCTGATGAGGCTGAGTATTGTGTGTGGCCTCCACGTGCCTGTATGACCTCCCTACAACGCCTGGGCATGCTCCTGATGAGGCTGAGTATTGTGTGTGGCCTCCACGTGCCTGTATGACCTCCCTACAACGCCTGGGCATGCTCCTGATGAGGCTGAGTATTGTGTGTGGCCTCCACGTGCCTGTATGACCTCCCTACAACGCCTGGACATGCTCCTCATGAGGCTGAGTATTGTGTGTGGCCTCCACGTGCCTGTATGACCTCCCTACAACGCCTGGGCATGCTCCTGATGAGGCTGAGTATTGTGTGTGGCCTCCACGTGCCTGTATGACCTCCCTACAACGCCTGGGCATGCTCCTCATGAGGCTGAGTATTGTGTGTGGCCTCCACGTGCCTGTATGACCTCCCTACAACGCCTGGGCATGCTCCTGATGAGGCTCAGTATTGTGTGTGGCCTCCACGTGCCTGTATGACCTCCCTACAACGCCTGGGCATGCTCCTGATGAGGCTCAGTATTGTGTGTGGCCTCCACGTGCCTGTATGACCTCCCTACAACGCCTGGACATGCTCCTGATGAGGCTGAGTATTGTGTGTGGCCTCCATGTGCCTGTATGACCTCCCTACAACGCCTGGGCATGCTCCTGATGAGGCTGAGTATTGTGTGTGGCCTCCACGTGCCTGCATGACCTCCCTACAACGCCTGGGCATGCTCCTGATGAGGCTCAGTATTGTGTGTGGCCTCCACGTGCCTGTATGACCTCCCTACAACGCCTGGGCATGCTCCTGATGAGGCTGAGTATTGTGTGTGACCTCCACGTGCCTGTATGACCTCCCTACAACGCCTGGGCATGCTCCTGATGAGGCTGAGTATTGTGTGTGGCCTCCACGTGCCTGCATGTCCTCCCTACAACGCCTGGGCATGCTCCTGATGAGGCTGAGTATTGTGTGTGGCCTCCACGTGCCTGTATGACCTCCCTACAACGCCTGGGCATGCTCCTGATGAGGCTGAGTATTGTGTGTGGCCTCCACGTGCCTGTATGACCTCCCTACAACGCCTGGGCATGCTCCTGATGAGGCTGAGTATTGTGTGTGGCCTCCACGTGCCTGTATGACCTCCCTACAACGCCTGGGCATGCTCCTGATGAGGCTGAGTATTGTGTGTGGCCTCCACGTGCCTGTATGACCTCCCTACAACGCCTGGGCATGCTCCTGATGAGGCTGAGTATTGTGTGTGGCCTCCACGTGCCTGCATGTCCTCCCTACAATGCCTGGGCATGCTCCTGATGAGGCTGAGTATTGTGTGTGGCCTCCACGTGCCTGTATGACCTCCCTACAACGCCTGGGCATGCTCCTGATGAGGCTGAGTATTGTGTGTGGCCTCCACGTGCCTGTATGACCTCCCTACAACGCCTGGGCATGCTCCTGATGAGGATGAGTATTGTGTGTGGCCTCCACGTGCCTGTATGACCTCCCTACAACGCCTGGACATGCTCCTCATGAGGCTGAGTATTGTGTGTGGCCTCCACGTGCCTGTATGACCTCCCTACAACGCCTGGGCATGCTCCTGATGAGGCTGAGTATTGTGTGTGGCCTCCACGTGCCTGTATGACCTCCCTACAACGCCTGGGCATGCTCCTCATGAGGCTGAGTATTGTGTGTGGCCTCCACGTGCCTGTATGACCTCCCTACAACGCCTGGGCATGCTCCTGATGAGGCTCAGTATTGTGTGTGGCCTCCACGTGCCTGTATGACCTCCCTACAACGCCTGGGCATGCTCCTGATGAGGCTCAGTATTGTGTGTGGCCTCCACGTGCCTGTATGACCTCCCTACAACGCCTGGACATGCTCCTGATGAGGCTGAGTATTGTGTGTGGCCTCCACGTGCCTGTATGACCTCGCTACAACGCCTGGGCATGCTCCTGATGAGGCTGAGTATTGTGTGTGGCCTCCACGTGCTTGCATGACCTCCCTACAACGCCTGGGCATGCTCCTGATGAGGCTCAGTATTGTGTGTGGCCTCCACGTGCCTGTATGACCTCCCTACAACGCCTGGGCATGCTCCTGATGAGGCTGAGTATTGTGTGTGACCTCCACGTGCCTGTATGACCTCCCTACAACGCCTGGGCATGCTCCTGATGAGGCTGAGTATTGTGTGTGGCCTCCACGTGCCTGCATGTCCTCCCTACAACGCCTGGGCATGCTCCTGATGAGGCTCAGTATTGTGAGTGGCCTCCACGTGCCTGTATGACCTCCCTACAACGCCTGGACATGCTCCTGATGAGGCTGAGTATTGTGTGTGGCCTCCACGTGTCTGTATGACCTCCCTACAACGCCTGGGCATGCTCCTGATGAGGCTGAGTATTGTGTGTGGCCTCCACGTGCCTGTATGACCTCCCTACAACGCCTGGGCATGCTCCTGATGAGGCTGAGTATTGTGTGTGGCCTCCACGTGCCTGTATGACCTCCCTACAACGCCTGGGCATGCTCCTGATGAGGCTGAGTATTGTGTGTGGCCTCCACGTGCCTGTATGACCTCCCTACAACGCCTGGACATGCTCCTCATGAGGCTGAGTATTGTGTGTGGCCTCCACGTGCCTGTATGACCTCCCTACAACGCCTGGGCATGCTCCTGATGAGGCTGAGTATTGTGTGTGGCCTCCACGTGCCTGTATGACCTCCCTACAACGCCTGGGCATGCTCCTCATGAGGCTGAGTATTGTGTGTGGCCTCCACGTGCCTGTATGACCTCCCTACAACGCCTGGGCATGCTCCTGATGAGGCTGAGTATTGTGTGTGGCCTCCACGTGTCTGTATGACCTCCCTACAACGCCTAGGCATGCTCCTGATGAGGCTGAGTATTGTGTGTGGCCTCCACGTGCCTGTATGACCTCCCTACAACACCTGGGCATGCTCCTGATGAGGCTGAGTATTGTGTGTGGCCTCCACGTGCCTGTATGACCTCCCTACAACGCCTGGGCATGCTCCTGATGAGGCTGAGTATTGTGTGTGGCCTCCACGTGCCTGTATGACCTCCCTACAACGCCTGGGCATGCTCCTGATGAGGCTGAGTATTGTGTGTGGCCTCCACGTGCCTGTATGACCTCCCTACAACGCCTGGGCATGCTCCTGATGAGGCTGAGTATTGTGTGTGGCCTCCACGTGCCTGTATGACCTCCCTACAACGCCTGGGCATGCTCCTCATGAGGCTGAGTATTGTGTGTGGCCTCCACGTGCCTGTATGACCTCCCTACAATGCCTGGGCATGCTCCTGATGAGGCTGAGTATTGTGTGTGGCCTCCACGTGTCTGTATGACCTCCCTACAACGCCTAGGCATGCTCCTGATGAGGCTGAGTATTGTGTGTGGCCTCCACGTGCCTGTATGACCTCCCTACAACACCTGGGCATGCTCCTGATGAGGCTGAGTATTGTGTGTGGCCTCCACGTGCCTGTATGACCTCCCTACAACGCCTGGGCATGCTCCTGATGAGGCTGAGTATTGTGTGTGGCCTCCACGTGCCTGTATGACCTCCCTACAACGCCTGGGCATGCTCCTGATGAGGCTGAGTATTGTGTGTGGCCTCCACGTGCCTGTATGACCTCCCTACAACGCCTGGGCATGCTCCTGATGAGGCTGAGTATTGTGTGTGGCCTCCACGTGTCTGTATGACCTCCCTACAACGCCTGGGCATGCTCCTGATGAGGCTGAGTATTGTGTGTGGCCTCCACGTGCCTGTATGACCTCCCTACAACGCCTGGGCATGCTCCTGATGAGGCTGAGTATTGTGTGTGGCCTCCACGTGCCTGTATGACCTCCCTACAACGCCTGGGCATGCTCCTGATGAGGCTGAGTATTGTGTGTGGCCTCCACGTGCCTGTATGACCTCCCTACAACATCTGGGAATGCTCCTGATGAGGCTGAGTATTGTGTGTGGCCTCCACGTGTCTGTATGACCTCCCTACAACGCCTGGGCATGCTCCTGATGAGGCTGAGTATTGTGTGTGGCCTCCACGTGTCTGTATGACCTCCCTACAACGCCTGGGCATGCTCCTGATGAGGCTGAGTATTGTGTGTGGCCTCCACGTGCCTGTATGACCTCCCTACAACGCCTGGGCATGCTCCTGACGAGGCTGAGTATTGTGTGTGACCTCCACGTGCCTGTATGACCTCCCTACAACGCCTGGGCATGCTCCTGACGAGGCTCAGTATTGTGTGTGGCCTCCACGTGCCTGTATGACCTCCCTACAACGCCTGGGCATGCTCCTGACGAGGCTGAGTATTGTGTGTGGCCTCCACGTGCCTGTATGACCTCCCTACAACGCCTGGGCATGCTCCTGATGAGGCTGAGTATTGTGTGTGACCTCCACGTGCCTGTATGACCTCCCTACAACGCCTGGGCATGCTCCTGATGAGGCTCAGTATTGTGTGTGGCCTCCACGTGCCTGTATGACCTCCCTACAACGCCTGGGCATGCTCCTGATGAGGCTGAGTATTGTGTGTGGCCTCCACGTGCCTGTATGACCTCCCTACAACGCCTGGGCATGCTCCTGATGAGGCTGAGTATTGTGTGTGGCCTCCACGTGCCTGTATGACCTCCCTACAACGCCTGGGCATGCTCCTGATGAGGCTGAGTATTGTGTGTGGCCTCCACGTGCCTGTATGACCTCCCTACAACGCCTGGACATGCTCCTGACGAGGCTCAGTATTGTGTGTGGCCTCCACGTGCCTGTATGACCTTCCTACAACGCCTGGGCATGCTCCTGATGAGGCTGAGTATTGTGTGTGACCTCCACGTGCCTGTATGACCTCCCTACAACGCCTGGGCATGCTCCTGATGAGGCAGAGTATTGTGTGTGTGACGCGCCCCCTGGGCCATATTCTTTAGGGGAATACCCGGAGCCGGATCAGATGGGGGTTGTAGTCTCCGAGTGGCTGTGACCCGGTCCGTGCCCAGGGTGTCAAGCTCAGTGTGTGGCAGTCCTTACTGATGTTACTAAAGTTCTTTTATGTCGACTACGCCACCCGTTGAATTGCGGTCACTACGGCCGCCGCTGCAGCAGGGTCCGCTGAGGCTGATGGTGTTGGTGCAGCTAGGTAGTATAACCCCCAACGGGAGGGGTATAGCCTCAGGGGGTCAGGTGCAGAGGATGGTGGTTGTGGAAGTGCAGGGATGATGGTAATGAGAGTCAGAGTCGGGTTGTGCAGTTCAGGGTTCTTTACTTACTGCAGATGTTCCGGTCACTCCGGCCTTGAGTGACCACCCGAGCCGTGCTGCGTCCACCAGGTCCTGGACTCGGCCAACCCCCAAGTAGTTCTGGAGCGTGGTTCTGAGCTCCCGTTCTGTCCTGTCCTCGTCTCTGGCCTTCCCCACCAGGGATCCACCTATGTCCGGCTCCCTCGGGCCTTCTGTTGGTAACCCTTGACTCTGGGTTCCCTGACCCTACGCGTGGTCTGCCTTCCGGGTGGATATGGTGGGTGGCCGTGGCAGATGCTGCCCACGGCCTCCGGTCTCTGGCTGAGGTATGCTGTAGCCCCCACCAGTTTGGGATCCGGTACCCTGTTGCCAACTCTTCACCCTGTGATTGTATTTGGGGTCTCAGAGTTCCTTCTTTCTCCCCCTCTGGGTCTTTCTTGCTCTCCTCTCTCACTCTTGGGCTGGGGCTGCTCTGCTCTTCTGCTCTCTTCCACTGCTCTGCAAAGACTGGCTGACTGACCGACGTCTCACAGACTGACCCTGATCTTAGATGGTGCCCACCTTAAATACTCCCTCTATGTGTGAGCTCAGGTGACCAGCACCCAATGAGCTCCTAACTTTACCCAGGCTGCTCCCCCTATCTGCCCCTACACTACTGGGATATTCCACCCCCCTCCCACTCCAGCCAGGAACAGACTCGGTCGTACCTGCACATTTCTAAGTGGGAGTACCGTTGGTCTGTTCCTCGGAAATGGGATGTGTGTAGTGCATGCAGCTGACTGAGCTCAGTTCCACACTCCATCCTTACCCGGGAGTGGAATATCACACCTCTGGCTGAGGTGCAATACCCCTGTAGCAGCCGAATCCTCAGGGTGCTACATTCCCCCCTGGTAAATCACAGCACGTCCTCGGGCTGTAAGATATAACAAACACCAAAACATACAATTTTTGCATAAACAACATAATAAAACATCATATAAAACTTTTCATAAAAACTTTTCATAAAAACATTCTTGTCTTCTGGTACCTCCGGTCACGGTGCAACTTGTGACCGGGTAAAGTGCGACAGTCTCTCTTGGAATAAAACAGTTTCCTATAAAACCAGTAGGGGGCGCTTTAGGAAGCGCAACTATTTACAAAGGGATATGGCCGCTCTCAGTCCTCGGCCAGGTATTAGGGAGGATTGACCGTTCTCAGTCCTCGGTCAGTGGGAATAGGGACACACGGGTTAACAGTTCAGTTCTCTGGTCCCAACGGGGACTATATTAGCAGCAATGGTTCACTGTGCCCCGACGGGCAACTATATACAGTTTCTATACTACCGTACTCAACGGCGGCGTCCTCCTGCTCTTTCTTTGTGATTAACTTTAGCTTCAGACCCGTCCGGGTCCTCTTGCTCCTCCTCACACCGCAGCTCCTCCTCCGTCAGGCGATGCACATGGAGGGCGTAGGGTCCTTTGGCACACTTGTGCCGGGTGAAAGTGACCTCGTCTCCGACGTAGAGGTCACGGCCTTTGTGACCTTCCGGCAGGTGGGACTCGACGTCTCTGCGGGTCACAAAAACATCACCGCGGTTGTTACGGTCCCGAATAAAGCCCCACCCATGCTGCGGGTTGAACTTTATCACTGTCCCGATGGTGCGGGGACAATGCGCTGCACGGGGGTTCCTCCTAGTCCGGCTCTTCTGCTCCGCGCTCTGGATTTGGGCCTGTTGCTCTCTGACCCGCCTCTCCTCCCGTTCTCTCTTAAACTCTGCCAGCTGTTGACGGCAACACTCTGTACGTTCAGCTGCGGCTGCCCGAGTTTCTCCGGTGAACCCCATCAAATCTTCTCCCGTGGGGTCCCACACGAATTGGGCTTCTGCTAGAGGAGGCGAGACCCGAGCCACGGGCTTCGGAGCCGGGATTAGGGGCTCACACAAGGGCCCTAGTCTTTGCTGCCGCTCCAGCTCAGGGTACCCTTCGGGCCAGATGAAGGGCCGCCCGTCCGGCCATGTGAGCTGGCCGAAGAGGTCCTCCCCCAGGTGTGGCACCCTAGGTATTGCGGGCGCGGGCGCGGTGGTGGTGGCGCCCGGGTTGCCCAGGCCTTGCGGCCAGGCCTGGGGCACCTGGAAGGTGAAGGGCACCGTTAGGACGGCGGCGCCCTGGGCTACCTGGCCTTGCGGCCAGGCCGGAGGCTCCGCGGAGGTAGGGGGCGCTGTTGGTGGTGCGGCGCCCGGAGGTACTAGGCCTTGCGACCAGGCTGGTGGTACTTCCTGCTTTGTCACGCTCCGGGTCGGGGCGCGTGACGTCACAGGGGTCGCTGCGGCGGCTTCCGGTCGGGGCCTAGTCCATGGCGGTGACCTGGCGGCTACGGGCACAGCAGGGGGACTTTCGGGCTCTGCGACGGGGAGCTGGGGCAGGTAAGCGGTGTCACGGCTTGGGGTATAGACGTCCCCTTTACCTGCCTCCATGCGTTCGGCTCCCTCCTCGGCGCCGTCTCCGGCCTTGGGTCCTCCCGCGCCATCCTCAGAGGCGGTCTGCTTCCTCTTCCAGGGTAGCGTGCTCCGTTGACTGGTCTCTGGTTGCTGGGCCATCTCCCGGCTCCACTCCGCCAGTATCTCGCGCTGTACCCGGGCCATCCTCCTTGCGAGGCCCTCCAGGGCAGTTTGTGCACACTCCCGGTCTCGGGGGAGCTGCGCTAGGATCTCCGCTAGACCTAGCGGGGTTGTGGACTCTAGCAGGCTCCTGACCATCGGGTCGGTGCTGCTCTGCTCGGCTTCCGGCAGGCTCCTGGCCAGCGGGCCGGTGCTGCTCTGCCCTCCTTCCTCGGTCTCTAGCAGACTCCTGGCCAGCGGGCCGGTGCTGTTCTGCTCTGTTTCCATCTCCGGGTGAGCTTTTCTGCTGCTCCTTTCCAGGCTTCCTGCCTCCGGGTGCGCTCGCTCCAGACTGCTCCAAGCGACACCCATCTTTTCTCTTCTCCTTCGTCTCCTCCCACTTCGAGGGCGGTCCCGGGGCAACTCGGTGACTGTCAGCTCCAGGGGGAGTTCTTTCACGCTGACAGACACCTCCAGCATCACAGTCTCTGTTGGTGGGGGCGGTTTCCACTTTTGGCGCCATTTTCTGTCCTGGCCCACGATGGGAGGTGGCCTCTTGCCCTCCTTTGGCACGCCCATAATGGCGTCCGCTGCTCTTCCAAGGCGGGAAATCTGCGGTTTTGGCGGGAATCGCTTCCCAGTGGCGGGAAACTCTGCAGATGGCGGGAACAAGTTGGAAATGGCGGACAATCGGCGGGAAACGACTGGTGATGGAGTCCGATGGCGTGGACCCTCCGGAACCGGCAGGAGTCTTCTTTCTGAGGTAAACTTGCACTTTTCTTCAGGCACGCAGTACCCGGGTGTTGCGGGCACGTAATCCTGCCGACTACGCCAAAGTTGACGCGCCCCCTGGGACATATTCCTTTTTGAGGGGAATACCCGGCACCGGATCAGATGGGGGGTTGTAGTCTCCGAGCGGCTGTGACCCGGTCCCGTGCCCAGGGCGTCAAGCTCAGTGTGTGGCAGTCCTTACTGATGTTACTAAAGTTCTTTTATGTCGACTACGCCACCCGTTGAATTGCGGTCACTACGGCCGCCGCTGCAGCAGGGTCCGCTGAGGCTGATGGTGTTGGTGCAGCTAGGTAGTATAACCCCCAACGGGAGGGGTATAGCCTCAGGGGGTCAGGTGCAGAGGATGGTGGTTGTGGAAGTGCAGGGATGATGGTAATGAGAGTCAGAGTCGGGTTGTGCAGTTCAGGGTTCTTTACTTACTGCAGATGTTCCGGTCACTCCGGCCTTGAGTGACCACCCGAGCCGTGCTGCGTCCACCAGGTCCTGGACTCGGCCAACCCCCAAGTAGTTCTGGAGCGTGGTTCTGAGCTCCCGTTCTGTCCTGTCCTCGTCTCTGGCCTTCCCCACCAGGGATCCACCTATGTCCGGCTCCCTCGGGCCTTCTGTTGGTAACCCTTGACTCTGGGTTCCCTGACCCTACGCGTGGTCTGCCTTCCGGGTGGATATGGTGGGTGGCCGTGGCAGATGCTGCCCACGGCCTCCGGTCTCTGGCTGAGGTATGCTGTAGCCCCCACCAGTTTGGGATCCGGTACCCTGTTGCCAACTCTTCACCCTGTGATTGTATTTGGGGTCTCAGAGTTCCTTCTTTCTCCCCCTCTGGGTCTTTCTTGCTCTCCTCTCTCACTCTTGGGCTGGGGCTGCTCTGCTCTTCTGCTCTCTTCCACTGCTCTGCAAAGACTGGCTGACTGACCGACGTCTCACAGACTGACCCTGATCTTAGATGGTGCCCACCTTAAATACTCCCTCTATGTGTGAGCTCAGGTGACCAGCACCCAATGAGCTCCTAACTTTACCCAGGCTGCTCCCCCTATCTGCCCCTACACTACTGGGATATTTCACCCCCCTCCCACTCCAGCCAGGAACAGACTCGCTACATGTGGCCTACAGGTGCCTGTATGACCTCCCTACAACGCCTAAATATGCTCCTGATGAGGCTGAGTATTGTGTGTGGCCTCCACATGCCTGTATGACCTCCCTACAACGCCTGGGCATGCTCCTGATGAGGCTGAGTATTGTGTGTGACCTCCACGTGCCTGTATGACCTCCCTACAACGCCTGGGCATGCTCCTGATGAGGCTCAGTATTGTGTGTGGCCTCCACATGCCTGTATGACCTCCCTACAATGCCTGGGCATGCTCCTGATGAGGCTGAGTATTGTGTGTGGCCTCCACGTGCCTGTATGACCTCCCTACAACGCTTGGGCATGCTCCTGATGAGGCTGAGTATTGTGTGTGGCCTCCACGTGCCTGTATGACCTCCCTACAACGCCTGGACATGCTCCTGATGAGGCTCAGTATTGTGTGTGGCCTCCACGTGCCTGTATGACCTCCCTACAACGCCTGGGCATGCTCCTGATGAGGCTGAGTATTGTGTGTGGCCTCCACGTGCCTGTATGACCTCCCTACAACGCCTGGGCATGCTCCTGATGAGGCAGAGTATTGTGTGTGGCCTCCACGTGCCTGTATGACCTCCCTACAACACCTGGGCATGCTCCTGATGAGGCTGAGTATTGTGTGTGGCCTCCACGTGCCTGTATGACCTCCCTACAACGCCTGGGCATGCTCCTGATGAGGCTGAGTATTGTGTGTGACCTCCACGTGCCTGTATGACCTCCCTACAACGCCTGGGCATGCTCCTGATGAGGCTCAGTATTGTGTGTGGCCTCCACGTGCCTGTATGACCTCCCTACAACGCCTGGGCATGCTCCTGATGAGGCTGAGTATTGTGTGTGGCCTCCACGTGCCTGTATGACCTCCCTACAACGCCTGGGCATGCTCCTGATGAGGCTGAGTATTGTGTGTGGCCTCCACGTGTCTGTATGACCTCCCTACAACGCCTGGGCATGCTCCTGATGAGGCTGAGTATTGTGTGTGGCCTCCACGTGCCTGTATGACCTCCCTACAACGCCTGGGCATGCTCCTGATGAGGCTGAGTATTGTGTGTCACCTCCACGTGCCTGTATGACCTCCCTACAACGCCTGGGCATGCTCCTGATGAGGCTGAGTATTGTGTGTGACCTCCACGTGCCTGTATGACCTCCCTACAACGCCTGGGCATGCTCCTGATGAGGCTCAGTATTGTGTGTGGCCTCCACGTGCCTGTATGACCTCCCTACAACGCCTGGGCATGCTCCTGATGAGGCTGAGTATTGTGTGTGGCCTCCACGTGCCTGTATGACCTCCCTACAACGCCTGGACATGCTCCTGATGAGGCTCAGTATTGTGTGTGGCCTCCACGTGCCTGTATGACCTCCCTACAACGCCTGGGCATGCTCCTGATGAGGCTGAGTATTGTGTGTGGCCTACACATGCCTGTATGACCTCCCTACAACGCCTGGGCATGCTCCTGATGAGTCTCAGTATTGTGTGTGGCCTCCACGTGCCTGTATGACCTCCCTACAACGCCTGGGCATGCTCCTGATGAGGCTCAGTATTGTGTGTGGCCTCCACGTGCCTGTATGACCTCCTTACAACGCCTGGACATGCTCCTGATGAGGCTCAGTATTGTGTGTGGCCTCCACGTGCCTGTATGACCTCCCTACAATGCCTGGGCATGCTCCTGATGAGGCTGAGTATTGTGTGTGGCCTCCACGTGCCTGTGTGACCTCCCTACAACGCCTGGGCATGCTCCTGATGAGGCTGAGTATTGTGTGTGGCCTCCACGTGCCTGTATGACCTCCCTACAACGCCTGGACATGCTCCTGATGAGGCTCAGTATTGTGTGTGGCCTCCACGTGCCTGTATGACCTCCCTACAACGCCTGGGCATGCTCCTGATGAGGCTGAGTATTGTGTGTGGCCTCCACGTGCCTGTATGACCTCCCTACAACGCCTGGGCATGCTCCTGATGAGGCAGAGTATTGTGTGTGGCCTCCACGTGCCTGTATGACCTCCCTACAACACCTGGGCATGCTCCTGATGAGGCTGAGTATTGTGTGTGGCCTCCACGTGCCTGTATGACCTCCCTACAACGCCTGGGCATGCTCCTGATGAGGCTGAGTATTGTGTGTGACCTCCACGTGCCTGTATGACCTCCCTACAACGCCTGGGCATGCTCCTGATGAGGCTCAGTATTGTTTGTGGCCTCCACGTGCCTGTATGACCTCCCTACAACGCCTGGGCATGCTCCTGATGAGGCTGAGTATTGTGTGTGGCCTCCACGTGCCTGTATGACCTCTCTACAACGCCTGGACATGCTCCTGATGAGGCTCAGTATTGTGTGTGGCCTCCACGTGCCTGTATGACCTCCCTACAACGCCTGGGCATGCTCCTGATGAGGCTGAGTATTGTGTGTGGCCTCCACGTGCCTGTATGACCTCCCTACAATGCCTGGGCATGCTCCTGATGAGGCTGAGTATTGTGTGTGACCTCCACGTGCCTGTATGACCTCCCTACAACGCCTGGGCATGCTCCTGATGAGGCTGAGTATTGTGTGTGGCCTCCACGTGCCTGTATGACCTCTCTACAACGCCTGGGCATGCTCCTGATGAGGCTGAGTATTGTGTGTGACCTCCACGTGCCTGTATGACCTCCCTACAACGCCTGGGCATGCTCCTGATGAGGCTCAGTATTGTGTGTGGCCTCCACGTGCCTGTATGACCTCCCTACAACGCCTGGGCATGCTCCTGATGAGGCTGAGTATTGTGTGTGGCCTCCACGTGCCTGTATGACCTCCCTACAACGCCTGGGCATGCTCCTGATGAGGCTGAGTATTGTGTGTGGCTTCCACGTGCCTGTATGACCTCCCTACAATGCCTGGGCATGCTCCTGATGAGGCTGAGTATTGTGTGTGACCTCCACGTGCCTGTAAGACCTCCCTACAATGCCTGGGCATGCTCCTGATGAGGCTGAGTATTGTGTGTGGCCTCCACGTGCCTGTATGACCTCCCTACAACGCCTGGGCATGCTCCTGATGAGGCTGAGTATTGTGTGTGACCTCCACGTGCCTGTATGACCTCCCTACAATGCCTGGGCATGCTCCTGATGAGGCTCAGTATTGTGTGTGGCCTCCACGTGCCTGTATGACCTCCCTACAACGCCTGGGCATGCTCCTGATGAGGCTCAGTATTGTGTGTGGCCTCCACGTGCCTGTATGACCTCCCTACAACGCCTGGGCATGCTCCTGATGAGGCTGAGTATTGTGTGTGGCCTCCACGTGCCTGCATGACCTCCCTACAACGCCTGGGCATGCTCCTGATGAGGCTGAGTATTGTGTGTGGCCTCCACGTGCCTGCATAACCTCCCTACAACGCCTGGGCATGCTCCTGATGAGGCTGAGTATTGTGTGTGGCCTCCACGTGTCTGTATGACCTCCCTACAATGCCTGGGCATGCTCCTGATGAGGCTGAGTATTGTGTGTGGCCTCCACGTGCCTGTATGACCTCTCTACAACGCCTGGGCATGCTCCTCATGAGGCTGAGTATTGTGTGTGGCCTCCACGTGCCTGTATGACCTCCCTACAACGCCTGGGCATGCTCCTGATGAGGCTGAGTATTGTGTGTGGCCTCCACGTGTCTGTATGACCTCCCTACAACGCCTGGGCATGCTCCTGATGAGGCTGAATATTGTGTGTGGCCTCCACGTGCCTGTATGACCTCCCTACAACACCTGGGCATGCTCCTGATGAGGCTGAGTATTGTGTGTGGCCTCCACATGCCTGAATGACCTCCCTACAACGCCTGGGCATGCTCCTGATGAGGCTGAGTATTGTGTGTGGCCTCCACGTGCCTGTATGACCTCCCTACAACGCCTGGGCATGCTCCTGATGAGGCTGAGTATTGTGTGTGGCCTCCACGTGCCTGTATGACCTCCCTACAACGCCTGGGCATGCTCCTGATGAGGCTGAGTATTGTGTGTGGCCTCCACGTGCCTGTATGACCTCCCTACAACGCCTGGGCATGCTACTGATGAGGCTGAGTATTGTGTGTGGCCTCCACGTGTCTGTATGACCTCCCTACAACGCCTGGGCATGCTCCTGATGAGGCTGAGTATTGTGTGTGGCCTCCACGTGCCTGTATGACCTCCCTACAACGCCTGGGCATGCTCCTGATGAGGCTGAGTATTGTGTGTGGCCTCCACGTGCCTGTATGACCTCCCTACAACGCCTGGGCATGCTCCTGATGAGGCTGAGTATTGTGTGTGGCCTCCACGTGCCTGTATGACCTCCCTACAACGCCTGGACATGCTCCTCATGAGGCTGAGTATTGTGTGTGGCCTCCACGTGCCTGTATGACCTCCCTACAACGCCTGGGCATGCTCCTGATGAGGCTGAGTATTGTGTGTGGCCTCCACGTGCCTGTATGACCTCCCTACAACGCCTGGGCATGCTCCTCATGAGGCTGAGTATTGTGTGTGGCCTCCACGTGCCTGTATGACCTCCCTACAACGCCTGGGCATGCTCCTGATGAGGCTCAGTATTGTGTGTGGCCTCCACGTGCCTGTATGACCTCCCTACAACGCCTGGGCATGCTCCTGATGAGGCTCAGTATTGTGTGTGGCCTCCACGTGCCTGTATGACCTCCCTACAACGCCTGGACATGCTCCTGATGAGGCTGAGTATTGTGTGTGGCCTCCACGTGCCTGTATGACCTCCCTACAACGTCTGGGCATGCTCCTGATGAGGCTGAGTATTGTGTGTGGCCTCCACGTGCCTGCATGACCTCCCTACAACGCCTGGGCATGCTCCTGATGAGGCTCAGTATTGTGTGTGGCCTCCACGTGCCTGTATGACCTCCCTACAACGCCTGGGCATGCTCCTGATGAGGCTGAGTATTGTGTGTGACCTCCACGTGCCTGTATGACCTCCCTACAATGCCTGGGCATGCTCCTGATGAGGCTGAGTATTGTGTGTGGCCTCCACGTGCCTGCATGTCCTCCCTACAACGCCTGGGCATGCTCCTGATGAGGCTCAGTATTGTGAGTGGCCTCCACGTGCCTGTATGACCTCCCTACAACGCCTGGACATGCTCCTGATGAGGCTGAGTATTGTGTGTGGCCTCCACGTGTCTGTATGACCTCCCTACAACGCCTGGGCATGCTCCTGATGAGGCTGAGTATTGTGTGTGGCCTCCACGTGCCTGTATGACCTCCCTACAACGCCTGGGCATGCTCCTGATGAGGCTGAGTATTGTGTGTGGCCTCCACGTGCCTGTATGACCTCCCTACAACGCCTGGGCATGCTCCTGATGAGGCTGAGTATTGTGTGTGGCCTCCACGTGCCTGTATGACCTCCCTACAACGCCTGGGCATGCTCCTGATGAGGCTGAGTATTGTGTGTGGCCTCCACGTGCCTGTATGACCTCCCTACAACGCCTGGGCATGCTCCTGATGAGGCTGAGTATTGTGTGTGGCCTCCACGTGCCTGTATGACCTACCTACAACGCCTGGGCATGCTCCTGATGAGGCTGAGTATTGTGTGTGGCCTCCACGTGCCTGTATGACCTCCCTACAACGCCTGGGCATGCTCCTGATGAGGCTCAGTATTGTGTGTGGCCTCCACGTGCCTGTATGACCTCCCTACAACGCCTGGGCATGCTCCTGATGAGGCTCAGTATTGTGTGTGGCCTCCACGTGCCTGTATGACCTCCGTACAACGCCTGGGCATGCTCCTGATGAGGCTGAGTATTGTGTGTGGCCTCCACGTGCCTGCATGACCTCCCTACAACTCCTGGGCATGCTCCTGATGA
Source organism: Phyllobates terribilis (assembly GCF_046119375.1). Classification (NCBI taxonomy): domain Eukaryota; kingdom Metazoa; phylum Chordata; class Amphibia; order Anura; family Dendrobatidae; genus Phyllobates; species Phyllobates terribilis. The sequence continues at coordinate 378,470 of NW_027363051.1, read as the reverse complement.
GGCTCAGTATTGTGAGTGGCCTCCACGTGCCTGTATGACCTCCCTACAACGCCTGGACATGCTCCTGATGAGGCTGAGTATTGTGTGTGGCCTCCACGTGTCTGTATGACCTCCCTACAACGCCTGGGCATGCTCCTGATGAGGCTGAGTATTGTGTGTGGCCTCCACGTGCCTGTATGACCTCCCTACAACGCCTGGGCATGCTCCTGATGAGGCTGAGTATTGTGTGTGGCCTCCACGTGCCTGTATGACCTCCCTACAACGCCTGGGCATGCTCCTGATGAGGCTGAGTATTGTGTGTGGCCTCCACGTGCCTGTATGACCTCCCTACAACGCCTGGACATGCTCCTCATGAGGCTGAGTATTGTGTGTGGCCTCCACGTGCCTGTATGACCTCCCTACAACGCCTGGGCATGCTCCTGATGAGGCTGAGTATTGTGTGTGGCCTCCACGTGCCTGTATGACCTCCCTACAACGCCTGGGCATGCTCCTCATGAGGCTGAGTATTGTGTGTGGCCTCCACGTGCCTGTATGACCTCCCTACAACGCCTGGGCATGCTCCTGATGAGGCTCAGTATTGTGTGTGGCCTCCACGTGCCTGTATGACCTCCCTACAACGCCTGGGCATGCTCCTGATGAGGCTCAGTATTGTGTGTGGCCTCCACGTGCCTGTATGACCTCCCTACAACGCCTGGACATGCTCCTGATGAGGCTGAGTATTGTGTGTGGCCTCCACGTGCCTGTATGACCTCCCTACAACGCCTGGGCATGCTCCTGATGAGGCTGAGTATTGTGTGTGGCCTCCACGTGCCTGCATGACCTCCCTACAACGCCTGGGCATGCTCCTGATGAGGCTCAGTATTGTGTGTGGCCTCCACGTGCCTCTATGACCTCCCTACAACGCCTGGGCATGCTCCTGATGAGGCTGAGTATTGTGTGTGGCCTCCACGTGCCTGTATGACCTCCCTACAACGCCTGGGCATGCTCCTGATGAGGCTGAGTATTGTGTGTGACCTCCACGTGCCTGTATGACCTCCCTACAACGCCTGGGCATGCTCCTGATGAGGCTGAGTATTGTGTGTGGCCTCCACGTGCCTGCATGTCCTCCCTACAACGCCTGGGCATGCTCCTGATGAGGCTCAGTATTGTGAGTGGCCTCCACGTGCCTGTATGACCTCCCTACAACGCCTGGACATGCTCCTGATGAGGCTGAGTATTGTGTGTGGCCTCCACGTGTCTGTATGACCTCCCTACAACGCCTGGGCATGCTCCTGATGAGGCTGAGTATTGTGTGTGGCCTCCACGTGCCTGTATGACCTCCCTACAACGCCTGGGCATGCTCCTGATGAGGCTGAGTATTGTGTGTGGCCTCCACGTGCCTGTATGACCTCCCTACAACGCCTGGGCATGATCCTGATGAGGCTGAGTATTGTGTGTGGCCTCCACGTGCCTGTATGACCTCCCTACAACGCCTGGACATGCTCCTCATGAGGCTGAGTATTGTGTGTGGCCTCCACGTGCCTGTATGACCTCCTTACAACGCCTGGGCATGCTCCTGATGAGGCTGAGTATTGTGTGTGGCCTCCACGTGCCTGTATGACCTCCCTACAACGCCTGGGCATGCTCCTCATGAGGCTGAGTATTGTGTGTGGCCTCCACGTGCCTGTATGACCTCCCTACAACGCCTGGGCATGCTCCTGATGAGGCTGAGTATTGTGTGTGGCCTCCCCGTGTCTGTATGACCTCCCTACAACGCCTAGGCATGCTCCTGATGAGGCTGAGTATTGTGTGTGGCCTCCACGTGCCTGTATGACCTCCCTACAACACCTGGGCATGCTCCTGATGAGGCTGAGTATTGTGTGTGGCCTCCACGTGCCTGTATGACCTCCCTACAACGCCTGGGCATGCTCCTGATGAGGCTGAGTATTGTGTGTGGCCTCCACGTGCCTGTATGACCTCCCTACAACGCCTGGGCATGCTCCTGATGAGGCTGAGTATTGTGTGTGGCCTCCACGTGTCTGTATGACCTCCCTACAACGCCTGGGCATGCTCCTGATGAGGCTGAGTATTGTGTGTGGCCTCCACGTGCCTGTATGACCTCCCTACAATGCCTGGGCATGCTCCTGATGAGGCTGAGTATTGTGTGTGGCCTCCACGTGCCTGTATGACCTCCCTACAACGCCTGGGCATGCTCCTGATGAGGCTGAGTATTGTGTGTGGCCTCCACGTGCCTGTATGACCTCCCTACAACATCTGGGCATGCTCCTGATGAGGCTGAGTATTGTGTGTGGCCTCCACGTGTCTGTATGACCTCCCTACAACGCCTGGGCATGCTCCTGATGAGGCTGAGTATTGTGTGTGGCCTCCACGTGTCTGTATGACCTCCCTACAACGCCTGGGCATGCTCCTGATGAGGCTGAGTATTGTGTGTGGCCTCCACGTGCCTGTATGACCTCCCTACAACGCCTGGGCATGCTCCTGACGAGGCTGAGTATTGTGTGTGACCTCCACGTGCCTGTATGACCTCCCTACAACGCCTGGGCATGCTCCTGACGAGGCTCAGTATTGTGTGTGGCCTCCACGTGCCTGTATGACCTCCCTACAACGCCTGGGCATGCTCCTGACGAGGCTGAGTATTGTGTGTGGCCTCCACGTGCCTGTATGACCTCCCTACAACGCCTGGGCATGCTCCTGATGAGGCTGAGTATTGTGTGTGACCTCCACGTGCCTGTATGACCTCCCCACAACGCCTGGGCATGCTCCTGATGAGGCTCAGTATTGTGTGTGGCCTCCACGTGCCTGTATGACCTCCCTACAACGCCTGGGCATGCTCCTGATGAGGCTGAGTATTGTGTGTGGCCTCCACGTGCCTGTATGACCTCCCTACAACGCCTGGGCATGCTCCTGATGAGGCTGAGTATTGTGTGTGGCCTCCACGTGCCTGTATGACCTCCCTACAATGCCTGGGCATGCTCCTGATGAGGCTGAGTATTGTGTGTGGCCTCCACGTGCCTGTATGACCTCCCTACAACGCCTGGACATGCTCCTGATGAGGCTCAGTATTGTGTGTGGCCTCCACGTGCCTGTATGACCTTCCTACAACGCCTGGGCATGCTCCTGATGAGGCTGAGTATTGTGTGTGACCTCCACGTGCCTGTATGACCTCCCTACAACGCCTGGGCATGCTCCTGATGAGGCAGAGTATTATGTGTGGCCTCCAGGTGCCTGTATGACCTCCCTACAACGCCTAAATATGCTCCTGATGAGGCTGAGTATTGTGTGTGGCCTCCACGTGCCTGTATGACCTCCCTACAACGCCTGGGCATGCTCCTGATGAGGCTGAGTATTGTGTGTGACCTCCACGTGCCTGTATGACCTCCCTACAACGCCTGGGCATGCTCCTGATGAGGCTCAGTATTGTGTGTGGCCTCCACGTGCCTGTATGACCTCCCTACAATGCCTGGGCATGCTCCTGATGAGGCTGAGTATTGTGTGTGGCCTCCACGTGCCTGTATGACCTCCCTACAACGCTTGGGCATGCTCCTGATGAGGCTGAGTATTGTGTGTGGCCTCCACATGCCTGTATGACCTCCCTACAACGCCTGGACATGCTCCTGATGAGGCTCAGTATTGTGTGTGGCCTCCACGTGCCTGTATGACCTCCCTACAACGCCTGGGCATGCTCCTGATGAGGCTGAGTATTGTGTGTGGCCTCCACGTGCCTGTATGACCTCCCTACAACGCCTGGGCATGCTCCTGATGAGGCAGAGTATTGTGTGTGGCCTCCACGTGCCTGTATGACCTCCCTACAACACCTGGGCATGCTCCTGATGAGGCTGAGTATTGTGTGTGGCCTCCACGTGCCTGTATGACCTCCCTACAACGCCTGGGCATGCTCCTGATGAGGCTGAGTATTGTGTGTGACCTCCACGTGCCTGTATGACCTCCCTACAACGCCTGGGCATGCTCCTGATGAGGCTCAGTATTGTGTGTGGCCTCCACGTGCCTGTATGACCTCCCTACAACGCCTGGGCATGCTCCTGATGAGGCTGAGTATTGTGTGTGGCCTCCACGTGCCTGTATGACCTCCCTACAATGCCTGGGCATGCTCCTGATGAGGCTGAGTATTGTGTGTGGCCTCCACGTGCCTGTATGACCTCCCTACAACGCCTGGACATGCTCCTGATGAGGCTCAGTATTGTGTGTGGCCTCCACGTGCCTGTATGACCTCCCTACAACGCCTGGGCATGCTCCTGATGAGGCTGAGTATTGTGTGTGGCCTCCACATGCCTGTATGACCTCCCTACAACGCCTGGGCATGCTCCTGATGAGTCTCAGTATTGTGTGTGGCCTCCACGTGCCTGTATGACCTCCCTACAACGCCTGGGCATGCTCCTGATGAGGCTCAGTATTGTGTGTGGCCTCCACGTGCCTGTATGACCTCCTTACAACGCCTGGACATGCTCCTGATGAGGCTCAGTATTGTGTGTGGCCTCCACGTGCCTGTATGACCTCCCTACAACGCCTGGGCATGCTCCTGATGAGGCTGAGTATTGTGTGTGGCCTCCACGTGCCTGTATGACCTCCCTACAACGCCTGGGCATGCTCCTGATGAGGCAGAGTATTGTGTGTGGCCTCCACGTGCCTGTATGACCTCCCTACAACACCTGGGCATGCTCCAGATGAGGCTGAGTATTGTGTGTGGCCTCCACGTGCCTGTATGACCTCCCTACAACGCCTGGGCATGCTCCTGATGAGGCTGAGTATTGTGTGTGACCTCCACGTGCCTGTATGACCTCCCTACAACGCCTGGGCATGCTCCTGATGAGGCTCAGTATTGTGTGTGGCCTCCACGTGCCTGTATGACCTCCCTACAACGCCTGGGCATGCTCCTGATGAGGCTGAGTATTGTGTGTGGCCTCCACGTGCCTGTATGACCTCTCTACAACGCCTGGACATGCTCCTGATGAGGCTCAGTATTGTGTGTGGCCTCCACGTGCCTGTATGACCTCCCTACAACGCCTGGGCATGCTCCTGATGAGGCTGAGTATTGTGTGTGGCCTCCACGTGCCTGTATGACCTCCCTACAATGCCTGGGCATGCTCCTGATGAGGCTGAGTATTGTGTGTGACCTCCACGTGCCTGTATGACCTCCCTACAACGCCTGGGCATGCTCCTGATGAGGCTGAGTATTGTGTGTGGCCTCCACGTGCCTGTATGACCTCTCTACAACGCCTGGGCATGCTCCTGATGAGGCTGAGTATTGTGTGTGACCTCCACGTGCCTGTATGACCTCCCTACAACGCCTGGGCATGCTCCTGATGAGGCTCAGTATTGTGTGTGGCCTCCACGTGCCTGTATGACCTCCCTACAACGCCTGGGCATGCTCCTGATGAGGCTGAGTATTGTGTGTGGCCTCCACGTGCCTGTATGACCTCCCTACAACGCCTGGGCATGCTCCTGATGAGGCTGAGTATTGTGTGTGGCCTCCACGTGCCTGTATGACCTCCCTACAATGCCTGGGCATGCTCCTGATGAGGCTGAGTATTGTGTGTGACCTCCACGTGCCTGTAAGACCTCCCTACAATGCCTGGGCATGCTCCTGATGAGGCTGAGTATTGTGTGTGGCCTCCACGTGCCTGTATGACCTCCCTACAACGCCTGGGCATGCTCCTGATGAGGCTGAGTATTGTGTGTGACCTCCACGTGCCTGTATGACCTCCCTACAATGCCTGGGCATGCTCCTGATGAGGCTCAGTATTGTGTGTGGCCTCCACGTGCCTGTATGACCTCCCTACAACGCCTCGGCATGCTCCTGATGAGGCTCAGTATTGTGTGTGGCCTCCACGTGCCTGTATGACCTCCCTACAACGCCTGGGCATGCTCCTGATGAGGCTGAGTATTGTGTGTGGCCTCCACGTGCCTGCATGACCTCCCTACAACGCCTGGGCATGCTCCTGATGAGGCTGAGTATTGTGTGTGGCCTCCACGTGCCTGCATGACCTCCCTACAACGCCTGGGCATGCTCCTGATGAGGCTGAGTATTGTGTGTGGCCTCCACGTGTCTGTATGACCTCCCTACAACGCCTGGGCATGCTCCTGATGAGGCTGAGTATTGTGTGTGGCCTCCACGTGCCTGTATGACCTCTCTACAACGCCTGGGCATGCTCCTCATGAGGCTGAGTATTGTGTGTGGCCTCCACGTGCCTGTATGACCTCCCTACAACGCCTGGGCATGCTCCTGATGAGGCTGAGTATTGTGTGTGGCCTCCACGTGTCTGTATGACCTCCCTACAACGCCTGGGCATGCTCCTGATGAGGCTGAATATTGTGTGTGGCCTCCACGTGCCTGTATGACCTCCCTACAACACCTGGGCATGCTCCTGATGAGGCTGAGTATTGTGTGTGGCCTCCACATGCCTGAATGACCTCCCTACAACGCCTGGGCATGCTCCTGATGAGGCTGAGTATTGTGTGTGGCCTCCACGTGCCTGTATGACCTCCCTACAACGCCTGGGCATGCTCCTGATGAGGCTGAGTATTGTATGTGGCCTCCACGTGCCTGTATGACCTCCCTACAACGCCTGGGCATGCTCCTGATGAGGCTGAGTATTGTGTGTGGCCTCCACGTGCCTGTATGACCTCCCTACAACGCCTGGGCATGCTCCTGATGAGGCTGAGTATTGTGTGTGGCCTCCACGTGCCTGTATGACCTCCCTACAACGCCTGGGCATGCTCCTCATGAGGCTGAGTATTGTGTGTGGCCTCCACGTGCCTGTATGACCTCCCTACAACGCCTGGGAATGCTCCTGATGAGGCTGAGTATTGTGTGTGGCCTCCACGTGCCTGTATGACCTCCCTACAACACCTGGGCATGCTCCTGATGAGGCTGAGTATTGTGTGTGGCCTCCACATGCCTGTATGACCTCCCTACAACGCCTGGGCATGCTCCTGATGAGGCTGAGTATTGTGTGTGGCCTCCACGTGCCTGTATGACCTCCCTACAACGCCTGGGCATGCTCCTGATGAGGCTGAGTATTGTGTGTGGCCTCCACGTGCCTGTATGACCTCCCTACAACGCCTGGGCATGCTCCTGATGAGGCTGAGTATTGTGTGTGGCCTCCACGTGTCTGTATGACCTCCCTACAACGCCTGGGCATGCTCCTGATGAGGCTGAGTATTGTGTGTGGCCTCCACGTGCCTGTATGACCTCCCTACAACGCCTGGGCATGGTCCTGATGAGGCTGAGTATTGTGTGTGGCCTCCACGTGCCTGTATGACCTCCCTACAACATCTGGGCATGCTCCTGATGAGGCTGAGTATTGTGTGTGACCTCCACGTGCCTGTATGACCTCCCCACAACGCCTGGGCATGCTCCTGATGAGGGAGAGTATTGTGTGTGGCCTCCACGTGCCTGTATGACCTCCCTACAACGCCTAAATATGCTCCTGATGAGGCTCAGTATTGTGTGTGGCCTCCACGTGCCTGTATGATCTCCCTACAATGCCTGGGCATGCTCCTGATGAGGCTCAGTATTGTGTGTGGCCTCCACGTGCCTGTATGACCTCCCTACAACGCCTGGGCATGCTCCTGATGAGGCTGAGTATTGTGTGTGGCCTCCACGTGCCTGTATGACCTCCCTACAACGCCTGGGCATGCTCCTGATGAGGCTGAGTATTGTGTGTGGCCTCCACGTGCCTGTATGACCTCCCTACAACGCCTGGACATGCTCCTGATGAGGCTCAGTATTGTGTGTGGCCTCCACGTGCCTGTATGACCTCCCTACAACGCCTGGGCATGCTCCTGATGAGGCTCAGTATTGTGTGTGGCCTCCACGTGCCTGTATGACCTCCCTACAACGCCTGGACATGCTCCTGATGAGGCTCAGTATTGTGTGTGGCCTCCACGTGCCTGTATGACCTCCCTACAACGCCTGGGCATGCTCCTGATGAGGCTGAGTATTGTGTGTGGCCTCCACGTGTCTGTATGACCTACCTACAACGCCTGGGCATGATCCTGATGAGGCTGAGTATTGTGTGTGGCCTCCACGTGCCTGTATGACCTCCCTACAACGCCTGGGCATGCTCCTGATGAGGCTGAGTATTGTGTGTGACCTCCACGTGCCTGTATGACCTCCCTACAACGCCTGGGCATGCTCCTGATGAGGCTGAGTATTGTGTGTGGCCTCCACGTGCCTGTATGACCTCCCTACAACGCCTGGGCATGCTCCTGATGAGGCTGAGTATTGTGTGTGACCTCCACGTGCCTGTATGACCTCCCTACAACGCCTGGGCATGCTCCTGATGAGGCTGAGTATTGTGTGTGGCCTCCACGTGCCTGTATGACCTCCCTACAACGCCTGGGCATGCTCCTGATGAGGCTGAGTATTGTGTGTGGCCTCCACGTGCCTGTATGACCTCCCTACAACATCTGGGCATGCTCCTGATGAGGCTGAGTATTGTGTGTGACCTCCACGTGCCTGTATGACCTCCCTACAACGCCTGGGCATGCTCCTGATGAGGCAGAGTATTGTGTGTGGCCTCCACGTGCCTGTATGACCTCCCTACAACGCCTAAATATGCTCCTGATGAGGCTGAGTATTGTGTGTGGCCTCCACGTGCCTGTATGACCTCCCTACAACGCCTGGGCATGCTCCTGATGAGGCTGAGTATTGTGTGTGACCTCCACGTGCCTGTATGACCTCCCTACAACGCCTGGGCATGCTCCTGATGAGGCTCAGTATTGTGTGTGGCCTCCACGTGCCTGTATGACCTCCCTACAACGCCTGGGCATGCTCCTGATGAGGCTGAGTATTGTGTGTGGCCTCCACGTGCCTGTATGACCTCCCTACAACGCCTGGGCATGCTCCTGATGAGGCTGAGTATTGTGTGTGACCTCCACGTGCCTGTAAGACCTCCCTACAATGCCTGGGCATGCTCCTGATGAGGCTGAGTATTGTGTGTGGCCTCCACGTGCCTGTATGACCTCCCTACAACGCCTGGGCATGCTCCTGATGAGGCTGAGTATTGTGTGTAACCTCCACGTGCCTGTATGACCTCCCTACAATGCCTGGGCATGCTCCTGATGAGGCTCAGTATTGTGTGTGGCCTCCACGTGCCTGTATGACCTCCCTACAACGCCTCGGCATGCTCCTGATGAGGCTCAGTATTGTGTGTGGCCTCCACGTGCCTGTATGACCTCCCTACAACGCCTGGGCATGCTCCTGATGAGGCTGAGTATTGTGTGTGGCCTCCACGTGCCTGCATGACCTCCCTACAACGCCTGGGCATGCTCCTGATGAGGCTGAGTATTGTGTGTGGCCTCCACGTGCCTGCATGACCTCCCTACAACGCCTGGGCATGCTCCAGATGAGGCTGAGTATTGTGTGTGGCCTCCACGTGTCTGTATGACCTCCCTACAACGCCTGGGCATGCTCCTGATGAGGCTGAGTATTGTGTGTGGCCTCCACGTGCCTGTATGACCTCTCTACAACGCCTGGGCATGCTCCTCATGAGGCTGAGTATTGTGTGTGGCCTCCACGTGCCTGTATGACCTCCCTACAACGCCTGGGCATGCTCCTGATGAGGCTGAGTATTGTGTGTGGCCTCCACGTGTCTGTATGACCTCCCTACAACGCCTGGGCATGCTCCTGATGAGGCTGAATATTGTGTGTGGCCTCCACGTGCCTGTATGACCTCCCTACAACACCTGGGCATGCTCCTGATGAGGCTGAGTATTGTGTGTGGCCTCCACATGCCTGAATGACCTCCCTACAACGCCTGGGCATGCTCCTGATGAGGCTGAGTATTGTGTGTGGCCTCCACGTGCCTGTATGACCTCCCTACAACGCCTGGGCATGCTCCTGATGAGGCTGAGTATTGTATGTGGCCTCCACGTGCCTGTATGACCTCCCTACAACGCCTGGGCATGCTCCTGATGAGGCTGAGTATTGTGTGTGGCCTCCACGTGCCTGTATGACCTCCCTACAACGCCTGGGCATGCTCCTGATGAGGCTGAGTATTGTATGTGGCCTCCACGTGCCTGTATGACCTCCCTACAACGCCTGGGCATGCTCCTGATGAGGCTGAGTATTGTGTGTGGCCTCCACGTGCCTGTATGACCTCCCTACAACACCTGGGCATGCTCCTGATGAGGCTGAGTATTGTGTGTGGCCTCCACATGCCTGTATGACCTCCCTACAACGCCTGGGCATGCTCCTGATGAGGCTGAGTATTGTGTGTGGCCTCCACGTGCCTGTATGACCTCCCTACAACGCCTGGGCATGCTCCTGATGAGGCTGAGTATTGTGTGTGGCCTCCACGTGCCTGTATGACCTCCCTACAACGCCTGGGCATGCTCCTGATGAGGCTGAGTATTGTGTGTGGCCTCCACGTGTCTGTATGACCTCCCTACAACGCCTGGGCATGCTCCTGATGAGGCTGAGTATTGTGTGTGGCCTCCACGTGCCTGTATGACCTCCCTACAACGCCTGGGCATGCTCCTGATGAGGCTGAGTATTGTGTGTGGCCTCCACGTGCCTGTATGACCTCCCTACAACATCTGGGCATGCTCCTGATGAGGCTGAGTATTGTGTGTGACCTCCACGTGCCTGTATGACCTCCCCACAACGCCTGGGCATGCTCCTGATGAGGCAGAGTATTGTGTGTGGCCTCCACGTGCCTGTATGACCTCCCTACAACGCCTAAATATGCTCCTGATGAGGCTCAGTATTGTGTGTGGCCTCCACGTGCCTGTATGATCTCCCTACAACGCCTGGGCATGCTCCTGATGAGGCTCAGTATTGTGTGTGGCCTCCACGTGCCTGTATGACCTCCCTACAACGCCTGGGCATGCTCCTGATGAGGCTGAGTATTGTGTGTGGCCTCCACGTGCCTGTATGACCTCCCTACAACGCCTGGGCATGCGCCTGATGAGGCTGAGTATTGTGTGTGGCCTCCACGTGCCTGTATGACCTCCCTACAACGCCTGGACATGCTCCTGATGAGGCTCAGTATTGTGTGTGGCCTCCACGTGCCTGTATGACCTCCCTACAACGCCTGGGCATGCTCCTGATGAGGCTCAGTATTGTGTGTGGCCTCCACGTGCCTGTATGACCTCCCTACAACGCCTGGACATGCTCCTGATGAGGCTCAGTATTGTGTGTGGCCTCCACGTGCCTGTATGACCTCCCTACAACGCCTGGGCATGCTCCTGATGAGGCTGAGTATTGTGTGTGGCCTCCACGTGCCTGTATGACCTCCCTACAACGCCTGGGCATGCTCCTGATGAGGCTGAGTATTGTGTGTGGCCTCCACGTGTCTGTATGACCTCCCTACAACGCCTGGGCATGCTCCTGATGAGGCTGAGCATTGTGTGTGGCCTCCACGTGCCTGTATGACCTCCCTACAACGCCTGGGCATGCTCCTGATGAGGCTGAGTATTGTGTGTGACCTCCACGTGCCTGTATGACCTCCCTACAACGCCTGGGCATGCTCCTGATGAGGCTGAGTATTGTGTGTGGCCTCCACGTGCCTGTATGACCTCCCTACAACGCCTGGGCATGCTCCTGATGAGGCTGAGTATTGTGTGTGACCTCCACGTGCCTGTATGACCTCCCTACAACGCCTGGGCATGCTCCTGATGAGGCTGAGTATTGTGTGTGGCCTCCACGTGCCTGTATGACCTCCCTATAACGCCTGGGCATGCTCCTGATGAGGCTGAGTATTGTGTGTGGCCTCCACGTGCCTGTATGACCTCCCTACAACATCTGGGCATGCTCCTGATGAGGCTGAGTATTGTGTGTGACCTCCACGTGCCTGTATGACCTCCCTACAACGCCTGGGCATGCTCCTGATGAGGCAGAGTATTGTGTGTGGCCTCCACGTGCCTGTATGACCTCCCTACAACGCCTAAATATGCTCCTGATGAGGCTGAGTATTGTGTGTGGCCTCCACGTGCCTGTATGACCTCCCTACAACGCCTGGGCATGCTCCTGATGAGGCTGAGTATTGTGTGTGACCTCCACGTGCCTGTATGACCTCCCTACAACGCCTGGGCATGCTCCTGATGAGGCTCAGTATTGTGTGTGGCCTCCACGTGCCTGTATGACCTCCCTACAACGCCTGGGCATGCTCCTGATGAGGCTGAGTATTGTGTGTGGCCTCCACGTGCCTGTATGACCTCCCTACAACGCCTGGGCATGCTCCTGATGAGGCTGAGTATTGTGTGTGGCCTCCACGTGCCTGTATGACCTCCCTACAACGCCTGGACATGCTCCTGATGAGGCTCAGTATTGTGTGTGGCCTCCACGTGCCTGTATGACCTCCCTACAACGCCTGGGCATGCTCCTGATGAGGCTCAGTATTGTGTGTGGCCTCCACGTGCCTGTATGACCTCCCTACAACGCCTGGACATGCTCCTGATGAGGCTCAGTATTGTGTGTGGCCTCCACATGCCTGTATGACCTCCCTACAACGCCTGGGCATGCTCCTGATGAGGCTGAGTATTGTGTGTGGTCTCCACGTGCCTGTATGACCTCCCTACAACGCCTGGGCATGCTCCTGATGAGGCTGAGTATTGTGTGTGGCCTCCACGTGTCTGTATGACCTACCTACAACGCCTGGGCATGCTCCTGATGAGGCTGAGTATTGTGTGTGGCCTCCACGTGCCTGTATGACCTCCCTACAACGCCTGGGCATGCTCCTGATGAGGCTGAGTATTGTGTGTGACCTCCACGTGCCTGTATGACCTCCCTACAACGCCTGGGCATGCTCCTGATGAGGCTGAGTATTGTGTGTGACCTCCACGTGCCTGTATGACCTCCCTACAACGCCTGGGCATGCTCCTGATGAGGCTCAGTATTGTGTGTGGCCTCCACGTGCCTGTATGACCTCCCTACAACGCCTGGGCATGCTCCTGATGAGGCTGAGTATTGTGTGTGGCCTCCACGTGCCTGTATGACCTCCCTACAACGCCTGGGCATGCTCCTGTTGAGGCTGAGTATTGTGTGTGGCCTCCACGTGCCTGTATGACCTCCCTACAACATCTGGGCATGCTCCTGATGAGGCTGAGTATTGTGTGTGACCTCCACGTGCCTGTATGACCTCCCTACAACGCCTGGGCATGCTCCTGATGAGGCAGAGTATTGTGTGTGGCCTCCACGTGCCTGTATGACCTCCCTACAACGCCTAAATATGCTCCTGATGAGGCTGAGTATTGTGTGTGGCCCCCACGTGCCTGTATGACCTCCCTACAACGCCTGGGCATGCTCCTGATGAGGCTGAGTATTGTGTGTGACCTCCACGTGCCTGTATGACCTCCCTACAACGCCTGGGCATGCTCCTGATGAGGCTCAGTATTGTGTGTGGCCTCCACGTGCCTGTATGACCTCCCTACAACGCCTGGGCATGCTCCTGATGAGGCTGAGTATTGTGTGTGGCCTCCACGTGCCTGTATGACCTCCCTACAACGCCTGGGCATGCTCCTGATGAGGCTGAGTATTGTGTGTGGCCTCCACGTGCCTGTATGACCTCCCTACAACGCCTGGACATGCTCCTGATGAGGCTCAGTATTGTGTGTGGCCTCCACGTGCCTGTATGACCTCCCTACAACGCCTGGACATGCTCCTGATGAGGCTCAGTATTGTGTGTGGCCTCCACGTGCCTGTATGACCTCCCTACAACGCCTGGGCATGCTCCTGATGAGGCTGAGTATTGTGTGTGGCCTCCACGTGCCTGTATGACCTCCCTACAACGCCTGGACATGCTCCTGATGAGGCTCAGTATTGTGTGTGGCCTCCACGTGCCTGTATGACCTCCCTACAACGCCTGGGCATGCTCCTGATGAGGCTGAGTATTGTGTGTGGCCTCCACGTGCCTGTATGACCTCCCTACAACGCCTGGGCATGCTCCTGATGAGGCAGAGTATTGTGTGTGGCCTCCACGTGCCTGTATGACCTCCCTACAACACCTGGGCATGCTCCTGATGAGGCTGAGTATTGTGTGTGGCCTCCACGTGCCTGTATGACCTCCCTACAACGCCTGGGCATGCTCCTGATGAGGCAGAGTATTGTGTGTGGCCTCCACGTGCCTGTATGACCTCCCTACAACGCCTGGGCATGCTCCTGATGAGGCTGAGTATTGTGTGTGGCCTCCACGTGCCTGTATGACCTCCCTACAACGCCTGGGCATGCTCCTGATGAGGCTGAGTATTGTGTGTGACCTCCACGTGCCTGTATGACCTCCCTACAACGCCTGGGCATGCTCCTGATGAGGCTCAGTATTGTGTGTGGCCTCCACGTGCCTGTATGACCTCCCTACAACGCCTGGGCATGCTCCTGATGAGGCTGAGTATTGTGTGTGGCCTCCACGTGCCTGTATGACCTCCCTACAATGCCTGGACATGCTCCTGATGAGGCTCAGTATTGTGTGTGGCCTCCACGTGCCTGTATGACCTCCCTACAACGCCTGGGCATGCTCCTGATGAGGCGGAGTATTGTCTGTGGCCTCCACGTGCCTGTATGACCTCCCTACAACGCCTGGGCATGCTCCTGATGAGTCTCAGTATTGTGTGTGGCCTCCACGTGCCTGTATGACCTCCCTACAACGCCTGGGCATGCTCCTGATGAGGCTCAGTATTGTGTGTGGCCTCCACGTGCCTGTATGACCTCCCTACAACGCCTGGACATGCTCCTGATGAGGCTCAGCATTGTGTGTGGCCTCCACGTGCCTGTATGACCTCCCTACAACGCCTGGGCATGCTCCTGATGAGGCTGAGTATTGTGTGTGGCCTCCACGTGCCTGTATGACCTCCCTACAACGCCTGGGCATGCTCCTGATGAGGCTGAGTATTGTGTGTGGCCTCCACGTGCCTGTATGACCTCCCTACAACGCCTGGGCATGCTCCTGATGAGGCTGAGTATTGTGTGTGGCCTCCACGTGCCTGTATGACCTCCCTACAACGCCTGGGCATGCTCCTGATGAGGCTGAGTATTGTGTGTGGCCTCCACGTGTCTGTATGACCTCCCTACAACGCCTGGGCATGCTCCTGATGAGGCTGAGTATTGTGTGTGGCCTCCACGTGCCTGTATGACCTCCCTACAACGCCTGGGCATGCTCCTGATGAGGCTGAGTATTGTGTGTGGCCTCCACGTGCCTGTATGACCTCCCTACAACGCCTGGGCATGCTCCTGATGAGGCTGAGTATTGTGTGTGGCCTCCACGTGCCTGTATGACCTCCCTACAACATCTGGGCATTCTCCTGATGAGGCTGAGTATTGTGTCTGGCCTCCACGTGTCTGTATGACCTCCCTACAACGCCTGGGCATGCTCCTGATGAGGCTGAGTATTGTGTGTGGCCTCCACGTGTCTGTATGACCTCCCTACAACGCCTGGGCATGCTCCTGATGAGGCTGAGTATTGTGTGTGGCCTCCACGTGCCTGTATGACCTCCCTACAACGCCTGGGCATGCTCCTGATGAGGCTGAGTATTGTGTGTGGCCTCCACGTGCCTGTATGACCTCCCTACAACGCCTGGGCATGCTCCTGATGAGTCTCAGTATTGTGTGTGGCCTCCACGTGCCTGTATGACCTCCCTACAACGCCTGGGCATGCTCCTGATGAGGCTCAGTATTGTGTGTGGCCTCCACGTGCCTGTATGACCTCCCTACAACGCCTGGACATGCTCCTGATGAGGCTCAGTATTGTGTGTGGCCTCCACGTGCCTGTATGACCTCCCTACAACGCCTGGACATGCTCCTGATGAGGCTCAGTATTGTGTGTGGCCTCCACGTGCCTGTATGACCTCCCTACAACGCCTGGGCATGCTCCTGATGAGGCTGAGTATTGTGTGTGGCCTCCACGTGCCTGTATGACCTCCCTACAACGCCTGGACATGCTCCTGATGAGGCTCAGTATTGTGTGTGGCCTCCACGTGCCTGTATGACCTCCCTACAACGCCTGGGCATGCTCCTGATGAAGCTGAGTATTGTGTGTGGCCTCCACGTGCCTGTATGACCTCCCTACAACGCCTGGGCATGCTCCTGATGAGGCAGAGTATTGTGTGTGGCCTCCACGTGCCTGTATGACCTCCCTACAACACCTGGGCATGCTCCTGATGAGGCTGAGTATTGTGTGTGGCCTCCACGTGCCTGTATGACCTCCCTACAACGCCTGGGCATGCTCCTGATGAGGCTGAGTATTGTGTGTGACCTCCACGTGCCTGTATGACCTCCCTACAACGCCTGGGCATGCTCCTGATGAGGCTCAGTATTGTGTGTGGCCTCCACGTGCCTGTATGACATCCCTACAACGCCTGGGCATGCTCCTGATGAGGCTGAGTATTGTGTGTGGCCTCCACGTGCCTGTATGACCTCCCTACAACGCCTGGGCATGCTCCTGATGAGGCTGAGTATTGTGTGTGGCCTCCACGTGCCTGTATGACATCCCTACAACGCCTGGGCATGCTCCTGATGAGGCTGAGTATTGTATGTGGCCTCCACGTGCCTGTATGACCTCCCTACAACGCCTGGACATGCTCCTGATGAGGCTCAGTATTGTGTGTGGCCTCCACGTGCCTGTATGACCTCCCTACAACGCCTGGGCATGCTCCTGATGAGGCTGAGTATTGTGTGTGGCCTCCACATGCCTGTATGGCCTCCCTACAACGCCTGGGCATGCTCCTGATGAGTCTCAGTATTGTGTGTGGCCTCCACGTGCCTGTATGACCTCCCTACAACGCCTGGGCATGCTCCTGATGAGGCTCAGTATTGTGTGTGGCCTCCACGTGCCTGTATGACCTCCCTACAACGCCTGGACATGCTCCTGATGAGGCTCAGTACAACGCCTGGGCATGCTCCTGATGAGGCTGAGTATTGTGTGTGGCCTCCACGTGCCTGTATGACCTCCCTACAACGCCTGGACATGCTCCTGATGAGGCTCAGTATTGTGTGTGGCCTCCACGTGCCTGTATGACCTCCCTACAACGCCTGGGCATGCTTCTGATGAGGCTGAGTATTGTGTGTGGCCTCCACGTGCCTGTATGACCTCCCTACAACGCCTGGGCATGCTCCTGATGAGGCAGAGTATTGTGTGTGGCCTCCACGTGCCTGTATGACCTCCCTACAACACCTGGGCATGCTCCTGATGA
This sequence comes from Phyllobates terribilis, assembly GCF_046119375.1. Classification (NCBI taxonomy): domain Eukaryota; kingdom Metazoa; phylum Chordata; class Amphibia; order Anura; family Dendrobatidae; genus Phyllobates; species Phyllobates terribilis. Next base: position 361,325 of record NW_027363051.1, on the reverse strand, counting down.
GGCTGAGTATTGTGTGTGGCCTCCACGTGCCTGTATGACCTCCCTACAACGCCTGGGCATGCTCCTGATGAGGCTGAGTATTGTGTGTGACCTCCACGTGCCTGTATGACCTCCCTACAACGCCTGGGCATGCTCCTGATGAGGCTCAGTATTGTGTGTGGCCTCCACGTGCCTGTATGACCTCCCTACAACGCCTGGGCATGCTCCTGATGAGGCTGAGTATTGTGTGTGGCCTCCACGTGCCTGTATGACCTCCCTACAACGTCTGGGCATGCTCCTGATGAGGCTGAGTATTGTGTGTGGCCTCCACGTGCCTGTATGACCTCTCTACAACGCCTGGACATGCTCCTGATGAGGCTCAGTATTGTGTGTGGCCTCCACGTGCCTGTATGACCTCCCTACAACGCCTGGGCATGCTCCTGATGAGGCTGAGTATTGTGTGTGGCCTCCACGTGCCTGTATGACCTCCCAACAACGCCTGGGCATGCTCCTGATGAGGCTGAGTATTGTGTGTGGCCTCCACGTGCCTGTATGACCTCCCTACAATGCCTGGGCATGCTCCTGATGAGGCCGAGTATTGTGTGTGACCTCCACGTGCCTGTATGACCTCCCTACAACGCCTGGGCATGCTCCTGATGAGGCTGAGTATTGTGTGTGGCCTCCACATGCCTGTATGACCTCTCTACAACGCCTGGGCATGCTCCTGATGAGGCTGAGTATTGTGTGTGACCTCCACGTGCCTGTATGACCTCCCTACAATGCCTGGGCATGCTCCTGATGAGGCTCAGTATTGTGTGTGGCCTCCACGTGCCTGTATGACCTCACTACAACGCCTGGGCATGCTCCTGATGAGGCTGAGTATTGTGTGTGGCCTCCACGTGCCTGTATGACCTCCCTACAACGCCTGGGCATGCTCCTGATGAGGCTGAGTATTGTGTGTGGCCTCCACGTGCCTGTATGACCTCCCTACAATGCCTGGGCATGCTCCTGATGAGGCTGAGTATTGTGTGTGACCTCCACGTGCCTGTAAGACCTCCCTACAATGCCTGGGCATGCTCCTGATGAGGCTGAGTATTGTGTGTGGCCTCCACGTGCCTGTATGACCTCCCTACAACGCCTGGGCATGCTCCTGATGAGGCTGAGTATTGTGTGTGACCTCCACGTGCCTGTATGACCTCCCTACAATGCCTGGGCATGCTCCTGATGAGGCTCAGTATTGTGTGTGGCCTCCACGTGCCTGTATGACCTCCCTACAACGCCTGGGCATGCTCCTGATGAGGCTCAGTATTGTGTGTGGCCTCCACGTGCCTGTATGACCTCCCTACAACGCCTGGGCATGCTCCTGATGAGGCTGAGTATTGTGTGTGGCCTCCACGTGCCTGCATGACCTCCCTACAACGCCTGGGCATGCTCCTGATGAGGCTGAGTATTGTGTGTGGCCTCCACGTGCCTGCATGACCTCCCTACAACGCCTGGGCATGCTCCTGATGAGGCTGAGTATTGTGTGTGGCCTCCACGTGTCTGTATGACCTCCCTACAACGCCTGGGCATGCTCCTGATGAGGCTGAGTATTGTGTGTGGCCTCCACGTGCCTGTATGACCTCCCTACAACGCCTGGGCATGCTCCTCATGAGGCTGAGTATTGTGTGTGGCCTCCACGTGCCTGTATGACCTCCCTACAACGCCTGGGCATGCTCCTGATGAGGCTGAGTATTGTGTGTGGCCTCCACGTGTCTGTATGACCTCCCTACAACGCCTGGGCATGCTCCTGATGAGGCTGAGTATTGTGTGTGGCCTCCACGTGCCTGTATGACCTCCCTACAACGCCTGGGCATGCTCCTGATGAGTCTCAGTATTGTGTGTGGCCTCCACGTGCCTGTATGACCTCCCTACAACGCCTGGGCATGCTCCTGATGAGGCTCAGTATTGTGTGTGGCCTCCACGTGCCTGTATGACCTCCCTACAACGCCTGGACATGCTCCTGATGAGGCTCAGTATTGTGTGTGGCCTCCACGTGCCTGTATGACCTCCCTACAACGCCTGGACATGCTCCTGATGAGGCTCAGTATTGTGTGTGGCCTCCACGTGCCTGTATGACCTCCCTACAACGCCTGGGCATGCTCCTGATGAGGCTGAGTATTGTGTGTGGCCTCCACGTGCCTGTATGACCTCCCTACAACGCCTGGACATGCTCCTGATGAGGCTCAGTATTGTGTGTGGCCTCCACGTGCCTGTATGACCTCCCTACAACGCCTGGGCATGCTCCTGATGAGGCTGAGTATTGTGTGTGGCCTCCACGTGCCTGTATGACCTCCCTACAACGCCTGGGCATGCTCCTGATGAGGCAGAGTATTGTGTGTGGCCTCCACGTGCCTGTATGACCTCCCTACAACACCTGGGCATGCTCCTGATGAGGCTGAGTATTGTGTGTGGCCTCCACGTGCCTGTATGACCTCCCTACAACGCCTGGGCATGCTCCTGATGAGGCTGAGTATTGTGTGTGACCTCCACGTGCCTGTATGACCTCCCTACAACGCCTGGGCATGCTCCTGATGAGGCTCAGTATTGTGTGTGGCCTCCACGTGCCTGTATGACATCCCTACAACGCCTGGGCATGCTCCTGATGAGGCTGAGTATTGTGTGTGGCCTCCACGTGCCTGTATGACCTCCCTACAACGCCTGGGCATGCTCCTGATGAGGCTGAGTATTGTGTGTGGCCTCCACGTGCCTGTATGACCTCCCTACAACGCCTGGGCATGCTCCTGATGAGGCTGAGTATTGTATGTGGCCTCCACGTGCCTGTATGACCTCCCTACAACGCCTGGACATGCTCCTGATGAGGCTCAGTATTGTGTGTGGCCTCCACGTGCCTGTATGACCTCCCTACAACGCCTGGGCATGCTCCTGATGAGGCTGAGTATTGTGTGTGGCCTCCACATGCCTGTATGGCCTCCCTACAACGCCTGGGCATGCTCCTGATGAGTCTCAGTATTGTGTGTGGCCTCCACGTGCCTGTATGACCTCCCTACAACGCCTGGGCATGCTCCTGATGAGGCTCAGTATTGTGTGTGGCCTCCACGTGCCTGTATGACCTCCCTACAACGCCTGGACATGCTCCTGATGAGGCTCAGTACAACGCCTGGGCATGCTCCTGATGAGGCTGAGTATTGTGTGTGGCCTCCACGTGCCTGTATGACCTCCCTACAACGCCTGGACATGCTCCTGATGAGGCTCAGTATTGTGTGTGGCCTCCACGTGCCTGTATGACCTCCCTACAACGCCTGGGCATGCTTCTGATGAGGCTGAGTATTGTGTGTGGCCTCCACGTGCCTGTATGACCTCCCTACAACGCCTGGGCATGCTCCTGATGAGGCAGAGTATTGTGTGTGGCCTCCACGTGCCTGTATGACCTCCCTACAACACCTGGGCATGCTCCTGATGAGGCTGAGTATTGTGTGTGGCCTCCACGTGCCTGTATGACCTCCCTACAACGCCTGGGCATGCTCCTGATGAGGCTGAGTATTGTGTGTGACCTCCACGTGCCTGTATGACCTCCCTACAACGCCTGGGCATGCTCCTGATGAGGCTCAGTATTGTGTGTGGCCTCCACGTGCCTGTATGACCTCCCTACAACGCCTGGGCATGCTCCTGATGAGGCTGAGTATTGTGTGTGGCCTCCACGTGCCTGTATGACCTCCCTACAACGCCTGGGCATGCTCCTGATGAGGCTGAGTATTGTGTGTGGCCTCCACGTGCCTGTATGACCTCCCTACAACGCCTGGACATGCTCCTGATGAGGCTCAGTACAACGCCTGGGCATGCTCCTGATGAGGCTGAGTATTGTGTGTGGCCTCCACGTGCCTGTATGACCTCCCTACAACGCCTGGACATGCTCCTGATGAGGCTCAGTATTGTGTGTGGCCTCCACGTGCCTGTATGACCTCCCTACAACGCCTGGGCATGCTTCTGATGAGGCTGAGTATTGTGTGTGGCCTCCACGTGCCTGTATGACCTCCCTACAACGCCTGGACATGCTCCTGATGAGGCTCAGTACAACGCCTGGGCATGCTCCTGATGAGGCTGAGTATTGTGTGTGGCCTCCACGTGCCTGTATGACCTCCCTACAACGCCTGGACATGCTCCTGATGAGGCTCAGTATTGTGTGTGGCCTCCACGTGCCTGTATGACCTCCCTACAACGCCTGGGCATGCTTCTGATGAGGCTGAGTATTGTGTGTGGCCTCCACGTGCCTGTATGACCTCCCTACAACGCCTGGGCATGCTCCTGATGAGGCAGAGTATTGTGTGTGGCCTCCACGTGCCTGTATGACCTCCCTACAACACCTGGGCATGCTCCTGATGAGGCTGAGTATTGTGTGTGGCCTCCACGTGCCTGTATGACCTCCCTACAACGCCTGGGCATGCTCCTGATGAGGCTGAGTATTGTGTGTGACCTCCACGTGCCTGTATGACCTCCCTACAACGCCTGGGCATGCTCCTGATGAGGCTCAGTATTGTGTGTGGCCTCCACGTGCCTGTATGACCTCCCTACAACGCCTGGGCATGCTCCTGATGAGGCTGAGTATTGTGTGTGACCTCCACGTGCCTGTATGACCTCCCTACAACGCCTGGGCATGCTCCTGATGAGGCTCAGTATTGTGTGTGGCCTCCACGTGCCTGTATGACCTCCCTACAACGCCTGGGCATGCTCCTGATGAGGCTGAGTATTGTGTGTGGCCTCCACGTGCCTGTATGACCTCTCTACAACGCCTGGACATGCTCCTGATGAGGCTCAGTATTGTGTGTGGCCTCCACGTGCCTGTATGACCTCCCTACAACGCCTGGGCATGCTCCTGATGAGGCTGAGTATTGTGTGTGGCCTCCACGTGCCTGTATGACCTCCCAACAACGCCTGGGCATGCTCCTGATGAGGCTGAGTATTGTGTGTGGCCTCCACGTGCCTGTATGACCTCCCTACAATGCCTGGGCATGCTCCTGATGAGGCCGAGTATTGTGTGTGACCTCCACGTGCCTGTATGACCTCCCTACAACGCCTGGGCATGCTCCTGATGAGGCTGAGTATTGTGTGTGGCCTCCACATGCCTGTATGACCTCTCTACAACGCCTGGGCATGCTCCTGATGAGGCTGAGTATTGTGTGTGACCTCCACGTGCCTGTATGACCTCCCTACAATGCCTGGGCATGCTCCTGATGAGGCTCAGTATTGTGTGTGGCCTCCACGTGCCTGTATGACCTCACTACAACGCCTGGGCATGCTCCTGATGAGGCTGAGTATTGTGTGTGGCCTCCACGTGCCTGTATGACCTCCCTACAACGCCTGGGCATGCTCCTGATGAGGCTGAGTATTGTGTGTGGCCTCCACGTGCCTGTATGACCTCCCTACAATGCCTGGGCATGCTCCTGATGAGGCTGAGTATTGTGTGTGACCTCCACGTGCCTGTAAGACCTCCCTACAATGCCTGGGCATGCTCCTGATGAGGCTGAGTATTGTGTGTGGCCTCCACGTGCCTGTATGACCTCCCTACAACGCCTGGGCATGCTCCTGATGAGGCTGAGTATTGTGTGTGACCTCCACGTGCCTGTATGACCTCCCTACAATGCCTGGGCATGCTCCTGATGAGGCTCAGTATTGTGTGTGGCCTCCACGTGCCTGTATGACCTCCCTACAACGCCTGGGCATGCTCCTGATGAGGCTCAGTATTGTGTGTGGCCTCCACGTGCCTGTATGACCTCCCTACAACGCCTGGGCATGTGTAGCACCCTGAGGATTCGGCTGCTACAGGGGTATTGCACCTCAACCCAGAGGTGTGATATTCCACTCCCGGGTAAGGAAGGAGTGTGGAACTGAGCTCAGATAGACTGCATGCACTACATACATCCCATTCCAGAGGAGCAGGCCGACGGTACTCCCACTTAGAAATGTGCAGGTACAACCGAGCCTGTTCCTGGCTGGAGTGGGAGGGGGGTGGTACATCCCATGTAGTGTAGGGGCAGATAGGGGGAGCAGTCTGGGTAGTGATAGGAGCTCATTGGGTGCTGGTCACCTGAGCTCACACATAGAGGGATATATAAGGAGGGCACCAACTTAGATCAGGGTCAGACGCTGAGAACAAGTCAGTTGGAGAGGAGAGAGAAGGAAACAGCAGCCCTGGAGAGAGAGAGAGTGGAGCAGAGAAAGACCCAGAGGGGGAAGACTGAAGGGACCCAAGAACCCAAATTAGAGCACCGGGTGAGGAGTCAGCAAGAGGGTACCGGAACCCAAGCTGGTGGGGGCAAAGACATTCCCCAGCCAGAGACCGGAGACCGTGGGCAGTGTCTGTCACGGTCACCCACCACATTCACCCCGAAGGCACACCACATGAAGGGTCAGGGAACCCAGGGCCAAGGGTGTCCCAAAAAGAAGGCCCGAGGGAGCTGGACCTAGGTGAATCACTGGTGGGGACGGCTGAAGAAAGGACAGAGGGAGAGCTCAGGGCCACGCTCCGGACTTGTTTGGGGGTTGGCTGGATCCAGGACCTGGTGGACGCAGCACGGCTCGGGTGGTCACTAGCAGCTGGAGTGACCAGTACAACATCAGCAGTAAGTAAACACCCTTAACTGCACAACCCGAGTCTGTCTTCATTGCCGGCTGCATCGCACCACCACAACCCCCATCCTCTGCGCCTGTCCCCTCTGAGGCTATACCCCTCCCGTTGGGGGTTATCCCACCAAGCTGCGCATCCACCATCAGCCTCAGCGGACCCTGCTGCAGCGGCGGCCACAGTGACCGCATCACAACGGGTGGCGTAGTCGACACAAAAGAACTTTAATAACATCTGTAGGACTGCCACATAACACTTAGCTTGACGCCCTGGGCACGGGACCGGGTCACAGCCGCTCGGAGACTACAACCCCCCATCTGATCCGGTGCCGGGTATTCCCCTCAAACAGGAATATGTCCCAGGGGGCGCGTCAACTTTGGCGTAGTCGGCAGGATTACGTGCCCGCAACACCCGGGTACTGCGTAGCTGAAGAAAAGTGCAAGTTTACCTCAGAAAGAAGACTCCTGCCGGTTCCGGAGGGTCCACGCCATCGGACTCCATCACCAGTCGTTTCCCGCCGATTGTCCGCCATTTCCAGCTTGTTCCCGCCATCTGCAGAGTTTCCCGCCACTGGGCGACGCTTCCCGCCAAAACCGCAGATTTCCCGCCTTGGAAGAGCAGCGGACGCCATTATGGGCGTGCCAAAGGAGGGCAAGAGGCCACCTCCCATCGTGGGCCAGGACAGAAAATGGCGCCAAAAGTGGAAACCGCCCCCACCAACAGAGACTGTGATGCTGGAGGTGTCTGTCAGCGTGAAAGAACTCCCCCTGGAGCTGACAGTCACCGAGTTGCCCCGGGACCGCCCTCTAAGTGGGAGGAGACGAAAGAGAAGAGAAAAGATGGGTGTCGCTTGGAGCAGTTTGGAGCGAGCGCACCCGGAGGCAGGAAGCCTGGAAAGGAGCAGCAGAAAAGCTCACCCGGAGATGTCCAGAGAGCAGAGCAGCACCGGCCCGCTGGCCAGGAGCCTGCTGGAAGAAGAGCAGAGCAGCACCGACCCGTTGGTCAGGAGCCTGCTGGACACCACGACCCCACTAGGCCTAGTGGAGGTCCTTGCACAGCTCCCCCGAGACCGGGAGTGTGCACAAACTGCCCTGGAGGGCCTCGCACGGAGGATGGCCCGGGTACAGCGCGAGATACTGGCGGAGTGGAGCCGGGAGATGGCTCAGCACGCAGAGACCAGTCAGCGGAGCACGCTACCCTGGAAGAGGAAGCAGACCGCCTCTGAGGATGGCGCGGGAGGACCCAAGGCCGGAGACGGCGCCGAGGAGGGAGCCGAACGCATGGAGGCAGGTAAAGGGGACGCCTATACCCCAAGCCGTGACACCGCTTACCTGCCCCAGCTCCCCGTCGCAGAGCCCGAAAGTCCCCCTGCTGTGCCCGTAGCCGCCAGGTCACCGCCATGGACTAGGCCCCGACCGGAAGCCGCCGCAGCGACCCCTGTGACGTCACGCGCCCCGACCCGGAGCGTGACAAAGCAGGAATTACCACCAGCCTGGTCGCAAGGCCTAGTACCCCCGGGCGCCGCACCACCAACAGCGCCCCCTACCTCCGCGGAGCCTCCGGCCTGGCCGCAAGGCCAGGTAGCCCAGGGCGCCGCCGTCCTAACGGTACCCTTCACCTTCCAGGTGCCCCAGGCCTGGCCGCAAGGCCTGGGCAACCCGGGCGCCACCACCACCGCGCCCGCGCCCGCAATACCAAGGGTGCCACACCTGGGGGAGGACCTGTTCAGCCAGCTCACATGGCCGGACGGGCGGCCCTTCATCTGGCCCGAAGGATACCATGAGCTGGAACGGCAGCAGAGATTAAGACCCCTGGATGAACCCCTGATTCCGGCTCCGAAGCCCGTGGCACGGATCTCGCCCCCGCTAGCGGAAGCACAGTTTGAGTGGGACCCCACCGGAGAAGATCTAATGGGGTTCACTCAGGAAACTAGGGCAGCTGCAGCAGACCGCGCCGAGTGTTGCCGACAGCAGCTCGAGGAGTTCGCGAGGGAGCGGAGAGAGAGGCGGGTCCGGGAACAACAGGCCCAAATAAGGAGCGCCGAGCAAAAGAGCCGGACCAGGAGGGACCCCCGTGCAGCGCACAGTCCCCGTACCACCGGGACTGTCATCAAGTTTAACCAGCAGCACGGGTGGGGCTTCATTCGGGACAACAACACTCACGGCGATGTCTTTGTCACGCGCAGAGACGTGGAGTCCCATCTGCCGGAGGGGCACAGAGGTCGTGACCTCTACATCGGAGATGAGGTCACCTTTACCCGGCACAAGTGTGCCAAAGGACCTTACGCCCTCCACGTACACCGCTTGACGGAGGAGGAGTTGCGGTACGGGGAGGAGGAGCCAGAGGACCCGGACGGGTCTGAAGTTACCACCAGCTATAAGCAAAGAGCAGGAGGAAGACGCCGTTGAGTGCGGCAGAGCAGGAGATGTAAATAGTTACCCAATCGGGGTATAAAGGAACTGAAACTGGAACTGTTGCTGCTGCTAAAATAGTCCCCGTTGGGACCAGTGAACTGTTTTACCCGTTAACCCCTTCATCCTACAGGCTGAGGACTGTGAGCAGCCATTCCCTTTCCTCTAACTGGCCGAGGACTGAGAGCGGCCAACTTTCAACTTTCCCTTTATATAGTTGCGCGTCCTAAAGCGCCCCCTACCGGTTTTATAGAAAACCAGTTTTTCTAAGAGACTGTCGCACTTTTCCCGGACACACGTTGCACAGTGTCCGGAGGAGGAACCTGGAACCAGAGACAAGAGAAGTCTACGAGAAAGTTTTATCTGATCAGATATGTTATATATATAATGTTTTATATGTTTTATATGTTTATATGAAAAATTTTGTATGTTTTGGTGTTTTATGTCTTACAGCCCGAGGACGTGCTGTGATTTACCAGGGGGGAATGTAGCACCCTGAGGATTCGGCTGCTACAGGGGTATTGCACCTCAACCCAGAGGTGTGATATTCCACTCCCGGGTAAGGAAGGAGTGTGGAACTGAGCTCAGATAGACTGCATGCACTACATACATCCCATTCCAGAGGAGCAGGCCGACGGTACTCCCACTTAGAAATGTGCAGGTACAACCGAGCCTGTTCCTGGCTGGAGTGGGAGGGGGGTGGTACATCCCATGTAGTGTAGGGGCAGATAGGGGGAGCAGTCTGGGTAGTGATAGGAGCTCATTGGGTGCTGGTCACCTGAGCTCACACATAGAGGGATATATAAGGAGGGCACCAACTTAGATCAGGGTCAGACGCTGAGAACAAGTCAGTTGGAGAGGAGAGAGAAGGAAACAGCAGCCCTGGAGAGAGAGAGAGTGGAGCAGAGAAAGACCCAGAGGGGGAAGACTGAAGGGACCCAAGAACCCAAATTAGAGCACCGGGTGAGGAGTCAGCAAGAGGGTACCGGAACCCAAGCTGGTGGGGGCAAAGACATTCCCCAGCCAGAGACCGGAGACCGTGGGCAGTGTCTGTCACGGTCACCCACCACATTCACCCCGAAGGCACACCACATGAAGGGTCAGGGAACCCAGGGCCAAGGGTGTCCCAAAAAGAAGGCCCGAGGGAGCTGGACCTAGGTGAATCACTGGTGGGGACGGCTGAAGAAAGGACAGAGGGAGAGCTCAGGGCCACGCTCCGGACTTGTTTGGGGGTTGGCTGGATCCAGGACCTGGTGGACGCAGCACGGCTCGGGTGGTCACTAGCAGCTGGAGTGACCAGTACAACATCAGCAGTAAGTAAACACCCTTAACTGCACAACCCGAGTCTGTCTTCATTGCCGGCTGCATCGCACCACCACAACCCCCATCCTCTGCGCCTGTCCCCTCTGAGGCTATACCCCTCCCGTTGGGGGTTATCCCACCAAGCTGCGCATCCACCATCAGCCTCAGCGGACCCTGCTGCAGCGGCGGCCACAGTGACCGCATCACAACGGGTGGCGTAGTCGACACAAAAGAACTTTAATAACATCTGTAGGACTGCCACATAACACTTAGCTTGACGCCCTGGGCACGGGACCGGGTCACAGCCGCTCGGAGACTACAACCCCCCATCTGATCCGGTGCCGGGTATTCCCCTCAAACAGGAATATGTCCCAGGGGGCGCGTCAACTTTGGCGTAGTCGGCAGGATTACGTGCCCGCAACACCCGGGTACTGCGTGCCTGAAGAAAAGTGCAAGTTTACCTCAGAAAGAAGACTCCTGCCGGTTCCGGAGGGTCCACGCCATCGGACTCCATCACCAGTCGTTTCCCGCCGATTGTCCGCCATTTCCAGCTTGTTCCCGCCATCTGCAGAGTTTCCCGCCACTGGGCGACGCTTCCCGCCAAAACCGCAGATTTCCCGCCTTGGAAGAGCAGCGGACGCCATTATGGGCGTGCCAAAGGAGGGCAAGAGGCCACCTCCCATCGTGGGCCAGGACAGAAAATGGCGCCAAAAGTGGAAACCGCCCCCACCAACAGAGACTGTGATGCTGGAGGTGTCTGTCAGCGTGAAAGAACTCCCCCTGGAGCTGACAGTCACCGAGTTGCCCCGGGACCGCCCTCTAAGTGGGAGGAGACGAAAGAGAAGAGAAAAGATGGGTGTCGCTTGGAGCAGTTTGGAGCGAGCGCACCCGGAGGCAGGAAGCCTGGAAAGGAGCAGCAGAAAAGCTCACCCGGAGATGTCCAGAGAGCAGAGCAGCACCGGCCCGCTGGCCAGGAGCCTGCTGGAAGAAGAGCAGAGCAGCACCGACCCGTTGGTCAGGAGCCTGCTGGACACCACGACCCCACTAGGCCTAGTGGAGGTCCTTGCACAGCTCCCCCGAGACCGGGAGTGTGCACAAACTGCCCTGGAGGGCCTCGCACGGAGGATGGCCCGGGTACAGCGCGAGATACTGGCGGAGTGGAGCCGGGAGATGGCTCAGCACGCAGAGACCAGTCAGCGGAGCACGCTACCCTGGAAGAGGAAGCAGACCGCCTCTGAGGATGGCGCGGGAGGACCCAAGGCCGGAGACGGCGCCGAGGAGGGAGCCGAACGCATGGAGGCAGGTAAAGGGGACGCCTATACCCCAAGCCGTGACACCGCTTACCTGCCCCAGCTCCCCGTCGCAGAGCCCGAAAGTCCCCCTGCTGTGCCCGTAGCCGCCAGGTCACCGCCATGGACTAGGCCCCGACCGGAAGCCGCCGCAGCGACCCCTGTGACGTCACGCGCCCCGACCCGGAGCGTGACAAAGCAGGAATTACCACCAGCCTGGTCGCAAGGCCTAGTACCCCCGGGCGCCGCACCACCAACAGCGCCCCCTACCTCCGCGGAGCCTCCGGCCTGGCCGCAAGGCCAGGTAGCCCAGGGCGCCGCCGTCCTAACGGTACCCTTCACCTTCCAGGTGCCCCAGGCCTGGCCGCAAGGCCTGGGCAACCCGGGCGCCACCACCACCGCGCCCGCGCCCGCAATACCAAGGGTGCCACACCTGGGGGAGGACCTGTTCAGCCAGCTCACATGGCCGGACGGGCGGCCCTTCATCTGGCCCGAAGGATACCATGAGCTGGAACGGCAGCAGAGATTAAGACCCCTGGATGAACCCCTGATTCCGGCTCCGAAGCCCGTGGCACGGATCTCGCCCCCGCTAGCGGAAGCACAGTTTGAGTGGGACCCCACCGGAGAAGATCTAATGGGGTTCACTCAGGAAACTAGGGCAGCTGCAGCAGACCGCGCCGAGTGTTGCCGACAGCAGCTCGAGGAGTTCGCGAGGGAGCGGAGAGAGAGGCGGGTCCGGGAACAACAGGCCCAAATAAGGAGCGCCGAGCAAAAGAGCCGGACCAGGAGGGACCCCCGTGCAGCGCACAGTCCCCGTACCACCGGGACTGTCATCAAGTTTAACCAGCAGCACGGGTGGGGCTTCATTCGGGACAACAACACTCACGGCGATGTCTTTGTCACGCGCAGAGACGTGGAGTCCCATCTGCCGGAGGGGCACAGAGGTCGTGACCTCTACATCGGAGATGAGGTCACCTTTACCCGGCACAAGTGTGCCAAAGGACCTTACGCCCTCCACGTACACCGCTTGACGGAGGAGGAGTTGCGGTACGGGGAGGAGGAGCCAGAGGACCCGGACGGGTCTGAAGTTACCACCAGCTATAAGCAAAGAGCAGGAGGAAGACGCCGTTGAGTGCGGCAGAGCAGGAGATGTAAATAGTTACCCAATCGGGGTATAAAGGAACTGAAACTGGAACTGTTGCTGCTGCTAAAATAGTCCCCGTTGGGACCAGTGAACTGTTTTACCCGTTAACCCCTTCATCCTACAGGCTGAGGACTGTGAGCAGCCATTCCCTTTCCTCTAACTGGCCGAGGACTGAGAGCGGCCAACTTTCAACTTTCCCTTTATATAGTTGCGCGTCCTAAAGCGCCCCCTACCGGTTTTATAGAAAACCAGTTTTTCTAAGAGACTGTCGCACTTTTCCCGGACACACGTTGCACAGTGTCCGGAGGAGGAACCTGGAACCAGAGACAAGAGAAGTCTACGAGAAAGTTTTATCTGATCAGATATGTTATATATATAATGTTTTATATGTTTTATATGTTTATATGAAAAATTTTGTATGTTTTGGTGTTTTATGTCTTACAGCCCGAGGACGTGCTGTGATTTACCAGGGGGGAATGTAGCACCCTGAGGATTCGGCTGCTACAGGGGTATTGCACCTCAACCCAGAGGTGTGATATTCCACTCCCGGGTAAGGAAGGAGTGTGGAACTGAGCTCAGATAGACTGCATGCACTACATACATCCCATTCCAGAGGAGCAGGCCGACGGTACTCCCACTTAGAAATGTGCAGGTACAACCGAGCCTGTTCCTGGCTGGAGTGGGAGGGGGGTGGTACATCCCATGTAGTGTAGGGGCAGATAGGGGGAGCAGTCTGGGTAGTGATAGGAGCTCATTGGGTGCTGGTCACCTGAGCTCACACATAGAGGGATATATAAGGAGGGCACCAACTTAGATCAGGGTCAGACGCTGAGAACAAGTCAGTTGGAGAGGAGAGAGAAGGAAACAGCAGCCCTGGAGAGAGAGAGAGTGGAGCAGAGAAAGACCCAGAGGGGGAAGACTGAAGGGACCCAAGAACCCAAATTAGAGCACCGGGTGAGGAGTCAGCAAGAGGGTACCGGAACCCAAGCTGGTGGGGGCAAAGACATTCCCCAGCCAGAGACCGGAGACCGTGGGCAGTGTCTGTCACGGTCACCCACCACATTCACCCCGAAGGCACACCACATGAAGGGTCAGGGAACCCAGGGCCAAGGGTGTCCCAAAAAGAAGGCCCGAGGGAGCTGGACCTAGGTGAATCACTGGTGGGGACGGCTGAAGAAAGGACAGAGGGAGAGCTCAGGGCCACGCTCCGGACTTGTTTGGGGGTTGGCTGGATCCAGGACCTGGTGGACGCAGCACGGCTCGGGTGGTCACTAGCAGCTGGAGTGACCAGTACAACATCAGCAGTAAGTAAACACCCTTAACTGCACAACCCGAGTCTGTCTTCATTGCCGGCTGCATCGCACCACCACAACCCCCATCCTCTGCGCCTGTCCCCTCTGAGGCTATACCCCTCCCGTTGGGGGTTATCCCACCAAGCTGCGCATCCACCATCAGCCTCAGCGGACCCTGCTGCAGCGGCGGCCACAGTGACCGCATCACAACGGGTGGCGTAGTCGACACAAAAGAACTTTAATAACATCTGTAGGACTGCCACATAACACTTAGCTTGACGCCCTGGGCACGGGACCGGGTCACAGCCGCTCGGAGACTACAACCCCCCATCTGATCCGGTGCCGGGTATTCCCCTCAAACAGGAATATGTCCCAGGGGGCGCGTCACATGCTCCTGATGAGGCTGAGTATTGTGTGTGGCCTCCACGTGCCTGCATGACCTCCCTACAACGCCTGGGCATGCTCCTGATGAGGCTGAGTATTGTGTGTGGCCTCCACGTGCCTGCATGACCTCCCTACAACGCCTGGGCATGCTCCTGATGAGGCTGAGTATTGTGTGTGGCCTCCACGTGTCTGTATGACCTCCCTACAACGCCTGGGCATGCTCCTGATGAGGCTGAGTATTGTGTGTGGCCTCCACGTGCCTGTATGACCTCCCTACAACGCCTGGGCATGCTCCTCATGAGGCTGAGTATTGTGTGTGGCCTCCACGTGCCTGTATGACCTCCCTACAACGCCTGGGCATGCTCCTGATGAGGCTGAGTATTGTGTGTGGCCTCCACGTGTCTGTATGACCTCCCTACAACGCCTGGGCATGCTCCTGATGAGGCTGAGTATTGTGTGTGGCCTCCACGTGCCTGGATGACCTCCCTACAACACCTGGGCATGCTCCTGATGAGGCTGAGTATTGTGTGTGGCCTCCACATGCCTGTATGACCTCCCTACAACGCCTGGGCATGCTCCTGATGAGGCTGAGTATTGTGTGTGGCCTCCACGTGCCTGTATGACCTCCCTACAACGCCTGGGCATGCTCCTGATGAGGCTGAGTATTGTGTGTGGCCTCCACGTGCCTGTATGACCTCCCTACAACGCCTGGGCATGCTCCTGATGAGGCTGAGTATTGTGTGTGGCCTCCACGTGTCTGTATGACCTCCCTACAACGCCTGGGCATGCTCCTGATGAGGCTGAGTATTGTGTGTGACCTCCACGTGCCTGTATGACCTCCCTACAACGCCTGGGCATGCTCCTGATGAGGCTGAGTATTGTGTGTGGCCTCCACATGCCTGTATGACCTCCCTACAACGCCTGGGCATGCTCCTGATGAGGCTGAGTATTGTGTGTGGCCTCCACGTGTCTGTATGATCTCCCTACAACGCCTGGGCATGCTCCTGATGAGGCTGAGTATTGTGTGTGACCTCCACGTGCCTGTATGACCTCCCTACAACGCCTGGGCATGCTCCTGATGAGGCTGAGTATTGTGTGTGGCCTCCACATGCCTGTATGACCTCTCTACAACGCCTGGGCATGCTCCTGATGAGGCTGAGTATTGTGTGTGACCTCCACGTGCCTGTATGACCTCCCTACAATGCCTGGGCATGCTCCTGATGAGGCTCAGTATTGTGTGTGACCTCCACGTGCCTGTAAGACCTCCCTACAATGCCTGGGCATGCTCCTGATGAGGCTGAGTATTGTGTGTGGCCTCCACGTGCCTGTATGACCTCCCTACAACGCCTGGGCATGCTCCTGATGAGGCTGAGTATTGTGTGTGACCTCCACGTGCCTGTATGACCTCCCTACAATGCCTGGGCATGCTCCTGATGAGGCTCAGTATTGTGTGTGGCCTCCACGTGCCTGTATGACCTCCCTACAACGCCTGGGCATGCTCCTGATGAGGCTCAGTATTGTGTGTGGCCTCCACGTGCCTGTATGACCTCCCTACAACGCCTGGGCATGCTCCTGATGAGGCTGAGTATTGTGTGTGGCCTCCACGTGCCTGTATGACCTCCCTACAACGCCTGGGCATGCTCCTGATGAGGCTGAGTATTGTGTGTGGCCTCCACGTGTCTGTATGACCTCCCTACAACGCCTGGGCATGCTCCTGATGAGGCTGAGTATTGTGTGTGGCCTCCACGTGCCTGTATGACCTCCCTACAACGCCTGGGCATGCTCCTGATGAGGCTGAGTATTGTGTGTGGCCTCCACGTGCCTGTATGACCTCCCTACAACATCTGGGCATGCTCCTGATGAGGCTGAGTATTGTGTGTGGCCTCCACGTGTCTGTATGACCTCCCTACAACGCCTGGGCATGCTCCTGATGAGGCTGAGTATTGTGTGTGGCCTCCACGTGTCTGTATGACCTCCCTACAACGCCTGGGCATGCTCCTGATAAGGCTGAGTATTGTGTGTGGCCTCCACGTGCCTGTATGACCTCCCTACAACGCCTGGGCATGCTCCTGATGAGGCTGAGTATTGTGTGTGACCTCCACGTGCCTGTATGACCTCCCTACAACGCCTGGGCATGCTCCTGATGAGGCTCAGTATTGTGTGTGGCCTCCACGTGCCTGTATGACCTCCCTACAACGCCTGGGCATGCTCCTGATGAGGCTGAGTATTGTGTGTGGCCTCCACGTGCCTGTATGACCTCCCTACAACGCCTGGGCATGCCCCTGATGAGGCTGGGTATTGTGTGTGACCTCCACGTGCCTGTATGACCTCCCTACAACGCCTGGGCATGCTCCTGATGAGGCTCAGTATTGTGTGTGGCCTCCACGTGCCTGTATGACCTCCCTACAACGCCTGGGCATGCTACTGATGAGGCTGAGTATTGTGTGTGGCCTCCACATGCCTGTATGACCTCCCTACAACGCCTGGGCATGCTCCTGATGAGGCTGAGTATTGTGTGTGGCCTCCACGTGCCTGTATGACCTCCCTACAACGCCTGGGCATGCTCCTGATGAGGCTGAGTATTGTGTGTGGCCTCCACGTGCCTGTATGACCTCCCTACAACGCCTGGACATGCTCCTGATGAGGCTCAGTATTGTGTGTGGCCTCCACGTGCCTGTATGACCTCCCTACAACGCCTGGGCATGCTCCTGATGAGGCTGAGTATTGTGTGTGACCTCCACGTGCCTGTATGACCTCCCTACAACGCCTGGGCATGCTCCTGATGAGGCAGAGTATTGTGTGTGGCCTCCACGTGCCTGTATGACCTCCCTACAACGCCTGGGCATGCTCCTGATGAGGCTGAGTATTGTGTGTGGCCTCCACGTGCCTGTATGACCTCCCTACAACGCCTGGGCATGCTCCTGATGAGGCTGAGTATTGTGTGTGACCTCCACGTGCCTGTATGACCTCCCTACAATGCCTGGGCATGCTCCTGATGAGGCTCAGTATTGTGTGTGGCCTCCACGTGCCTGTATGACCTCCCTACAACGCCTGGGCATGCTCCTGATGAGGCTGAGTATTGTGTGTGGCCTCCACGTGCCTGTATGACCTCCCTACAACGCCTGGACATGCTCCTGATGAGGGTCAGTATTGTGTGTGGACTCCACGTGCCTGCATGACCTCCCTACAACGCCTGGGCATGCTCCTGATGAGGCTGAGTATTGTCTGTGGCCTCCACGTGCCTGTATGACCTCCCTACAACGCCTGGGCATGCTCCTGATGAGTCTCAGTATTGTGTGTGGCCTCCACGTGCCTGTATGACCTCCCTACAACGCCTGGGCATGCTCCTGATGAGGCTCAGTATTGTGTGTGGCCTCCACGTGTCTGTATGACCTCCCTACAACGCCTGGGCATGCTCCTGATGAGGCTGAGTATTGTGTGTGGCCTCCACGTGCCTGTATGACCTCCCTACAACGCCTGGGCATGCTCCTCATGAGGCTGAGTATTGTGTGTGGCCTCCACGTGCCTGTATGACCTCCCTACAACGCCTGGGCATGCTCCTGATGAGGCTGAGTATTGTGTGTGGCCTCCACGTGTCTGTATGACCTCCCTACAACGCCTGGGCATGCTCCTGATGAGGCTGAGTATTGTGTGTGGCCTCCACGTGCCTGTATGACCTCCCTACAACACCTGGGCATGCTCCTGATGAGGCTGAGTATTGTGTGTGGCCTCCACATGCCTGTATGACCTCCCTACAACGCCTGGGCATGCTCCTGATGAGGCTGAGTATTGTGTGTGGCCTCCACGTGCCTGTATGACCTCCCTACAACGCCTGGGCATGCTCCTGATGAGGCTGAGTATTGTGTGTGGCCTCCACGTGCCTGTATGACCTCCCTACAACGCCTGGGCATGCTCCTGATGAGGCTGAGTATTGTGTGTGGCCTCCACGTGTCTGTATGACCTCCCTACAACGCCTGGGCATGCTCCTGATGAGGCTGAGTATTGTGTGTGGCCTCCACGTGCCTGTATGACCTCCCTACAACGCCTGGGCATGCTCCTGATGAGGCTGAGTATTGTGTGTGGCCTCCACGTGCCTGTATGACCTCCCTACAACATCTGGGCATGCTCCTGATGAGGCTGAGTATTGTGTGTGGCCTCCACGTGTCTGTATGACCTCCCTACAACGCCTGGGCATGCTCCTGATGAGGCTGAGTATTGTGTGTGGCCTCCACGTGTCTGTATGATCTCCCTACAACGCCTGGGCATGCTCCTGATGAGGCTGAGTATTGTGTGTGGCCTCCACGTGCCTGTATGACCTCCCTACAACGCCTGGGCATGCTCCTGATGAGGCTCAGTATTGTGTGTGGCCTCCACGTGCCTGTATGACCTCCCTACAACGCCTGGACATGCTCCTGATGAGGCTCAGTATTGTGTGTGGCCTCCACGTGCCTGTATGACCTCCCTACAACGCCTGGGCATGCTCCTGATGAGGCTCAGTATTGTGTGTGGCCTCCACGTGCCTGTATGACCTCCCTACAACGCCTGGACATGCTCCTGATGAGGCTCAGTATTGTGTGTGGCCTCCACGTGCCTGTATGACCTCCCTACAACGCCTGGGCATGCTCCTGATGAGGTTACAGATGGTCTCCTGTGGGATCTCCTCCCAGACCTGGACTAAAGCATCCGCCAACTCCTGGAAGCCTGTGGTGCAGCGTGACGTTGGTGGATAGAGCGAGACATGATGTCCCAGATGTACTCAATCGGATTCAGGTCTGGGGAATGGGTGGGCCAGTCCATAGCTTCAATGCCTTCATCTTGCAGGAACTGCTGACACACTCCAGCCACATGAGGTCTGGCATTGTCCTGCATTAGGAGGAACCCAGGGCCAACCACACCAGCATATGGTCTCACAAGAGGTCTGAGGATCTCATCTCGGTACCTAATGACAGTCAGGCTACCTCTGGCGAGCACATGGAGGGCTGTGCGGCCCTCCAAAGAAATGCCACCCCACACCATTACTGACTCACTGCCAAACCGGTCATGCTGAAGGATGTTGCAGGCAGCAGATCGCTCTCCATGGCGTCTCCAGACTCTGTCACGTCTGTCACATGTGCTCAGTGTTAACCTGCTTTCATCTGTGAAGAGCAGAGGGCGCCAGTGGCGACTTTGCCAATACTGGTGTTCTGTGGCAAATGCCAAGCGTCCTGCACGGTGTTGGGCTGTGAGCACAACCCCCATCTGTGGACGTCGGGCCCTCATGGAGTCGGTTTCTAACCGTTTGTGCAGACACATGCACATTTTTGGCCTGCTGGAGGTCATTTTGCAGGGCTCTGGCAGTGCTCCTCCTGTTCCTCCTTGCACAAAGGAGTAGGTAACGGTCCTGCTGCTGGGTTGTTGCCCTCCTACGGCCCCCTCCATCTGGGACATCATGTCTCGTTCCATCCACCAACGTCACGTTGCACCACAGACTGTCCAGGAGTTGGCGGATGCTTTAGTCCAGGTCTGGGAGGAGATCCCACTAGAGACCATCCACAACCTCATCAGGAGCATGCCCAGGCGTTGTAGGGAGGTCATACAGGCACGTGGAGGCCACACACAATACTCAGCCTCATCAGGAGCATGTCCAGGCATTGTAGGGAGGTCATACAGGCACGTGGAGGCAACACACAATACTCACCCTCATCAGGAGCATGCCCAGGCGTTGTAGGGAGGTCATACAGGCATGTGGAGGCCACACACAATACTCACCCTCATCAGGAGCATGACCAGGCGTTGTAGGGAGGTCATACAGGCACGTGGAGGCCACACACAATACTCAGCCTCATCAGGAGCATGCCCAGGTGTGGTAGGGAGGTCATACAGGCACGTGGAGGCCACGCACAATACTAAGCCTCATTGTGACTTGTTTTAAGGACATTACATCAAAGTTGTATCAGCCTGTAGTGTGTTTTTCCACTTTAATTTTGGGGGTGACCCTAAATCCAGGCCTCCATTGGTTAATAAATGTGATTTCCACTGATTATTTTTGTGTGATTTAGTTGTCAGCACATTCCACTTCGTACAGAACAAAGTATTCAATGAGAATATTTCATTCCTTCAGATCTATGATGTTTTATTTAAGTGTTCCCTTTATTTTTTTGAGCAGTGTATATTCAGCTCTGGCTCAGGATAGCACGCATGCTGGGTCACACGTGCAACAGACTAAGTGCAATAGCTTAAAGTGCTTTTAAAAAGCAGTTATACAAGGGCAGTTGGACAGGGCAGGAGACAGGTAAGGTGCATAAGATATTCATACAAACATGCTGCTTCTTGGTCAGTTGTATTACATTATGCATTAGTCATAGCAATCTGCCTCTTACTTGTTTTTATGCACTCTCTCCATATCCACCCCTCCCTTCTCCCCTCTCTCATGTATAGCTCTGAGGCTCTACTGACATTTGTCACCCACTCCAAACCATCCACTACCTCCATACAGCACTCAAAACGTTCATACAAATCATTGCACCACCTGCTCTTTCTCTTTTTTCTCCTTCTCCTAGTCGCTGCGACATCTCCCCCAACCCTGGGCCTCTCTGCACTAACATATACTCTCCTCCAGCTGCATATAGAAACCCTGCTAATCTAATTAACATTCGGTGCATGCCCTCTCCTATTGCTTTCATTGTGCTTTCTGGAACGCACGGTCTGTGTGTAACAAACTAACTTACATTCACGATTTTTTCCTCAGCAATTCCCTTCACCTTCTGGCTATTACAAAAATCTGGACCCAGCATTCAGACACCACCGCAGCTGCTGCTCTCTCATTTGGTGGGATGAAATTTTCACATGCGGCCAGACCTGAGAATAGACAGGGTGGAGGTGTTGGTTTGCTCCTTTCACCACAATGTGCTTTCCAGGTCACCCCCCACCCCGGTTCCCTCACTTATGTTTCCTTCCTTTGAAGTCCACACCGTCAGACTCTTCAAACCCTTCTCCCTGTGAGTGGCGGTTGTGTATCGCCCTCCAGGCTCCTGCTGCCAGTTCCTGGATCACTTTGCCACCTGGCTTCCTCACTTTCTATCCTGTGACATCCCCACCCTCATCATGGGAGACTTTAACATCCCCATCAATGATCTCCTCTCCCAATCTGCCTCTCTTAGGTTACTAACTGTCCTACACATGAAGACTGGAATACTCTGGACCTGGTTTTCTCCCATCTATGCTCGTTGCATGACTTTACTAACTCCCTTCTCCCGCTCTCGGACCACAACCTTCTTTCCTTCTCCCCCGGGACACCCCCAATTACCTCACTTCTAGAAATACACGTGCCATTAATACCCAGCAGCTTATGGACAATCTCCACACATCTTCAGCCCCCATCTCCTCCCTCTCCTGTCCAGACTTGGCATTGTCACACTACAATAATACAGTGAAGAGCGCCCTAGATGAAGCAGCACCTTCTATACGCAGAAAGACCCGACAGAGACAACGGCAGCCCTGGCACACAATGCAAACACGTTTTCTTCAGCGTTGCTCAAGGTGTGCTGAGCGGCAGTGGAGAAAATCTCTTTTAGCAGAGGACTTCATCCACTATAAATTCATGCTCAAAACCTATAACTCTGCCCTTCATCTGGCCAAACAATCCTACTTCACCACCCTCATCACTTTACTGTCCAACAATCCAAAACGACTTTTTGAAACCTTAAACTCCCTCCTGAAACCCTAATGCACAGGACCCCACCACCAACCTCAGCGGAGAGGATCTGGCCACTTATTTCCTAGAAAAAAATCAACCACATCCATCAGGACATCTCAGCCCAATCTCCTCAGTGCCTGGATCCCCTTCCCTGCCGCACTTCAAGCTCACTAGCCATCTTTGAGCCTGTTAGAGAAGAAGAAGTTACCCAGCTCCTCGCTTCTCCTCGACCTACAACCTGCAACAGTGACCCCATTCCTTCACATCTCCTGCAGTCTCTCTCACCGGTGGTCACCACTCACCTGACTAAAATATTTAACCTCTCTCTTTCTTCAGGTATCTTTCCCTCCTCATTTAAACATGCCATCATAACCCCTTTACTTAAAAAGCCATCCCTGGACCAGAACTGCGCTGCTAACTACAGACCTGTCTCTAACCTTCCTTACATCTCTAAACTCCTGGAACGCTTGGTCCACTCCCGTCTAATCCGCTATCTCTCAGATAACTCTCTTCTTGACCCTCTACAATCTGGTTTCCGCTCCTTACACTCCACTGAAACTGCCCTCACTAAAGTCTCTAATGATCTACTAACAGCTAAATCCAAAGGTCACTGCTCCCTGCTGATTCTCCTGGATCTCTCGGCTGCATTTGACACTGTGGATCACCAGCTCCTCCTCACTGTGCTCCACTCTATAG
Organism: Phyllobates terribilis; assembly: GCF_046119375.1. NCBI lineage: Eukaryota > Metazoa > Chordata > Amphibia > Anura > Dendrobatidae > Phyllobates > Phyllobates terribilis. The sequence goes on along the minus strand of NW_027363051.1, from coordinate 338,531 downwards.
GCCTCAAGGAAACCGTTCTCTCCTGGTTCTCCTCCTACCTCTCTGACCGCTCCTTCACTGTATCTTTTGCCGGCTCCTCTTCCTCTCCTCGTCCCCTTACTATCGAGGTCCCGCAGGGCTCAGTCCTAGGCCCCCTCCTCTTCTCTCTATACACTGCCCGTATTGGACAAACAATCAGCAGATTTGGGTTTCAGTATTATCTCTATGCTGAAGACACCCAATTATACAGTTCTTCCCCTTACATCACCCCTACCCTAATACAAAATACCAAGGATTATCTGTCCGCTGTCTCTAACATCATGTCCTCCCTCTATCTTAAACTGAATCTCTCTAAAACTGAACTTCTTGTGTTTCTCCCCTCTACTAACCCAACTCTACCTAACATCGAAATTACCTTGGATGGTTCAACCATAACTCCCAGCAGCACGCCCGCTGCCTTGGAGTCATATTCGACACTAACATTTCCTTTACTCCCTATATCCGATCACTCACTCGCTCTTGTCACCTGCATCTTAAAAACATCTCCAGAATCCGACCTTTTCTCACCTTTGAAACTGCTAAAACTCTTACTGTCGCTCTTATTCACTCTCGTCTGGACTACTGCAACTCTCTTCTGATCGGTCTCCCTCTTACCAAACTTTCTCCTCTCCAATCTGTCCTGAATGCGGCAGCCAGGGTCGTATTTCTGTCCAGCTGCTTCACCGATGCCTCCACCTTGTGCCAGTCATTACACTGGTTGCCCATTCGCTACAGGGTCCAATATAAACTCATCGCTCTCACCCACAAAGCTCTCCACAGTTCTGCACCGCCTTATATCTCCTCTCTCATCTCTATCGCCCTACACGTGCCCTCCGTTCTACAAATGACCTAAGACTAACATCCCTCATAATCTGAACCTCGCACCTCCGTCTCCAAGACTTCTCTCATGCTGCGCCAGTTCTCTGGAATGCTCTGCCCCAAACGATCCGACTGATGCCTAGCCCCCATGTGTTCAAGCGCGCTTTAAAAACCCATCTCTTTAAACAAGCCGACCACCACAACTACTCAGTAAACCAACTTTCCCCTGTTCCCTCCTTCTAAATATTATTCAGAATCTGTTCCCTACTGTTCATCTGTCTCCTCACCCTCCATGCACAAGATAACTGCACTCGATACTTGATTATTGCACTTATACATACGGGCTGATGACCGGATCATGCAGCTTTATATGAAAATCCCTATTTATTATAATTGTCAGACCTGAAATAACAAGCACTTTACACCTACTGTGTCCCCCCATTCCCTTGTAGAATGTAAGCGTGCGAGCGGCCGGACCCTCGCTCCTAATGTAACTGTTTAAACTGTCTTACCTTGTATTGAATTTATTGTCTGTACATGTCCCCGCTTATATGTAAAGCGCTGCGGAATATGTTGGCACTATGTAAATAAAAATTATTATTATTATTAGGAATTGGGTACAGTGTAGGGGTGAACGCAATAGTTTAGGATAGAAACCGTTAATGTGTTCAGCAATAGCTGCAGAGCAGGAGGAGCCGGGGTAGTTACCAGGAGGTTTAGTGACTGCAGCAGGGGAGTAACGGGGAAGTCTGCCCAGCAACCGAAGGAGGATTGGTGATTGGCCCAGTCAAAAGGGGAGGAGATTAGGCCAGGGCGGAGTAACGTTTTTTCCTGTCAGTTAGTTCTGAGGGAGGGATGTGACAGAGCAGTAGCTGGAGGTCCAGGGGGCACAGAAACCCGGTCCGACCAGCAGCAGAGGAACGTTAGTCAGGAACTCTAAAACGACTTTCCCTTAATGTTCGGGGCCTACGGTCCACAGGAGTCAGCAGAGTAACTTGTCTCAAAATCTTCCCAGAAGGGGAAGTCAGACGGGGAATAGTACAGAGGAAATGGAACGGGACTCTAAAAACTGCGAGGGTCTCAGAGGCCAAAGAGGTCGACTATGGAAGGGACATCTCAGGAGAAACAGACGGTGAATATTAACATATGCTGTGCAATGAACTGTGAACCTGGAAAAGGATGTGCCCAATACTGCGTGTTCCCTCATGGTGAAGTTGGACGGTTAAGTAAAGTTCTTTTTTATAAAACGGAGTGGAAGTCCCCTATCTTGTGTGCGGCGGCTACTGAAGAGGAAAAACCGAAGACGGCAGAGATCTGCGACCAAAACGTGAGTGTTCTGCACCACACGCACAGCACAGGAGAATGGGGACATTTGTCTTTGTCAGGGAGCCAGGGTGTAGGAACACAACAGTCCCTCGCCACTACTACCACCCTCACAAAAAATGCATAGGCCTGATGTAATCCCAAAGAATCAAGAAGGTGTAGCTACAGTCACCACTGGCAGCACTGTGAGCGACAGCTGTAACTGCGCCCCGACACTGAGTGACGGTCGCTCTGTACTGATGCACTGCTGAGCCGGCTGTCAGTCTCAGTCCCGGGCGCAGTTACAGACGCCGCTCAGTGCTGCGTACGGTGACAGTAGCTGCGTTGGCGCCTGCATGACTGAAAGCCGGCGGCTTCCAGGTGCCGCACACTCAGTACAGCGGCCGGGCACCTCCCTAATGCTATTAACCAGCAGATTAACCCCATATGTGCATGTGTGTCACCCAGGCCTGGATGCCACAAGTGTAATTAAAGCTGTGTCTGAGAGCAAGGGGGAGGTTCTCTGGTCAGGGGAACATTAGCATGCAATGCCTCCTGTCTCAGGCCAGTAGGGGGAGCAGGCTGCCCCTATAAAAGCTGGTACTGGGGACAGGGTTAGGGAGAACTGGATTGCCTGTCTCAGCTTTGAGACGTGTCCCAGAGTGGAGCAGGGACAGAAAGTTGCATTGTAACCTAAGAGGAAGTGTGGCAGTAGGAGAGCCACAAGCCAGAGACAAGAGGCAAGGAGAGCCTGTCTTGGCAGAGAAAGACTTAACTTTACCAGACTTTGGTGTCTGAGGCTGGAAGGATTCCACATCCCCCAGCAGAGAACCAGTCCGCAAGGGACTGTACATTCCTTGGCCTAAGAAGCCTGGAGGCCCTGCCACAACCGAAGGGACCAGTAAAGCCGTACAAGGCTGGGAGCAGAAAGGAACCCACGTCGCAGGCCATACAGGCGAGAGTACACGGAAAGCTCGGAAACGTGGGCTGTTATCCTATCAGGAGGAGATAGTCAGAAGGAGCGCAGAAAGCACGGTAGGCCTACACCCTCACCCTGACCAGGGCCAATTTCCCCGTTGCTCTCAGACATCCAGGTCCTCTCCTAGCTGGGACTGTTTGTGGGTCAGTTTACCTGTTTAGTAAAGACCCTGGACTGCAACCTGTTGTCTGTGTGCTCCTTGCTCCTCCAGCACTATCAGCACTGGGATTCTCACTACCATCACTCCCACCATCCACTATACTGCCCTGGGGCCGCACTCTTCCCGTGGGGAGTCACACTACCATAGCTGCACACCTCATCAGCCCCAGCGGTCTGCATGCAGCGGCGGTTCCTAATAACCGCAAATCCACGGGTGGCGTAGTCGGACATAATTAATAACACACAACGGACTACCACTGGCCTGACCACCCTGAGCCACGGAACCGGGTTGCCACTACTACTCCCATCGTTCCCCCTATTGCCCGGATCCGAGTGCCCCACGGCCCAGGGGGCGAGTCAGCTTTGGCGTAGTCGGCAGGATTTCGTGCCCGCAACCACCGGGTACTGCGTGCCTGAAAAAGACTTTTGTAACTTATCTGTGGCGAAGTTTCCCGCCGTCCGGAGTCGTTTCCCGCCATCCGGAGCCGATTCCCGCCATCAGACGCCATCTTGGACCGTTTCCCACCATCTTCTGCCGTCTTCCCGCCTTCCGCAGCTGCTTCCCGCCATCGGACGCCATCTTCAGGACGCCGCGCGGGAAGAAGAGGGGCGTGGACGTCAAAACCGCGCGAGATCCGAAGCTCCGCCCCACGCACCGACGCTGCGCAAGGTCCTGGAAGGGAGAGAGAGCGACGCTGACGTCATCAGGACGCGACGCCAGGTCCTCGTCCATAGCAGCAGCAGCGGAGCCGCGGCCTACAGAAGAGGATCGTCGGAAGGTAGGCCACGCTTAACTAGGGGGGAGGAAGATGTCGGACACAGAGGCCCCCACTACCACCAACGCAGCTGCAGCAGCGGTGATGCCCTTTTCCCTGCCCTACATCCCTGGAGCGGCCTGGCTGCCCAAATACTCAGGGGAGCCCCATGCCCTAACTGACTTTAAGGAAAGGCTATACAGTTTGTTCCAGGTTTACCCCCTGACAGAGGAACAGAAGGTCAGCATATTAACAGGGCAGTTAACTGGCGCAGCCCAAAGGGAGGTAAAATCATGGCCCACTGAGGAGAAAAGGACTGTGAAGGGTATTCTGGCCCGGCTGCGGGGTACCTTTGATACACGTACCTCCGCTGAAATTAAAATGAGGTTCTATGGATGTAAGCAGCGGGCACAGGACAGCATCAGAGACTATGCCCTAAATCTGCAGGAAGCCTTGAGGGCTATTCAATAAACTGACCCTGGCAGTGTGCAGGAAACCGATAAGCTGCTAACAGAACAATTCATAGAGGGTCTGCTGTCCAGCGCCCACAGGGCCCAGCTGCGCCTCATGTTCTTCCAGAACCCCGACCTGACCTTTGCCCAATTTAAGGACAGGGCCATAAGGGTGCTCCGTGAATCAGCACCCAGTGGCGCTATAAACCCCCGGCGCCCTGCTATCACCTACCACCAGGAGGCGGCGCCCTCCTCTATGGACTCCGTGGAGGCTGATGCACAGGCCCTGAACCAAGCCCCGTCGAAAGGCCTGCACCACCATGTCCAGGAGCTGACCAGGAGCGTCGCGGCGTTGACCAGGACCGTCCAGGCGTTGCAAGTGGACCCGTCAAGACCCATCAAGCTGGCTTCAAGTCCGGAGGATGTCCCGTGGCGTCGACAGAGGAGGATCCCGTCGTTCCGAGGGAGGCCCACAGACCGCTACGCAGAGGATGGACAGCCCATTTGCCGTCGATGCAACCAGCCCGGACACATTACCAGGTACTGTAATTTAAACGGGTCCAACCTGGGGCAGAGGGCCAACCCCCAGGCATAAGATCACCAGGCCCTTACAATTGGCGTAATAAGTACGTTGGGGGGCGCCCGGTTTTACCCGTGGTGCTGGACGGTATCCCCATGAGCGCCTTGCTGGATACTGGGTCGCAAGTAACCACAATCCCTTATGTACTTTTTAAGCAGTATTGGACTGATGCTGATATCACACGGTATCCAGACAGTAACTTGAGCATCATCGCCAGTAATGGCTTACCCGTGCCGCAGATGGGGTTCAAGGAGATGACCATTAAAATTGGTAAAGTTGAACTGCCGGCACAGGGAGTGATTATTGTGGACATTGACCGTCATGAAAGTCACCCTAAAATAACTGTGGGTACTAACATAATTGAAAATTGTCTTTCAGAAGTAATTGTAATTCTACAACAGGTGGCTGTGAATGCTAGTTCCAGCCAAAAGAGAGTCCTCAACAAGGAGATAAAAGCCCTGATGAGACGGCAGCAGGTAGAACTGTCTGGTGGTGAGATCGGTAGCGTAAGACTCAGTGATCCATTCCCCATTTCCATGCCTCCCAAAAGTGAAATGATGATCTGGTGTCGGACTGCAATCGGGTTGAGAGGTAGAGACTACCAAGCCATGGTAGAACCCGTGTACTCAGACAGCAGGCCCACCATTTTGACAGCCCAGGGGGTGGTTGATGTCCGTCATGGGAGGGTGCCCGTCTGCATCCTCAACATTGGGGAGAGGGAAGTACACTTACCCAGGTACGCTACACTCGCCAAACTGTTTGTCGTCGAACACCAAGCTATCAGGGCCGTGGAACCCTTGCCTCCATCTCCTCAGGCGGAGGGTAATGGCTCCCAGAAACAAAAGGAGGACTGGTGCCAGAAACTCCATGTGGGTGCTGACTCCACTCCCCTGCACCAAAAACAAGGAGTCTACCGGGTGGTACAGGAGTACGAGAGAGTCTTTAGTAAGCACCCGCTAGACTTCGGCAGAGTAAAAGGGATAGAACACCACATCCCCACAGGGAGCCACCCACCGATAAAAGAAAGACACCGACCTGTACCCCCTGCACATTATCAGAACGCAAAGGGCATGCTAAGAGAGATGAAAGAAGCTGGGGTTATTAGAGATAGCTGTAGCCCCTGGGCAGCCCCCTTGGTTCTGGTGAAAAAGAAAGACGGCACCATGAGAATGTGCGTGGACTATAGACAAATCAACCGTATCACCCACAAAGATGCATATCCGCTGCCTAGAATAGAAGAGTCTTTAGCCGCACTAAAATCTGCTAACTTCTTTTCTACTTTGGACCTTACTAGCGGGTACTGGCAGGTTCCTGTGGCAGAGGCTGACAAGGAGAAGACCGCCTTCACCACCCCGATGGGACTGAGTGAGTTCAACTGTATGCCTTTTGGGCTCTGCAACGCACCAGGGACCTTCCAGCGGCTGATGGAATGCTGTCTAGGGCACCGAAACTTCGAGACGGTCCTCCTTTACCTGGACGACGTGATCGTCTATTCGAAAACCTACGAGGACCATCTAAAGCACCTGGCCGAGGTGTTCGAAGCCCTGGCAGGCTATGGCCTGAAGGTGAAACCATCGAAGTGCCACCTGCTGAAACCCAAGGTCCAGTACCTAGGGCACGTGGTAAGCGCGGAAGGAGTGGCCCCCGACCCTGACAAGGTCACGGCAATCAAGAGCTGGCCAAGCCCCTCGAACATCAAAGAGGTGAGACAGTTTCTCGGGTTGGTAGGCTACTACCGAAGGTTCATCCCCGGGTTCACTAAAATGGCAGCTCCTATGCAGGACCTCCTGATCGGACAGTCCAAGTCCAGGAGTCAAAAGCCACCCTTCAAGTGGGATAAACCGGAAGAGGAGTCCTTCCGCCAGCTAAAGATGGCCCTCACGGGGGATGAGATCCTGGCCTACCCTGATTACGGCCAGCCTTTCATTCTCCACACAGATGCCAGTAATGTGGGACTGGGAGCCGTACTGTCCCAAAACCAACAGGGCAGAGAACGGGTGATCGCATACGCCAGTCGGAAGCTGAGGCCCACCGAGAGGAACCCGGAGAATTACAGCTCCTTTAAGCTAGAATTCTTGGCGGTGGTGTGGGCCGTGACGGAACGCTTCAAGCATTACCTGGCCTCCGCAAAGTTCACCGTGTACACGGACAACAACCCGTTGACACACCTGGACAATGCAAGACTGGGTGCCCTGGAACAGCGGTGGATGGCCCGTCTCTCCAACTATGACTTCGTGATCAAGTACCGGGCAGGCAAAACCAACGCCAACGCGGACGCCCTATCAAGGATGCCTCACTTACCTGAAGGTGACGAAGACCCAGAAGAGCTGGAGGAGGTAGAACTCCCCGCGTTTCACCGGTATGGAGCCGCTCAACACTCTCACCGCGTGAAGGAGGAGGATCTAACAACTGTGATGATGAATCCCCTACCTCACCACAGCTGGGCCGAGACCCAAGATAGTGACCCTGCAGTCCGCCTGGTGAAAGATCTGCTGACCCGGGAAGACGCCCGCCTAGATCCAGATGCCCCAGAGGAAGCCAAGCAGCTATGGAAGGAGAAGAGCAAGCTGTTCCTCTACGAAGGCAAGTTGTGCAGAAGGATTGTCAACCACCGGACGCACGAGCTGACCTGGCAAGTCGTGGTCCCAAGGCGAGATGCAGCTATGGTCCTGGGAGCTTACCATGACAGAGCGGGACACTTCGGTTGGAAGAAACTGGAGTTCCTACTAAGAGGAAGGTTCTTTTGGGTCGGCATGAGAGGAGCAGTAGAAAAGTGGTGCAGAGACTGTGGCCCTTGTCACCTGAGGAGGAAGGACCGCACCAGCCAGAAGACACCCTTGAGGCCCATCGTCACCACGCAGCCTCTTGAGCTGGTAGCTCTGGACCAAGTCAAATTGGCTCCAAGCCGGTCCGGATACATCTACGCCCTGACAATCGTGGACCACTATTCCCGTTTTCTAGTGGTGGTCCCGGTAAAGGACTTGACAGCCCAAACAGCGGCCCGAGCCTTCCAGCAATATTTCTGCCGTCCACACGGGTATCCGGAACAGGTCCTGAGAGACCAGGGTCCAGCGTTCGAGGCTGAAATCTTCCAGGAGTTCTGCAACCTCTATGGCTGTAAGAAGATTCGGACAACGCCTTACCACCCCCAAACCAACGGGATGTGTGAGAAGATGAACAATATAGTCATTGATCTCCTGAAGACGTTGCCCCTGGAGGAACGCAGCCTGTGGCCAGAAAAACTGCCGGACCTGGTAGACATGTACAACAATATCCCGGTGAACGCTACAAACTGCACCCCGGCTTACCTGATGCGAGCCAGACCGGGTAAGCTGCCCGTAGACCTGGAGATGGGGGTCCTAATACCTGAGGACACCTCCCCGGATGCGGACTGGGATACGGAAAGGCAACTGCAGTACAAGAAGGTACAGGAGAGTGTGGAGATGAGCCTGGCCCAGGTGAGAGAGAAGCAAGAAAGACTCTTCAATCAACACGCCCCTGCTAGTCCCCTAGAACCTGGTGAGCAAGTCCTAAAGCGAAAAAGAAGGCTACATAAGTTGGACGACCAGTGGGAAAGGGAACCCTACACCGTACTGCAGTCTGACCACGACAACCCAAAGGTGTGCGTAATCACCAAGGACGGAGGAGAAACCACTAGTGTCGTCTCCAGAGACCACCTCAAAAGGTGCCCCGAGCAACTCCGTAGTGCAGAAGAGGATCAGAGTGACCTTGAACCCGCAGAGGACAAGGAAGAAATGATCAGCACCGTTCTCGGAGAGTTCCCTCAGTCCTGGACTCGCATAAATGATGCCATAGTGGTACCTGTCCTGCATTTCCTGCAACCGGCCCAGCAACAACCAACACCAGAGCCGGAAGGTGAAGAGGAGCAAGCGGTTCCAGAGGCAGAAGAGCCTGTACCAGCAGCCCAGGAGAGTCAACCCTCTGCTGACAGTGAGCCTGCCATGCCTGCGGTAAGCCAAAGAACCCGCAGACAGCTGCCTGCCTTACCTGTACACCCAGCTGGTAGCTGTACCCCTAACGCTAGTGGGGAAAGCCAAGTCAGTCCACCACCAGACAGTGGGTTAAGGAGGTCAACCAGGAGCACAAAGGGACAGATACCCGCTCGCTGGAGAATATAGAGTGTACTAAATTGTAAATAACCTTGTTGCCAAATGTTAAAATGTTTGCCAAAGTTACCTGCATGTTTATTGATAGTGTGTTTCAGTCTCTTGCAGCAACCGTAAGGACTCAAAGGTTATGGACTTTTTATAACCGGGACTTTGCATGGACTGCATTCGGAGCTTAACCCAGGAATGAACTAAGACTGTGAAGGACTTGGGGTAGGACAGACCCCCACCTGGTTAAGGCTCCCCGTTGTTTTGGTGATATGGACACCCGGTCACAGACCACACTGTGACCTTAAGAACTCAATTTGTGCGCCGTCTGTCTATTAATGTGTTATTGTTGTGCATATTGTCTTTGTTTATTGTTTAGTCCCGAAGTACTAAATTTCACTAGGGGGGAATGTGTCACCCAGGCCTGGATGCCACAAGTGTAATTAAAGCTGTGTCTGAGAGCAAGGGGGAGGTTCTCTGGTCAGGGGAACATTAGCATGCAATGCCTCCTGTCTCAGGCCAGTAGGGGGAGCAGGCTGCCCCTATAAAAGCTGGTACTGGGGACAGGGTTAGGGAGAACTGGATTGCCTGTCTCAGCTTTGAGACGTGTCCCAGAGTGGAGCAGGGACAGAAAGTTGCATTGTAACCTAAGAGGAAGTGTGGCAGTAGGAGAGAGCCACCAGCCAGAGACAAGAGGCGAAGAGAGCCTGTCTTGGCAGAGAAAGACTTCATTTTACCAGACTTTGGTGTCTGAGGCTGGAAGGATTCCACATCCCCCAGCAGAGAACCAGTCCGCAAGGGACTATACATTCCTTGGCCTAAGAAGCCTGGAGGCCCTGCCACAACCGAAGGGACCAGTAAAGCCGTACAAGGCTGGGAGCAGAAAGGAACCCACGTCGCAGGCCATACAGGCGAGAGTACACGGAAAGCTCGGAAACGTGGGCTGTTATCCTATCAGGAGGAGATAGTCAGAAGGAGCGCAGAAAGCACGGTAGGCCTACACCCTCACCCTGACCAGGGCCAATTTCCCCGTTGCTCTCAGACATCCAGGTCCCCTCCTAGCTGGGACTGTTTGTGGGTCAGTTTACCTGTTTAGTAAAGACCCTGGACTGCAACCTGTTGTCTGTGTGCTCCTTGCTCCTCCAGCACTATCAGCACTGGGATTCTCACTACCATCACTCCCACCATCCACTATACTGCCCTGGGGCCGCACTCTTCCCGTGGGGAGTCACACTACCATAGCTGCACACCTCATCAGCCCCAGCGGTCTGCATGCAGCGGCGGTTCCTAATAACCGCAAATCCACGGGTGGCGTAGTCGGACATAATTAATAACACACAACGGACTACCACTGGCCTGACCACCCTGAGCCACGGAACCGGGTTGCCACTACTACTCCCATCGTTCCCCCTATTGCCCGGATCCGAGTGCCCCACGGCCCAGGGGGCGAGTCACATGTTACTGGCGATATCCAACCACACAGGTTCCCTGTAAGGAACAATGCACAATAAATGTAAATCACTACAAATCTAAGACCTCAGAGACGTGTAACATCTTATTCTGGTCGTGTCCGATACAAAACTCCTTCTATTCCCCTGTAACATGTAGACTGTGAGCAGGGCCCTCCCTTATATTGTACCATACTGATACCGGGGGGGACATCACCGGAGTAACCGTCCAGTGTGGGACGTCGGATCAGGGGACAAAGGACCCCATCAGTCACCAGAACAAGTCCTGAGACCCCAAAAAGCTCAGGAGCAACGACCCTTCATAACCCTCATTACTGATCGGCCATTATGTCATGAAGCGATGAATCTTCCTAATATTTCTTCTGCTGTCGCCTTATGAGGCTTCATTGTCCTCCAAACACAATCGGAAATCTGATGATTTATCCACAGAATGTAAAATCAAACGCTGCTGACAATCACTCTCCTGTGTGAGCGATGGGGGAGGGGAGCGGAGAAGACGAGACAGTGAGGGAGCGAGAACAGCAGCACAAGAGTCACATGTACAAGGAAAAAAGAGGAGAAAAGCCGAAAATGGGAGATTCATCATTACACGTCATCTACAGCGAACCTGATGTAAGAGGCCGGAGCTCCTCCATTATCACCTCCTGGTACCGATCCTGGTGTCCTTCTAGATACTCCCACTCCTCCATGGAGAGATAGACAGCGACGTCCTGACACCTTATAGGAACCTGACAACAACGACACCGTCATCACCCAGAATCCTCCAGTGCTGTCCTGTATAATGTCCCAGCAGTCACCTCTCCGGTCATCACCCAGAATCCTCCAGTGCTGTCTTGTATAATGTCCCAGCAGTCACCTCTCCGCTCATCACCCAGAATCCTCCAGTGCTATCCTGTATAATGTCCCAGCAGTCACCTCTCCGGTCATCACCCAGAATCCTCCAGTGCTGTCCTGTATAATGTCCCAGCAGTCACCTCTCCGCTCATCACCCAGAATCCTCCAGTGCCGTCCTGTATAATGTCCCAGCAGCCACCGCTCCGGTCACAACCCAGAATCCTCCAGTGCCATCCTGTATAATGTCCCAGCAGCCACCGCTCCGGTCACAACCCAGAATCCTCCAGTGCTGTCCTGTACAATGTCCCAGCAGTCACCTCTCCGCTCATCACCCAGAATCCTCCAGTGCTGTCCTGTATAATGTCCCAGCAGTCACCTCTCCGCTCATCACCCAGAATCCTCCAGTGCTGTCCTGTACAATGTCCCAGCAGTCACCTCTCCGCTCATCACCCAGAATCCTCCAGTGCTGTCCTGTATAATGTCCCAGCAGTCACCTCTCCGGTCATCACCCAGAATCCTCCAGTGCCGTCCTGTATAATGTCCCAGCAGCCACCGCTCCGGTCACAACCCAGAATCCTCCAGTGCCGTCCTGTATAATGTCAAAACCAGGGGAGGAGTCCTGAGGAGATAATTTGCATATTCCCACTGCATTTTGGGGTAAGTGAAGAGTCTCCGCGAGCTCAAAGAACACTGGATTTTGGCTGTTGGAGCTGAAAAGAGGACATCGGTAAACCGTGCGCCTACTGGCGCGCGCATTTTGAAGCTTTTTTTTTAAGCTTTTTTCACTGTTTTCAGAACATTAACAATAAGAACATGGAAGAGTCCAGGAGCCATTTGGTGAGCTGCATATCCTGCTACATGTTCACAGACTTGCCAGTGGAAAAGCCAAACTTCACATGCCAGAAATGCAAGCTTGTGTCCCTATTGGAGGAAAAGTTGCGAAATCTAGAAGAGAGGTTAACTACCTTGAAAATCATTAAGGAAGGTGAAGAGTTCTTAGACAGAGCAGAATTATCTCTTCATGATTCAGAAAGAGAAGAAATTCGAACTGCACCTGACGAAACAGAGGAATGGAAGCATGTGACCCACAGAAGCAGGAGGATCGAGAGGCAGTCAGCACCCATACTGCTCAGGAACCAGTACCAGGCTCTCACGCAGGAGAACCATGAAGAAATACAGCAAAATAAGACTTTGCCAGCAATGAATAACCTTGTAAGCCCTCAGAATCCTCCTGGATGGAGAAAGAAGAATGTTGTGAAGAAAAAACGGAGAGTGGTGGTCATGGGGGATTCCCTGTTAAGAGGAACAGAGGCCGCTATCTGCAGACCAGACATAACCTCAAGAGAAATGTGCTGTCTTCCAGGAGCAAAAATTAAAGATGTGTCTGACAGGATATCAAGACTCTTCAGACCTACAGATCACTACCCATTCCTGCTAATACATGTGGGGACAAATGACACCGCAAGAAAGGACCTGGAAACCATCTGCAGTGACTTTGAAGACTTAGGCAAGAAAGTGAAAGAATTGGGAGCGCAGGTGGTCTTCTCATCCATCCTCCCAGTGGATGGCCATGGAACAATGAGGTGGAATAAGATTCTACAGGTGAACAACTGGCTACGTCGATGGTGCCGTCAACAAGGATTTGGATTTCTGGATCACGGAATGAATTACCTATACGATGGACTACTTGCTAGAGATGGGGTGCACCTTACGAAGACTGGAAAACATGTATTTGGAAGTCGCCTTGCTACACTCATCAGGAGAGCTTTAAACTAGAACAATGTGGGAAGGGAAGCAAAAGGCCAGAAAAAGCCATACAGCTGACAAATACTATTGAGATCTCTGCTACTGGAAGTGGAAAGGAAGAACAAAGACAAAACAATTTAAATAATAAAAATATGGGAGGAAGAGAAACCAATCACAAACTAAAATGTTTTTATACAAATGCACAAAGCATGGGCAACAAACAAGGAGAATTGGAACTACTAATGCAGGAAAAGGAATATGATGTCATTGGAATCACTGAAACTTGGTGGGACGATACACATGATTGGAATAAAAGGCTAAAAGGATACAACTTATTTGCAAGAAACAGACTTGATAAACGAGGAGGAGGTGTTGCATTGTATGTTAGAAAAGCGTATATCTGCACAGAGATTGAAGCTTCAGAGACTGGGAGTTCTGTGGAAACTGTTTGGGTAAGAATACAAGGAGAGAACAACGGAAAGGACACCATTGTAGGCATTTACTACAGGCCACCTGGGCAAGCTGAAGATATGGATGAACTCTTTATGTATCAAATGACCAAGTTCTCCAAAAAATATGACGTAGATTTTAAGAGACTCAGAAAGAGAATAGGAGGGATCCAATGGCTGGATGTCCTTAAGGACAAAAATGTCCAGGAAGGATGGGAAATTTTTAAAAATGAGATTCTCAAAGCACAATCGTTAACAATCCCGAAAAGTAGGAAGAATGGGAAGCATTTAAGGAAACCAGGATGGATGAACACAGAACTTAAACACATGCTAAAAAGAAAGAAAGAAATGTTTATTAAATGGAAAGAGGGAGGCATATCTAAAGAAGATTATAATTAGAGATGAGCGTTGTTCTACTCGAACTGTTCGCCAATCTCAAATTCGAGCTGTTTTGGGCGGTGTTCGAGCCGTTCGGCGAACACGAACAATTTGAGAAAAATTCGGCTGTTCGAGGTTATGTTCGATAACTGTTCGTGCACCAAAATCATAACTGGATTTTTTCTCAGTAATGATGAAAATTAATGTTAATACGCAGTTTGAGTGTACAGCGGGGCGGGGGGAGGGGCAGGGGATGGATCTCTGCAGGAACAATGAAGATCTCCATTTTTTTTTCTCTTTCCCGCATTTACAGTGGGGAGGTGCAATCTGTCAGCCTATCAGCAGCGCACACACGGAGCGAAGTGCTTTTTTTCACACAAGCAAGGGCATGTGTGATTGGCAGTGTATGTCACATGTCCTTGCCCTATAAGACCAAGCCATTTTCCCCGTCGCCACCATTTTCTCACTGCTGCAGCTGCGTGTTAGACGGCACCGCTGTTGCTGTGTGCGCTATACCTTGTTAATTTCAAGCCAATTTTCGCACAAATATACAGATAGCTTGGGAGTAGGGAATAGTTGTGATTGCAGTCCTTTTAAGGACTAGGTTACAGCATTTCCTATGACTTTTATCAGGGAGGTCTGTGCTCTTAAATAGATAGATTGTGGGAGTAAAGACTAATTGTAATTGCAGTCCTTTTCAGGACTAGGTTACATCAGTTCCTATCAGTTTTTGCCAGGCAGGTCTGTGCCAGTGCTGTGCAAGTTTTTTTCACAGCATTTGGCTGAATCTAGCAAAGCTAATCCTTTTTGGCCTATTGCAGAGTGTGTTAGTCAGTGGAGTAGCCTATCTGTGTTGCAAGATATACCACCTGTGTATAGAATACCAATTTTTTTACTGCACCTAGTGAAGTAAAATCTTTTGGGCATAGCATCATTCTATTAGTCCATCTATACTGACCTCCATCAGGTTGCAAACTGAATATAATTTTTTTCTGCATCTAGCTCTGAAAAAATATTTGGGCTTCTAGCAGTGTGTGGGACTTGGTCTATTAGTCCATCTATACTGACCTCCATCAGGTTGCAAATTAAAAATAATTTTTTTCTGCATCTACCTCTGAAAAAATATTTGGGCTTCTAGCAGTGTGTGGGACTTGGTCTATTAGTCCATCTATACTGACCTACATCAGGTTGCAAATTAAAAATAATTTTTTTCTGCATCTAGCTCTGAAAAAATATTTGGGCTTCTAGCAGTGTGTGGGACTTGGTCTATTAGTCCATCTATACTGACCTCCATCAGGTTGCAAATTAAAAATAATTTTTTTCTGCATCTAGCTCTGAAAAAATATTTGGGCTTCTAGCAATGTGTGGGACTTGGTCTATTAGTCCATCTATACTGACCTCCATCAGGTTGCAAATTAAAAATAATTTTTTTCTGCATCTAGCTCTGAAAAAATATTTGGCCTTCTAGCAGTGTGTGGGACTTGGTCTATTAGTCCATCTATACTGACCTCCATCAGGTTGCAAATTAAAAATAATTTTTTTCTGCATCTAGCTCTGAAAAAATATTTGGGCTTCTAGCAGTGTGTGGGACTTGGTCTATTAGTCCATCTATACTGACCTACATCAGGTTGCAAATTAAAAATAATTTTTTTCTGCATCTAGCTCTGAAAAAATATTTGGGCTTCTAGCGGTGTGTGGGACTTGGTCTATTAGTCCATCTATACTGACCTCCATCAGGTTGCAAATTAAAAATAATTTTTTTCTGCATCTAGCTCTGAAAAAATATTTGGGCTTCTAGCAGTGTGTGGGACTTGGTCTATTAGTCCATCTATACTGACCTCCATCAGGTTGCAAATTAAAAATAATTTTTTTCTGCATCTAGCTCTGAAAAAATATTTGGGCTTCTAGCAGTGTGTGGGACTTGGTCTATTAGTCCATCTATACTGACCTACATCAGGTTGCAAATTAAAAATAATTTTTTTCTGCATCTAGCTCTGAAAAAATATTTGGGCTTCTAGCAGTGTGTGGGACTTGGTCTATTAGTCCATCTATACTGACCTCCATCAGGTTGCAAATTAAAAATAATTTTTTTCTGCATCTAGCTCTGAAAAAATATTTGGGCTTCTAGCAGTGTGTGGGACTTGGTCTATTAGTCCATCTATACTGACCTCCATCAGGTTGCAAATTGAATAAAAAAATTTTCTGCATCTAGCTCTCAAAAAATATTTGGGCTTCTAGCGGTGTGTGGGACTTGGTCTATTAGTCCATCTATACTGACCTCCATCAGGTTGCAAATTAAAAATAATTTTTTTCTGCATCTAACCCAGCCAATAGTTTTGGCCTAATACCACAGTTTGGCCACTCAGCTCTGCTCGGTTACCATCCATTGTTTTTTTGTGCAAACAACTCCAGAGTTGTGAATTAGTTAACCACCAAAATGAGTGGAAAAAGGCCTGCTGCTGGTGGAAAGGGGAATAGGCGTGTTGGGAAGGGGAAAAAAGGTTGTGTCCGTGGGGTAGGTGCAGAAGAAAGACCATCTTCCAGCCAAACTAAAATGTCTACTTCTTTTAGCGGACAATGTGATAAGATCCCTTTCTTACGGCCACGCCAATCGCTACAAATTCCAGATGAGGCACAAAAACAGCAGGTGCTTCAACGGATATCAAGTGCTCCTTTAAGTGGGCTCTCCTCCACATCAACTTCAACATCACAAATACTCCAGTCCTCAAAGGTGTCACCCAAATCGCACTTGCTTCCTCACAGCTCCCAAATCTCCAGCTGCCCGTCTGAGTATGAGGTAGAACAGATGGTTGAGTCTGCAGAGCTGTTTACTCATACTATAGCCTGGGAATCAGAGGTCGACTCCAGCGCTTCTGTGAATCCAGACGAGGAAATGATCTGCACTGATGCCCAGAATCTTTATGAGTCGGATCCAGGACCAGACGCAGAAGGTTCTGACCATAATGTAGACCCTCATTCCCAAACTGTAACTCCTGTTGGTGGAGACAATGAGGAAGACGATGATAAGACTCAAATACCTGATTGGAGCGACAACTTTAGTTTTTTGTCAGGGCAGGAACAGGTTGGCTCTGAGGACGACGGGTGTGATAACGCACAGGGTGATGATGATGAGGTCGGAGATCCCACTTACTGTCAACCCACAGTCAGCCAAGAGATGAGGTCAGCAGAGGAGGTGGAGGAAGATGCTAGTGACGACGAGGTCAGGTTGCGCCTTCCTGGACAGAGACGTAGTACTGGAAGCACTTCAACAACTGCATCCTCAAACACAACTCTGCCTCTCACCACAAGTCGTGGTGGCTCTTCAGGTCGCATGGGTGCTAAGCCTTGCATAGCCTGGGCATTTTTTCAGATCGATAAAGATGACCCAACTCGTGTTATCTGTAACATTTGTCAGCAAAAGCTAAGTAGAGGCCAAAAAATACATAGTTTGAGTACTTCATGCATGAACCGGCACATGGACATGAAGCATAAGTTGCAGTGGGAAGCTCAGTGTGCTACAATGCGGCCTAGCCGGCCGGGCCAACCACCGTCTGCCATATCTTGTGCATCCGCGGCCTCTTCATCCTCTGTGACTGGGGGGACAGCAGTCACACCTGTTTTGGGGCGCAGACCTGCCACCTCTTTACCCGCAACAGCCAGCGTGATTGGCAGGTCATCATTTTCTTTGGAGGTGGTAACACCAGCTGGTGTTGAGCGCTGTCCGACATCGATAGCACCACCTTTGGATCAAGGCAACCTAACATGTCCGCCTGCATCTTCCTCACAGACCGGCAGTTTGCCGGGGACACCCTTATCAACCCCGTCTAAGCACAATAGCCAGCCCTCGGTCCCTCAGATGTGGACAAGTAAAAGACCATTTCCTCCTAGCCATGAGAAAGCTAAGAGGTTGAATTTCACCATCTGCAAGCTCTTGGCTACAGAAATGCTGCCTTTCCGCCTGGTGGACACAGAGGATTTTCGAGACCTTATGTCCGTCGCAGTGCCCCAGTACCAGATGCCCAGTCGGCACTACTTCTCAAAGAAAGGTGTGCCTGCGCTCCACCAGCATGTCGCACACAACATCACCGCTTCTTTGAGAAACTCTGTGTGTGACAGGGTGCATTTCACCACAGACACTTGGACGAGTAGGCATGGACAGGGGCGTTACATGTTACATGTCGCTGACTGGGCACTGGGTAACTATGGTGACAGCAGGACAAGGGGCTGCTGTCCAAGTCTTGCCGTCCCCACGAGTTGTGCGTCAATCCTCTTTATGTCAAAGTTCCTCCACTGCTTCTGCCTCCTCAACCTCCTCTCGGTCTTCCACCTGCACCCAAAGCCTGTCTGGTCATGCCACAAGCTTTCTAACTGCGCAGAAGGGATCCTGCACACCTCCTTACTATGCTGGCAGTAGGGCTCAACGTCATCAGGCGGTTTTTACATTGAAATGTCTGGGAAATGTGAGTCACACAGCTGTGGTCAGCTCTGGAGAACCAATTTCATGAATGGTTGTCTCCACTGGACCTGAAACCAGGGAAGGCCGTGTGCGACAATGCTGCAAACCTGGGTGCGGCCCTTCGCCGGGGCAATGTCACACACGTGCCTTGTATGGCTCACGTGTTGAACCTGGTTGTCCTGCAATTTTTAGCCCACTATCCCAGACTAGATGGCCTTCTGCAGAGGGCACGGTCGCTGTGTGCTCACTTCCGCCGTTCGCATCCCGCAGCTCAGCGACTTACATCTCTACAGAAGTCGTTGGGCCTGCCACTTCACCGGCTAAAATGCGATGTGCCTACCCGGTGGAATTCAACTCTGCACATGTTGCAGCGACTGTGGCAGCACCGACAAGCCCTGGTGCAATACGTTCTGACGTATAGCCTGGGCCAACGAGATTCAGAGGTGGGGCAAATCACGCTGGAGGAGTGGTCTCAGATCAGGAACCTATGCACCCTTCTGCACAGTTTTGAAATGGCGACGAAGATGTTTAGTGCCGACGATGCCATTATCAGCATGACTATTCCGGTGATTTACATGCTGGAGCACATGTTAAACAGAATTCGGAGTCAGGTGGTGGCACAAGAGGAGGTGGAGGAAGTAGAGGAGGAGGAGTTGTATGCGGAAGGGCTAACATCTGCAAGGTCCAGACGGTCGGCAGCACCAAGGCGGCAGGCATGTGAGGGTGGGGGAGATGGTTTTACCAGGGCGCATGGTAGCAGCCAAACTAGTGAGGAAGGTGCAGGAGCCCAGGAAGAAGTGGAGGACGAACTGATGGAAGACTCATCAGATGAGGGAGACCTTGATCACATTTCTGTTGTGCGAGGTTGGGGGGAGAGGACAGAGGAAGGAAGCATGATTGTTACCTCGCCACCAACACAACAGGGACTTGGTGCTCCTGGATGCGCAACACACATGAGTGCCTTCTTGCTGCACTACCTGCAACATGACCCTCGAATTGTGAGAATTAGAAATAATCCTGACTACTGGGTTGCCACACTGTTAGATCCCCGGTACAAAAGTAAATTTGCAGAAATTATTCCTGCCATAGAAAGGGATGCACGCATGCAGGAGTATCAGCAGAGACTGTTGCAGAATCTTACATGTGCTTTTCCACAAAATACCAGTGGTGCACGTAGTGAATCTCACAGTTCCAACTTGCCAACCGTGGGACCGTCAAGTGTTCAGCACTCAAACCGTAACAGAACCACAGTATCTGCTGGTAACATCAATTTTGCGGAATCATTTCACCACTTTTTTAGCCCATCCTTTGCAAGGCCACAGGAGACAAGAAGTCTGACACATAGTCAACGCCTAGAGACGATGGTACAGGAGTATCTCCAAGTAAACATTGAAGCCACGACTGTGTCACTGGACCCTTGCTCTTTTTGGGCTTCCAATCTGGATAAATGGCCGGAGCTAGCCACTTACGCCTTGGAGATCTTGTCATGCCCCGCAGCCAGCGTTCTGTCTGAACGTGTGTTCAGCGCTGCTGGTGGTGTGCTGACAGATAAGCGCACGCGGCTCTCCACTGATAATGTAGACAGACTCACGTTCATAAAGATGAACAAATCATGGATCCGAAACGACTTTTCTACCCCTGTGTCATCCTGGGGAGAGTAAAAGCTTGATGATTGGTTAAAATCACCCTACCAACCGTTTTAAGCTTTCAAATTACTAATCATGTTTATCTGTATCTTGACTGGAAAATAATTTGGGCTTTGTAGCAGTGTGCAGCACTGATCCTATTAGGCCATCTATACTAAAGCTTCACCAGATTTAAAATTTAAAATAATTTTTAGCTGCATCTAGCCCGGAAAATAATTTTGGGGCTCCGAGATGCGCAAGACACATAAGTGCCTTCTTGCTGCACTACCTGCAGCATGACCCTCATATTGTCAGAATTCGAAGTAATCATGACTACTGGGTTGCCACACTCTTAGATCCCCCAAACTTTTCGATCAACCTTTTCATTTTAATAAAGACCAAAAAAATGGTCATTTTTGAAATTATAAGCATTAGCAGGTTGTTAGAAACTGAAATCAAACAGTTTTCAACTCAAAACTTTATTCTAGGTGATGTTACATTTTCACATAGGACCCCTTGTTCGAAAGGAGCTTCTGAACTCTCTCATCCATTGAATTTGTCAGGTTTTGGATGGTTTCTGCTTCAATTGTTTTGCATGAGGACAGAATACCCTCCCAGAGCTGTTGCTTAGATGTGAACTGCCTCCCGCCATCATAGACACTCCTTTTAATGATGCTCCAAAGGTTCTGAATGGGGTAGAGGTCAGGGGAGCATGGGGGTCACACCATAAGTTTGTCCCCTTTTATGCCCATATCAGCCAGAGATGCAGATGTTTTATGTGCAGCATGAGATGGTGCATTATCATGCAGAAAAATGATCTTGCTGTGAAATACACGGTTCTTCTTCTTGAACCATGGCAGGAAGTGCTGTTTGAGAAAATCCACATACATTATGGAGTTCATCTTTAGCGCCTTCAGGGATCCTAAAGGGGCCGACAATCTCTCTCCCCATGATTCCAGCCCAAAACATTACTCCACCTCCTCCTTGTTGGCGCTGTAGCCGTGTTTGCGTGGGGTGTCCATCAACCAGCCATCCTCCACTCCATCCATCTGGACCATCGAGCGCTGCACGGCACTCATCCGTGAACAAAACAGTTTTGAAATCAGTCTTCATGTAATGTTTGGCCCACTGGAGCCGTTTCTGCTTGTGTGAAGTGGATAGAGGAGGTCGACAGGATGGCGCATGCACAGCTGCAAACCTCTGAAGGACCCTGCATCTTGTTGTTCGGGGGACGTTGGAGGCACAAGCATCTTCAAAAACTTGTCTGCTGCTATGACAAGGCTTTTTTGCCACTGCTCTTTCAACCTGACGTAATTGCCTGTAGGAAAGAGTCCTCAATTTGCCCTTATCAGCACGCACACGTGTGTACTGTGAATCAGCTACATACTTCTTGATTGCCAGGACACTTCATCCTGATCATCGCACAATGTTGATTGTAGTCATGCCTTGACCTAAACACTCCACAATTTGTTGCTTCTCAGCAGCCGACACATCCTTTTTCTTTCCCATTTTGGCAGAAAATGTAGGCTGCTTAATAATGTGAGAGAGCCTTCTTAAGTAGTCTTGCCTTTCATTGGACACACCTGCCAAACTAATTAGCACAGGTGTCTGCAATTGCTTACAGTGATATAAAGAGCCCTGACACACATCACCATCAATGAGTTTAACTGACAAACAAACAAATTCTTCCCTTATCACTCCTAAACACTTTTTGCATAATAATTTGGAACGCGGTGTACATGTGCTTTTCCACAAAACACCAGTGGTTCACGTAGTGAATCTTACAGTTCTAACTTGCCAACCGTGGTCTGTATGGAGTTGTTCAATAAAGGGCCCAAAATTAAGATAACATAGATGGGAGAGGTCTCTATGAATAGGAATTCCTAAGTATTTGATACCCTGTGAGGGCCAGGCAAAGGGAAAGTTGGACTGGATGGAATCCTATATGGATTTGGGGAGGGAGACATCGAGGGCCTCAGACTTCGCTGCATTGATTTTAAAATTTTACCATGTAACAAAGTGATCTATTTCAGCCATAACAGCAGGGATGGATATATGTGATTGAGTGATATATACTAGGACATCATCAGCAAATAGAGAGCACTTGTACTCGGTGCCTCCCACCTCAATGCACCTAATATTGGGGTTATGGCGAATTGATGAGAGCAGGTGCTCCGTCACTAGGATGTATAAGAGAGGGGACAGAGGACATCCCTGCCTTGTCCCATTGGTGATTGTGAAAGGTGATGAAAATGTTCTGACGCACCCCCTGGGCCTTGGGACACCCGGAGCCGGACCCTTTTTGGTGGATGCTGGTGGTTGTAGTCTTCGTGGCGGCGACCCAGTTCCGTGGCTCAGGGCGGTCAAACCAGTGGCGGAACTATTTATGTGGTTTTGATGTTTAAATGTCCGACTACGCCACCCGTGGATTGCGGTCAGAGTGAACCGCCGCTACAGGGCAGACCACTGAGGCTAGTGTTGTGGGTGCAGCAGAGCGTAGCATAACTCCCCACGGGAGGAGTATAGCCTCAGGGCAGTGTATGCGGAGGATGGGGGTGATGGTGCAGGGCAGCAGCAGTAATGACACGGAGTCAGTGATGCAGTTCAGGGCCTTTACTCACAGTTCTTATTATCCAGACCACGTCTGCAGGTAACGGCTGCCCACGTCGTACTGTGCTCACCAGGTGAGGGGCTCAGACAACTCCCAGATAACTTTGGAGCACTTCACAGGACCCCCTTTGTGTGTCCTTTGTCTGGCCTTTCTTACCAACACTTCTGTCCGGCTGCCTCGGGCCTCCTCTTGGTAAACTTGGCGCCAGTTTCCCTGACCCTATGTGGTGCCTTCCTAGCGGGTGTAGCGAGGGGCTGCGCCACATAAAATGTCAGAGCCTCCGGTTTCTAGCTGAGGGTCGTTTCCTGCCTCCACTAGTTCGGGGACCGGTCTCCCCCTTTGGCCTGACCCCTCCACGCAGGTGGATTCGGGCGTGCGGTGGCGACTCGCCCGTCCGCACCCCTGGGATCCCTTCATTCCTCGTTCCTGGAGCCTTCTCCGCTCCTCTTCCTTCCTTCTCCCTCTTCCAGGCCTGGGCCTCTGTTACTAGGCCCGCCTCCGGAGCAGAGCTCATGCAGAGCCCCTGCTCCCTGCCACTTCTGCTCAGACTTCTCTGCACTGAACTAAGATGGTGCCCACCTTTTATACTCCCTTCTCAATGCACCCAGGAACTGCTTCCTCCCTGCTCCTGCACTACAGGGTTCCCCTTCCTCAGTGTTCCCTCCCCCCACTCCAGCCAGGGACAGGGACTGTCGTGCCCATCTCAGGGGCATATTGGTCGCCCTGCCCCACGGCAATGTGGTGTAATGCATGCAGGTGTCGGGTCCTGATCCACACTCCATCCTTACCTGAGAGTGAGATATCACACCTCTGGGTGAGGTGCAATACGTCTTTAGCAACCGAGCCCTCAGGGTGCTACAGTTCCATTTATCTTCAGCCTAGGTGACGTATTGCGATACAGGGCCGTGATTTTGGCTATAAAAGGGTCCCCTAGACCCCTACCCCAAGCTTTTTAAGAGAATCATATATGGCGTGCCAGGAGACTCTATGGAATGCTTTCTCAGCATCCAACGAGAGTATCTAATTACAAATTTTTAACTGCATCTAGCCCAGGAAATACTTTGTGCCTAGTAGCAGTGTCTGCTAGTAAGCGGATTATCCCGGCTGTTAAGCAAGCTGCACCACCTGTAGTTTAGACACTTAATTTTTTCAAAGGAAATGCTTCGGGACCATGGGATACTTAGTGAAGAGCATCAGGAGGCACCCCAAGGCATAGGGGCTGGGACTGGCAGTAGGATGCCTTGCGGTGGACAGCCGAGCTCGATCCTTATAAAAGCTTTTTAACTGCAGCAGCTTTAGTGGACGCTACTGGAGCTGGAATTACCGCGGCTGCTGGCATGAGACTTGCCCTCCAATAGATCCTTGTAAATGGATTTAAAGTGTATTCATTCAAATTAGAGAGACAATTTAAATTAAAAAGCTTAGAGCTGCCTCCACCACAGGGGGGCTCGCTCGACCCACCAGCGGACAGGCACCAGTATTGGGAGAGGGGGGCTGGCCGTCAGGGTTCACCGCGGCTCTGGCACAAACCCGGCGACACGGAGGTGGCACGGGCAGGAGCGGACTGGCCGTGTCGGCTTCTCACTTTTTGGATTTTAGAAGGGCATGACATGCCTATATCTGTGTCTCCCCCTCCTTTTACTCCTCCACCTCTTTTATTTTCGCATGACTATATGTACTTGTCACTTTTCCATGTGTTAGTTATGTCTTCTGAGCAGTTTGTCAGCTTTTGGACACCTTTGAAGGTGTTTTCTATGTGTTTCTATGTGTTTTTGTTTGCCTGCCATTGGTTTTAACGGTGTTCGAAGGTGTTCGACGAACAGTTCGGCGAACACACGGGTGTTCGACGAACCGAACCGAACTCGAACACTACGGGGGTGGCTCAACACTAATTATAATGCAGTCTGCAGATCCTGCAGGGCGCGTATCAGGTTAGCTAAAGCTGACAATGAATTAAGGCTTGCAAGAGATGTCAAAAGCAATAAAAAAGGATTTTGGGGGTATGTCAAAAGTAAAAGAAAAGTCAAAGATGCTATAGGATTTTTACAGGATGAAAATGGAGAAATGGTAAGAGAGGATGTTGAGAAGGCCGAACTTTTTAATTCCTATTTTGCATCTGTTTTCTCTCAGAAAGAAAATGTAACATCAACTGATCTTCACTGTCCTTTTAAAGGAATAGAGCAATCCAAGTTATCTGTAAACAGAAAGATTGTGAGGGAATATTTAGCTAACATAAATGAGTTCAAGTCTCCAGGTCCAGATGAATTACACCCCAGAGTACTGAAGGAGATCGTAGCAGAAATTTTAGAACCACTCTCCATAATCTTTGAAAATTCTTGGAGAACAGGAGAAGTCCCAGAAGACTGGAGAAGAGCAAATGTTGTTCCTATCTTCAAAAAGGGGAAGAAGGTGGACACAGGGAACTATAGGCCGGTGAGTCTGACTTCTATACCAGGAAAGATCTTTGAACAAATTATTAAACAACATGTATGTAAGTACATGGATAAGAATGAAGTGATTAACCAGAGTCAGCATGGGTTTGTAACTAACAAGTCATGTCAGACTAACTTAATTTCCTTCTATGACAGAATCACTGACTGGGTGGATCAGGGAAATGCTGTAGATATAGTATATCTTGACTTCAGTAAAGCATTTGACAAAGTATCTCACACCATCCTTATTGAAAAAATGACCAAGTATGCAATGGACCAGGCAACTGTTAGGTGGATTCATAACTGGCTTAGTGATCGGACTCAAAGGGTGGTTGTAAATGGCTTCACATCCAGCTGGATGAATGTCTCAAGTGGGGTACCACAGGGCTCCGTCCTGGGACCTGTATTGTTCAACATCTTTATCAATGATTTAGATGAAGGAATTGAGGGTAAACTGATTAAATTTGCTGATGACACAAAGCTAGGAGGGATAGCTAATACAAGAGAAGAGAGAGAGAGGATTCAAAAAGACCTAAATAAACTGGAGCAGTGGGCAGCAACCAACAGAATGGTTTTTAACAGGGAAAAATGCAAAGTACTACATCTGGGCAATAAAAATGAAAAAAGCATATACAGAATGGGAGGAATAGAGCTAAGCAACAGTACATGTGAAAAAGACTTAGGTATACTAATAGATCATAGACTGAACATGAGTCAACAGTGTGATGCAGCAGCAAAAAAGGCAAATACAATTCTGGGATGTATTAACAGAAGCATACAGTCTAGATCACGTGAAGTCATTATCGGTCTTTACTCCTCTTTGGTCAGACCTCATCTGGAATACTGTGTACAGTTTTGGACACCACATTTTAAAAAAGATATAGACAAACTGGAGCAAGTTCAGAGAAGAGCGACCAGAATGGTGACTGGTCTGCAAACCATGTCCTATGAGGAACGGTTGCAGGATTTGGGAATGTTTAGCTTGCAAAAAAGAAGACTGAGAGGAGACTTAATAGCTGTCTACAAATATGTCAAGGGCTGTCACATTGTAGAAGGATCATCTTTATTCTCATTTGCACAAGGAAAGACTAGATGAAACTAAATGGGAGGAGACACAGATTAGATATTAGAAAAAACTTTTTGACAGTTAGGGTGATTAATGAGTGGAACAGGCTGCCACGAGAGGTGGCGAGTTCCTCTTCAATGGACGTCTTCAAACAGAGGCTGGACAGACATCTGTCTGAGATGATCTAGTGAACCCTGCTTTGAGCAGGGGGTTGGACCAGATGACCCAGGAGGTCCCTTCCAACTCTACCATTCTATGATTCTACTCCCCTCTTATCTCCACCTCCCACAGCCGTATACAAGATTTCTCCCGTGCTTCCGCCCTACTCTGGAACTCTCTACCCCAAAGTATCAGACTCTCGCCTACCGTGGAAACCTTCAAAAGGAACCTGAAGACCCACCTCTTCCGACAAGCCTACAACCTGCAGTAACAACCGCTCCACCATACCGCTGCACGAGCTCTACCCTCACCTACTGTATCCTCACCCATCCCTCGTAGATTGTGAGCCCTCGCGGGCAGGGTCCTCGCTCCTCCTGTACCAGTCGCTGTCACATTGTGTTCAAGATTATTGTAATTGTTCTTGTATTATACCACTTTTTCACATGTAAAGCGCCATGGAATAAATGGCGCTATAATAATAAATAATAATAATAATAATCTACAAGACGTCACCGACCACGACCGATGGATCCTGTAACTAAGGCTCCTATCACATCTACAAGACGTCACCGACCACAACCGATGGATCCTGTAACTAAGTCTCCGATCACATCTACAAGACGTCACCGACCACGACCAACGGATCCTGTAACTAAGGCTCTGATCACATCTACAAGACGTCACCGACCACGAGCGATGGATCCTGTAACTAAGACTCCGATTACATCTACAAGACGTCACCGACCATGACCGACGAATCCTGTAACTAAGGCTCTGATCACATCTACAAGACGTCACCGACCACGAGCGATGGATCCTGTAACTGAGACTCCGATCACATCTACAAGACGTCACCGACCACGAGCGATGGATCCTGTAACTAAGACTCCAATCACATCTACAAGACGTCACCGACCACGAGCGATGGATCCTATAACTAAGGCTCCGATCACATCTACAAGACGTCAACAACCACGACCGATGGATCCTGTAACTAAGGCTCCGATCACATCTACAAGACATCACCGACATCGACCGATGGATCCTGTAACTAAGGCTCCAATCATATCTACAAGATGTCACCAACCACGAGCGATGGATCCTGTAACTAAGGCTCCAATCACATCTACAAAACGTCACCGACCACGACCAATGGATACTGTAACTAAGGATCCGATCACATCATCAAGACGTCCACGACCGATGGATCCTGTAACTAAGGCTCCGATCACATCTACAAGACGTCACTGACCACAACCGATGGATCCTGTAACTAAGGCTCCAATCACATCTACAAGACGTCACCGACCACGACCAATGAATCCTGTAACTAAGGCTCCGATCACATCTACAAGACATCATCGACCACGACCGATGGATCCTGTAACTAAGGCTCCGATCACATCAACAAGACGTCACCGACCACAACCGATGGATCCTGTAACTAAGGCTCCGATCACATCTACAAGACGTCACCGACCACGAACAAAGGATCCTGTAACTAAGACTCCGATCACATCTACAAGACGTCACCAAACACGAGCGATGGATCCTGTAGCTAAGGCTCCTATCACATCTACAAGACGTCACCGACCACGACCGATGGATCCTGTAACTAAGGATCCGATCACATCTACAAGACGTCCATGACCAATGGATCCTGTAACTAAGGCTCCGATCACATCTACAAGACGTCACTGACCACGACCGATGGATCCTGTAACTAAGGCTCCGATCACATCTACAAGACGTCATCAACCACGAGCGATGGATCCTGTAACTAATGCTCCGATCACATCTACAAGACGTCATCAACCACGAGCGATGGATCCTGTAACTAAGTCTCCGATCACATCTACAAGACGTCACCGACCACGACCAACGGATCCTGTAACTAAGGCTCTGATCACATCTACAAAACGTCACCGACCACGAGCGATGGATCCTGTAACTAAGACTCCGATCACATCTACAAGACGTCACCGACCACGACCGAGGAATCCTGTAACTAAGGCTCTGATCACATCTACAAGAAGCCACCGACCACGAGCGATGGATCCTGTAACTGAGACTCCGATCACATCTACAAGACGTCACCGACCACGAGCGATGGATCCTGTAACTAAGACTCCAATCACATCTACAAGACGTCACCGACCACGAGCGATGGATCCTGTAACTAAGGCTCCGATCACATCTACAAGACGTCAACAACCACGACCGATGGATCCTGTAACTAAGGCTCCGATCACATCTACAAGACGTCACCGACATCGACCGATGGATCCTGTAACTAAGGCTCCAATCATATCTACAAGACGTCACCAACCACGAGCGATGGATCCTGTAACTAAGGCTCCAATCACATCTACAAAACGTCACCGACCACGACCAATGGATCCTGTAACTAAGGATCCGATCACATCTACAAGACGTCCACGACCGATGGATCCTGTAACTAAGGCTCCGATCATATCTACAAGACGTCACTGACCACGATCGATGGATCCTGTAACTAAGGCTCCAATCACATGAACAAGACCTCACCGACATCGACCGATGGATCCTGTAACTAAGGCTCCAATCACATCTACAAGACGTCACCGACCACGAACGAAGGATCCTGTAACTAAGGCTCCGATCACATCTACAAGACGTCCCCGACCATGACCGATGGATCCTGTAACTAAGGCTCCAATCACATCTACAAGACGTCACCAACCACGAGCGATGGATCCTGTAACTAAGGCTCCGATCACATCTACAAGACATCACCGACCACGACCGATGGATCCTGTAACTAAGGCTCCGATCACATCAACAAGACGTCACCGACCACAACCGATGGATCCTGTAACTAAGGCTCCGATCACATCTACAAGACGTCACCGACCACGAACAAAGGATCCTGTAACTAAGACTCCGATCACATCTACAAGACGTCACCAACCACGAGCGATGGATCCTGTAGCTAAGGCTCCGATCACATCTACAAGACGTCACGGACCACGACCGATGGATCCTGTAACTAAGCATCCGATCACATCTACAAGACGTCCATGACCGATGGATCCTGTAACTAAGGCTCCGATCACATCTACAAGACGTCACTGACCACGACCGATGGATCCTGTAACTAAGGCTCCGATCACATCTTCAAGACGTCATCAACCACGAGCGATGGATCCTGTAACTAATGCTTCGATCACATCTACAAGACGTCATCAACCACGAGCGATGGATCCTGTAACTAAGGCTCCGATCACATCCACAAGACGTCACCGACCACGACCGATGGATCCTGTAACTAAGGCTCCGATCACATCTACAAGAAATCACCGACCACGACCGATGGATCCTGTAACTAAGGCTCCGATCACATCTACAAGACGTCACCGACCACGACCGATGGATCCTGTAACTAAGGCTCCGATCACATCTACAAGACGTAACCGACCACGACCGATGGATCCTGTAACTAAGGCTCCGATCACATCTACAAGACGTCACCGACCACGAGCGATGGATCCTGTAACTAAGGCTCCGATCACATCTACAAGACGTCACCGACCACTACCGATGGACCCTGTAACTAAGACTCCGATCACATCTACAAGACGTCACCGACCACGACCGATGGATCCTGTAACTAAGGCTCCGATCACATCTACAAGACGTCACCGACATCGACCGATGGATCCTGTAACTAAGGCTCCAATCACATCTACAAGACGTCACCGACCACGAACGAAGGATCCTGTAACTAAGGCTCCGATCACATCTACAATACGTCCCCGACCACGACCGATGGATCCTGTAACTAAGGCTCCAATCACATCTACAAGACGTCACTAACCACGAGCGATGGATCCTGTAACTAAGGCTCCGATCACATCTACAAGACATCACCGACCACGACCGATGGATCCTGTAACTAAGGCTCCGATCACATCAACAAGACGTCACCGACCACAACCGATGGATCCTGTAACTAAGGCTCCGATCACATCTACAAGACGTCACCGACCACGAACGAAGGATCCTGTAACTAAGACTCCGATCACATCTACAAGACGTCACCAACCACGAGCGATGGATCCTGTAGCTAAGGCTCCGATCACATCTACAAGACGTCACCGACCACGACCGATGGATCCTGTAACTAAGGATCCGATCACATCTACAAGACGTCCATGACCGATGGATCCTGTAACTAAAGCTCCGATCACATCTACAAGACTTCACTGACCACGACCGATGGATCCTGTAACTAAGGCTCCGATCACATCTACAAGACGTCATCAACCACGAGCGATGGATCCTGTAACTAATGCTTCGATCACATGTACAAGACGTCATCAACCACGAGCGATGGATCCTGTAACTAAGGCTCCAATCACATCCACAAGACGTCACCGACCACGACCGATGGATCCTGTAACTAAGGCACCGATCACATCTACAAGACATCACCGACCACGACCGATGGATCCTGTAACTAAGGCTCCGATCACAACTACAAGACGTCACCGACCACGACCGATGGATCCTGTAACTAAGGCTCCGATCACATCTACAAGGCGTAACCGACCACGACCGATGGATCCTCTAACTAAGGCTCCGATCACATCTACAAGACGTCACCGACCACGACCGATGGATCCTGTAACTAAGGCTCCGATCACATCTACAAGACATCACCGACCACTACCGATGGATCCTGTAACTAAGACTCCGATCACATCTACAAGACGTCACCGACCACGACCGATGGATCCTGTAACTAAGGCTCCGATCACATTTACAAGACGTCCCCGACCACGACCGATGGATCCTGTAACTAACGCTCTGATCACATCTACAAGACGTCACCGACCACGACCGATGGATCCTGTAACTGAGGCTCTGATCCATCTACAAGACGTCACCGACCACGACCGATGGATCCTGTAACTAACGCTCTGATCACATCTACAAGACGTCACCGACCACGACCGATGGATCCTGTAACTAAGGCTCTGATCCATCTACAAGACGTCACCGACCACGACCGATGGATCCAGTAACTAAGGCTCCGATCACATCTACAAGACGTCACCGACCACGACCGATGGATCCTGTAACTAAGGCTCCGATCACATCTACAAGACGTAACCGACCACGACAGATGGATCCTGTAACTAAGGCTCCGATCACATCTACAAGACGTCACCGACCACGACCGATGGATCCTGTAATTAAGGCTCCGATCACATCTACAAGACGTCACCGACCACTACCGATGGATCCTGTAACTAAGACTCCGATCACATCTACAAGACGTCACCGATCACGACCGATGGATCCTGTAACTAAGGCTCCGATCACATCTACAAGACGTCACCGACATCGACCGATGGATCCTGTAACTAAGGCTCCAATCACATCTACAAGACGTCACCGACCACGAACGGAGGATCCTGTAACTAAGGCTCCGATCACATCTACAAGACGTCCCCGACCACGACCGATGGATCCTGTAACTAAGGCTCCAATCACATCTACAAGACGTCACCAACCACGAGCGATGGATCCTGTAACTAAGGCTCCGATCACATCTACAAGACATCACTGACAACGACCGATGGATCCTGTAACTAAGGCTCCGATCACATCAACAAGACGTCACCGACCACAACCGATGGATCCTGTAACTAAGGCTCCGATCACATCTACAAGACGTCACCGACCACTAACGAAGGATCCTGTAACTAAGACTTCGATCACATCTACAAGACATCACCAACCACGAGCGATGGATCCTGTAGCTAAGGCTCCGATCACATCTACAAGACGTCACCGACCACGACCGATGGATCCTGTAACTAAGGATCCGATCACATCTACAAGACGTCCATGACCGATGGATCCTGTAACTAAGGCACCGATCACATCTACAAGACATCACCGACCACGACCGATGGATCCTGTAACTAAGGCTCCGATCACATCTACAAGACGTCACCGACCACGACCGATGGATCCTGTAACTAAGGCTCCGATCACATCTACAAGACGTAACCGACCACGACAGATGGATCCTGTAACTAAGGCTCCGATCACATCTACAAGACGTCACCGACCACGACCGATGGATCCTGTAACTAAGGCTCCGATCACATCTACAAGACGTCACCGACCACTACCGATGGATCCTGTAACTAAGACTCCGATCACATCTACAAGACGTCACCGACCACGACCGATGGATCCTGTAACTAAGGCTCCGATCACATCTACAAGACGTCACAGACATCGACCGATGGATCCTGTAACTAAGGCTCCAATCACATCTACAAGACGTCACCGACCACGAACGAAGGATCCTGTAACTAAGGCTCCGATCACATCTACAAGACATCCCCGACCACGACCGATGGATCCTGTAACTACTGCTCCAATCACATCTACAAGACGTCACCAACCACGAGCGATGGATCCTGTAACTAAGGCTCCGATCACATCTACAAGACATCACCGACAACGACCGATGGATCCTGTAACTAAGGCTCCGATCACATCAACAAGACGTCACCGACCACAACCGATGGATCCTGTAACTAAGGCTCCGATCACATCTACAAGACGTCACCGACCACTAACGAAGGATCCTGTAACTAAGACTCCGATCACATCTACAAGACGTCACCAACCACGAGCGATGGATCCTGTAGCTAAGGCTCCGATCACATCTACAAGACGTCACCGACCACGACCGATGGATCCTGTAACTAAGGATCCGATCACATCTACAAGACGTCCATGACCGATGGATCCTGTAACTAAGGCTCCGATCACATCTACAAGACGTCACTGACCACGACCGATGGATCCTGTAACTAAGGCTCCGATCACATCTACAAGACGTCATCAACCACGAGCGATGGATCCTGTAACTAATGCTTCGATCACATCTACAAGACGTCATCAACCACGAGCGATGGATCCTGTAACTAAGGCTCCGATCACATCCACAAGACGTCACCGACCACGACCGATGGATCCTGTAACTAAAGCACCGATCACATCTACAAGACATCACCGACCACGACTGATGGATCCTGTAACTAAGGCTCCAATCACATCTACAAGACGTCACCGATCACGACCGATGGATCCTGTAACTAAGGCTCCGATAACATCTACAAGACGTAACCGACCACGACCGATGGATCCTGTAACTAAAGCTCCGATCACATCTACAAGACGTCACCGACCACGACCGATGGATCCTGTAACTAAGGCTCCGATCACATCTACAAGACATCACCGATCACGACCGATGGATCCTGTAACTAAGGCTCCGATCACATCAACAAGACGTCACCGACCACAACCGATGGATCCTGTAACTAAGGCTCCGATCACATCTACAAGACGTCACCGACCACGAACGAAGGATCCTGTAACTAAGACTCCGATCACATCTACAAGACGTCACCAACCACGAGCGATGGATCCTGTAGCTAAGGCTCCGATCACATCTACAAGACGTCACCGACCACGACCGATGGATCCTGTAACTAAGGATCCGATCACATCTACAAGACGTCCATGACCGATGGATCCTGTAACTAAGGCTCCGATCACATCTACAAGACTTCACTGACCACGACCGATGGATCCTGTAACTAAGGCTCCGATCACATCTACAAGACGTCATCAACCACGAGCGATGGATCCTGTAACTAATGCTTCGATCACATCTACAAGACGTCATCAACCACGAGCGATGGATCCTGTAACTAAGGCTCCAATCACATCCACAAGACGTCACCGACCACGACCGATGGATCCTGTAACTAAGGCACCGATCACATCTACAAGACATCACCGACCACGACCGATGGATCCTGTAACTAAGGCTCCGATCACATCTACAAGACGTCACCGACCACGACCGATGGATCCTGTAACTAAGGCTCCGATCACATCTACAAGGCGTAACCGACCACGACCGATGGATCCTGTAACTAAGGCTCCGATCACATCTACAAGACGTCACCGACCACGACCGATGGATCCTGTAACTAAGGCTCCGATCACATCTACAAGACATCACCGACCACTACCGATGAATCCTGTAACTAAGACTCCGATCACATCTACAAGACGTCACCAACCACGACCGATGGATCCTGTAACTAAGGCTCCGATCACATCTACAAGACGTCCCCGACCACGACCGATGGATCCTGTAACTAACGCTCTGATCACATCTACAAGACGTCACCGACCACGACCGATGGATCCTGTAACTAAGGCTCTGATCCGTCTACAAGACGTCACCGACCACGACCGATGGATCCTGTAACTAACGCTCTGATCACATCTACAAGACGTCACCGACCACGACCGATGGATCCTGTAACTAAGGCTCTGATCCATCTACAAGACGTCACCGACCACGACCGATGGATCCAGTAACTAAGGCTCCGATCACATCTACAAGACGTCACCGACCACGACCGATGGATCCTGTAACTAAGGCTCCGATCACATCTACAAGACGTCACCAACCACGAGCGATGGATCCTGTAACTAAGGCTCCGATCACATCTACAAGACATCACCGACAACGACCGATGGATCCTGTAACTAAGGCTCCGATCACATCAACAAGACGTCACCGACCACAACCGATGGATCCTGTAACTAAGGTTCCGATCACATCTACAAGACGTCACCGACCACTAACGAAGGATCCTGTAACTAAGACTCCGATCACATCTACAAGACGTCACCAACCACGACCGATGGATCCTGTAGCTAAGGCTCCGATCACATCTACAAGACGTCACCGACCACGACCGATGGATCCTGTAACTAAGGCTCCGATCACATCTACAAGACGTCCCCGACCACGACCGATGGATCCTGTAACTAAGGCTCCGATCACATCTACAAGACGTCCCCGACCACGACCGATGGATCCTGTAACTAACGCTCTGATCACATCTACAAGACGTCACCGACCACGACCGATGGATCCTGTAACTAAGGCTCTGATCCATCTACAAGACGTCACCGCCCACGACCGATGGATCCTGTAACTAACGCTCTGATCACATCTACAACACGTCACCGACCACGACCGATGGATCCTGTAACTAAGGCTCTGATCCATCTACAAGACGTCACCGACCACGACCGATGGATCCAGTAACTAAGGCTCCGATCACATCTACAAGACGTCACCGACCACGACCGATGGATCCTGTAACTAAGGCTCCGATCACATCTACAAGACGTAACCGACCACGACAGATGGATCCTGTAACTAAGGCTCCGATCACATCTACAAGACGTCACCGACCACGACCGATGGATCCTGTAACTAAGGCTCCGATCACATCTACAAGACGTCACCGACCACTACCGATGGATCCTGTAACTAAGACTCCGATCACATCTACAAGACGTCACCGACCACGACCGATGGATCCTGTAACTAAGGCTCCGATCACATCTACAAGACGTCACCGACATCGACCGATGGATCCTGTAACTACGGCTCCAATCACATCTACAAGACGTCACCGACCACGAACGAAGGATCCTGTAACTAAGGCTCCGATCACATCTACAAGACGTCCCCGACCACGACCGATGGATCCTGTAACTAAGGCTCCAATCACATCTACAAGACGTCACCAACCACGAGCGATGGATCCTGTAACTAAGGCTCCGATCACATCTACAAGACATCACCGACAACGACCGATGGATCCTGTAACTAAGGCTCCGATCACATCAACAAGACGTCACCGACCACAACCGATGGATCCTGTAACTAAGGCTCCGATCACATCTACAAGACGTCACCGACCACTAACGAAGGATCCTGTAACTAAGACTCCGATCACATCTACAAGACGTCACCAACCACGAGCGATGGATCCTGTAGCTAAGGCTCCGATCACATCTACAAGACGTCACCGACCACGACCGATGGATCCTGTAACTAAGGATCCGATCACATCTACAAGACGTCCATGACCGATGGATCCTGTAACTAAGGCTCCGATCACATCTACAAGACGTCATCAACCACGAGCGATGGATCCTGTAACTAATGCTTCGATCACATCTACAAGACGTCATCAACCACGAGCGATGGATCCTGTAACTAAGGCTCCGATCACATCCACAAGACGTCACCGACCACGACCGATGGATCCTGTAACTAAGGCACCGATCACATCTACAAGATATCACCGACCACGACTGATGGATCCTGTAACTAAGGCTCCGATCACATCTACAAGACGTCACCGACCACGACCGATGGATCCTGTAACTAAGGCTCCGATAACATCTACAAGACGTAACCGACCACGACCGATGGATCCTGTAACTAAGGCTCCGATCACATCTACAAGACGTCACCGACCACGACCGATGGATCCTGTAACTAAGGCTCCGATCACATCTACAAGACGTCACCGACCACTACCGATGGATCCTGTAACTAAGACTCCGATCACATCTACAAGACGTCACCGACCACGACCGATGGATCCTGTAACTAAGGCTCCGATTACATCTACAAGACGTCACCGACCACTAACGAAGGATCCTGTAACTAAGACTCCGATCACATCTACAAGACGTCACCAACCACGAGCGATGGATCCTGTAGCTAAGGCTCCGATCACATCTACAAGACGTCACCGACCACGACCGATGGATCCTGTAACTAAGGATCCGATCACATCTACAAGACGTCCATGACCGATTGATCCTGTAACTAAGGCTCCGATCACATCTACAAGACGTCACTGACCACGACCGATGGATCCTGTAACTAAGGCTCCGATCACATCTACAAGACGTCATCAACCACGAGCGATGGATCCTGTAACTAATGCTTCGATCACATCTACAAGACGTCATCAACCACGAGCGATGGATCCTGTAACTAAGGCTCCGATCACATCTACAAGACGTCACCGACCACGACCGATGGATCCTGTAACTAAGGCTCCGATAACATCTACAAGACGTAACCGACCACGACCGATGGATCCTGTAACTAAGGCTCCGATCACATCTACAAGACGTCACCGACCACGACCGATGGATCCTGTAACTAAGGCTCCGATCACATCTACAAGACGTCACCGACCACTACCGATGGATCCTGTAACTAAGGCTCCGATCACATCTACAAGACGTCCCCGACCATGACCGATGGATCCTGTAACTAACGCTCTGATCACATCTACAAGACGTCACCGACCACGACCGATGGATCCTGTAACTAAGGCTCTGATCCATCTACAAGACGTCACCGACCACGACCGATGGATCCAGTAACTAAGGCTCCGATCGCATCTACAAGACATCACCGACCACGACCGATGGATCCAGTAACTAAGGCTCCGATCACATCTACAAGACATCACCGACCACGACCGATGGATCCTGTAACTAAGGCTCCGATCACATCTACAAGACGTCAC
Organism: Phyllobates terribilis; assembly: GCF_046119375.1. Classification (NCBI taxonomy): domain Eukaryota; kingdom Metazoa; phylum Chordata; class Amphibia; order Anura; family Dendrobatidae; genus Phyllobates; species Phyllobates terribilis. The sequence continues at coordinate 300,623 of NW_027363051.1, read as the reverse complement.
CGACCACTGATGGATCCGGTCTCTAGGCCTCTGGTCTCCCCCTGGAATCCCCTCAGTGCTGACGTCACACAGATCCTGTTCTGTCTCCAGGAATATAATCTGCGGGGAATGTTCTCTGCTCTGTATATAATGTCTCCTGGGCGCAGTTCTCTGTATAATGGCTGATAACAGAGAGAACAGAGATCCAAGAGAAGTATGAAGTGTCTGCTGCACTGAGGGGGAGGAGCTGTGGTGACGTCATCATTATCACAGGTCCTTCACTTCTCTCCTGAGCTCCGCCCCCTGATCACATGGCGGTGATGTCACCACAGGTCCTCTAGCTCTCAATGCAGATCTCCGTCCTGGTTGTGTGCAGCTCTTGCTCTCTGTTATCAGCCGGCAGGACGAGATCCCTCCAGGTGATCCAGTGCTCATCCCTCCTTCTCCTGAATGACCCCGAGGATGGACGAGGACGAGACCACCAGAAGATTATTACACTTCACCCTGGAGATCATCTCCCTGCTGAGCGGAGAGGTAACTCCTCTACATTTCTATCAGCTTTATTGTGTTATGTAACTACTCCAACATCTATCTGATATGAGAGCATCATGATGTGGGGGCAGAGACCCTGATTCCAGTGATCGGTCACTTACTGGGCTGCTCTCTGCAGTTCTGATTAAATCCCTGTTTTTTCTGCTGTAGCTCTAGTAGTGCTCTGAGCTCTGTATAGCTCCACCCACAGCCCTGATTGGCCGCTCTCTGTACACTGTGCATAGGCAGAAAGCTGCCAGTCAGTGGCAATAACTTGGTGACAGATTCCATTTAACCTCTTGATGACATTCACCGTACATGCAGCACCTGATGCAAGCAATCCAGAGTATTAGATCAGCGATCCGGGCAGGAAAAGTTGATGTCCCGTCCAGAGACAAGGTAAACAACAACAAAGAAAGGAAAAAATAATTAATTAAATACACATATTTACATAAAAATAAATAAAGTACACTTTTGGTATCGCTGTGTCCGGAACGACCCGATCTATAAAACTGTCCCACTAGTTAACCCCTTCAGTGAACACGGTAAAAAAAAAAAAAAAAACCTAAGCAAAAAACAATGCTTTATCACCATAGCGCCAAACAAAAAAGGTAATAACACGCGATCAAAAAGGCGAATGTAAATAAAAATGGTATCGCTGAAAACACCATCTTTTCCCGCAAAAACACAAGCCGCGATACAGCTCCATCAGCCGAAAAATAAAAAAGTTATAGCTCTAAGAATAAAGCGATGCAAAAAAAAATTGTTTTCTATAAAATAGCTTTTATTGTGTAAAAGCGCCAAAACATAGAAAAATGCTATAAATGTGGTACCGCTGTAAACGTACTGACCCGAAGAATAAAGCTGCCTTATCAATTTTACCACACGCGGAACAGAATAAAAAAAAAAACATAAATTTTTTTTTTGTAAGTTCTGTTTTTGTTTATTCTGCCTCCCAAAAATTGGAATAGAAAGTGATCAAAAAATGTCACGTGCCTGAAAATGGCACCAATAAAAACGTCAACTCATCCCGCAAAAAAACAAGCTGTCACATGACTGTCGGCCAAAATATGGATAAATTATAGCTCTTAAAATATGGCGATGCAAAAACTAGATTTTACAAAAATGCGTCTTTTAGTGTGTGACAGCTGTCAATCATAAAAACCCGGTATGATTCTGGTATCGCTGTAATCGCACCGACCCGAAGAATAAAGTCACTTAATCACTTATACCGCACGAGGAACGGCGTAAAAAATAAACTCTAGGGTTAGGATTAGGCTAGGGTTAGGCTAGGGTTAGGGCTGGGGTTAGGGTTGTGATGGGGTTGGGATTTTTTTCAAAATTAAAAAAAAAAAGATGACGATATGGCGACTAGTGTCGAGCGTCAGTGCTCGCTACTTGAGTTTGCATCGGGTGCTCGGGTATGCATTGAGTATCGCGGGTGCTCGAGTCTCCACCCCATATGCATTGTGGCCAAAAAAAACTCGCGGGGATTGCCTGTCATGCACGAGCGATCCCCGCATGTTTTTTTTTGGGTGTCTAATAACCATGAAACATGCGAGCGGGGACCCGAGCACCCGCGATACATGGTGCATACCCGAGTACCTGATGCAAAATCATGTAGCGAGCACTAATGACAACTTATTCAATATGATGACCTAATATTATCAAATTCTGTGTCGTACCTCTGGGTTCAAAATGTTCACTATACCCCTTAATAAAATCCTTGAGGGGTCTAGTTTCCAAAATGGTGTCACTTGTGGGGGGTTTCCACTGTTTAGGCACATCAGGGGCTCTCCAAACGCAACATGGCGTCATAGAATCATAGAATCATAGAATGGTAGAGTTGGAGGGGACCTCCTGGGTCATCTGGTCCAACCCCCTGCTCAAAGCAGGATTCACTAAATAATAATAATTAGCGTCCGCTAATTATTCAAGCAAATTTTACATTCAAAAAGTCAAATGGCGCTCCTTCCCTTCCGAGCCCTGCCGTGCGCCCAAACATTGGTTTTTCCTCACATATGGGGTATCGGTGTGCTCAGGGGAAATTGCACAACAAATTTTGGGGTCCATTTTTTCCTGTTACCCCTGCGAAAATAAAAAAAATTGGGTCTAAAGTAACATTTTTGTGAAAAAAGTTAAATGTTAATTTTTTTCTTCCACATTCCAAAAATTCCTGTGAAGCACCTGAAGGGTTAATAAACTTCTTGAATGTGGTTTTGAGCACCTTGAGGGGTGCAGTTTTTAGAATGGTGTCACTTTTGGGTATTTTCTGTCATAAAGGCCCCTCAAAGTGACTTCAAATGTGATGTGGTCCCTAAAAAAATGGTTTTGTAAATTTTGTTGTAAAAATGAGAAATCGCTGGTCAACTTTTAACCCTTATAGCTCCCTAATAAAAAAAAAAATTTGCTTCCAAAATTGTGCTGATGTAAAGTAGACATGTGGGAAATGTTATTTATTAACTCTTTTGTGTGACATATCGCTCTGATTTAAGGGCATAAAAATTCAAATTTTGAAAATTGCAAAATTTTCGCCAAATTTCCATTTTTTTCACAAATAAACGCAAGTGATATCGAAGAAATTTTACCACTATCATGAAGTACAATATGTCAGGAAAAAACAATCTCAGAATCAGGGGGATCCGTTGAAGCGTTCCAGAGTAATTACCTCATAAAGTGACAGTGGTCAGAATTGTAAAAATTGGCCCGGTCATTAACGTGCAAACCACCCTCGGGGGTAAAGGGGGTTAATATTAATGATATAACTTAATATTCAGAAGAATTAAAGGGGTATTCCCATCTCCAAGATCCTATCCCTATGGGATACCGGATATATAGTGTGTTTCATATAAATGCTGTGTTTTTTTGTGTAAACTGCATTTTATATAAATTGTGAGACCTGCTGACAGGCAGCACAAAAAGGGTTAATCTTCCTCTAACAGGCTTGATCATGTGACCCAGCTCTGTTTAATACGCAGAAGCTTCTGGAAAAACACCTCTGGGCAGTCAGCCAATGACTGCAGCTCTAACAGTCACATGGGAGTGGGAGGAGTTAAATCCTGTGAGGTAGTTAAGGATTGAAGAGGCAGTTGGTGGTCAGACATTTTGGGAAGAGGAAGCCATTTTGTAGGTGAAGGAGTTACCTACCTTCTCCCTGACTGCTGCGCTTAAAAAGGGGACAGACACAATAAGGGGAGCTGATAGTCTTCATATTAGGAAGAATTACCTCAGGGCAGAAACAGAGCACAGCGCTGAGGAAGAAATATTCAGATTTGATGAAACCAGGTTTCCAGGATCTGCCTGTCTGCAGGTGCACAACAATATTCAACCATGAGTGTCATCCTGTACCTCAGCTCCCTACCGCTTGTGAATAAGGCTATGTGCCCACGATGCAGAAATGAAGCAGAAATTTTCCTGACCATTTCTGCATCTCCTTGCCAGAAAAATGCATGCGGATTCTATGTGCGTTTTTGACGCTTTTTTATGCGTTTTTTAAGCATTTTTGAAGCCAAATAAAGTTAGTGGGAAAAAAAAGGCCAATAATGTAATTTCCTAGTCAAACCCCTATTCACCATTTTTGAAGTATTCAGGATGCCACAAGAACTGCAGCCCCTGTAATTAATATAAAAAATATATATACACATACATACTCTATGCAGATATGTACGCGTGTGTATACATGGGCACCCCCCCCATACACACACACACTCCTCACCCAGTATCCAATTACGGCTCTTTCACACGTCAGAATCTCCGGTACGAATGGTGATGACTTTTTCCACACATACCGGAAACACACACAGACCCATTTCAATGTATGCTTGGTCACGCATACGCTGTACAATAATCTTACATTTCAATGTATTTAAAAAAAAAAAATGGGTGGGTTCACGTGTATTTTTAATAACTGGCAGAGGGAAAGCTGACGGCTGATATAGTCTGTGAAGTAGCCAAGGATCATGGCCTCTTCCCTTGCTATTAATATCAGGCCGCAGCAGTTAGCTTAGCCTTTACTGTCCATTCTACAGGGGGACCCAAAAAAAAAAAAAATGACATAGTGTCCCCCTATAAATTGGAGCCAGCAAAGGCTAGGCAGACAGCTGCGACCTGATATTAATAGCCTAGAAAGGGGCCAAGGTTATAGGCCCCCTCCCAGGCTATAATATCAGCCCTCAGCTGATATTAGCAAATGCCTCTAATTAGAAATGTAGTATAGTATTTTTGATTCGCCACTTACCTCATGTGCAGAGCATCGCAGGACCTTAGGTATCCATGGTTACGTCCACTGATAAAATCACAGTTAGTTGGCTAGCTGCTAGTGGTCATAACCATGGATACCTGAGGTCCTGCTATGCCTGCACATGGGGTAAGAGAGCTAGCGAACCAAAAATACTATACTACATTTCTAATTGAAGGTATTTGCTAATATTATTATTATTATTACACCTACTACATATTGGGATAGGATCTTGGAGATGGGAGTACCCCTTTAACTGAAAAAAAAAACTAAAGAAATTAACTGGAATATAAATGAGTGTACATGCAGCATGCAAGAGCGTGTTCACACATGGCCCAAATAGGGTCACTGTGTAATTTTGATCAAAATTAAAGTCAAACTAATAAGAACTGAAAAAATTGGCCTAATCAGAAAGGTGAAAACAGTCTCGTGGGTGAAAGTGTTAATAGGAACCTGTAATTAGGTTTTGGGTTAGAAAGCCACAACTATTTCATTATCTCTCTGGGGTTTTGTGTTTTACCACTTTTCTCCATACACAGGATTACACAATAGTGAGGAAGACACCGGGGGAGGGTGTGACTCCCATCATCCATCTCCAGGAGTCAGGAGGGCGGAGCCCGGACCCCATCACAGAGCCTCCCCCGCACCCCCCGATACATGAGAGGAAGAAGAAGAAGATCCTAGAGCTCAGCAACAAGATGATTGAGCTGCTGAGCGGAGAGGTGACTGCTGGGACATTATACAGGACAGCACTGGAGGATTCTGGGTGATGAGCGGAGAGGTGACTGCTGGGACATTATACAGGACAGCACTGGAGGATTCTGGGTGACGACCGGAGAGGTGACTGCTGGGACATTAATGACTCGCCCCCTGGGCCGTGGGGCACTCGGATCCGGGCAATAGGAAACGATGGGGGTAGTAGTGGCAGCCCTGTTCCGTGGCTCAGGGTGGTCAGGCCAGTGGTAGTCTGCTATGCACTATTGATAATGTCCGACTACGCCACCCGTGGATTGCGGTTATTAGGAACCGCCGCTGCATGCAGACCGCTGGGGCTGATGAGGTGTGCAGCTAGGGATGGTGTGACTCCCCACGGGAAGAGTGCGGCCCCAGGGCAGTGTGGTGGATGGTGGGAGTGATGGTAGTGAGAGTTCCAGTGCCGGTAGTGCTGGAGGAGCAAGGAGCACACAGACAACAGGTTGCAGTCCAGGGTCTTTACTAAACAGGTAAACTGACCCACAAACAGTCCCAGCTAGGAGGGGACCTGGATGTCTGAGAGCAACGGGGAAATTGGCCCTGGTAAGGGTGAGGGTGTAGGCCTACCGTGCTTTCTGCGCTCCTTCTGGCTATCTCCTCCTTATAGGGTAACAGCCCACGTTTCCGAGCTTTCCGTGTTTTCTCGCCTGTATGGCCTGCGACGTGGGTTCCTTTCTGCTCCCAGCCTTGTACGGCTTTACTGGTCCCTTCGGTTGTGGCAGGGCCTCCAGGCTTCTTAGGCCAAGGAATGTACAGTCCCTTGCAGACTGGTTATCTGCTGGAGAATGTGGAATCCTCCCAGCCTCAGACACCAAAGTCTGGTAAAGTTAAGTCTTTTCTCTGCCAAGACAGGCTCTCATCGCCTCTTGTCTCTGGCTTGTGGCTCTCCTCCTGCCACACTTCCTCTTAGGTGCAATCAACTTTCTGTCCCTGCTCCACTCTGGGACACGTCTCAGTGCTGAGACAGGTCATCCAGTTCTCTCTAACCCTGCCCCCAGTACCAGCTTTTATAGGGGCAGCCAGCTCCCCCTACTGGCCTGAGACAGGAGGCATTGCATGCTAATGTTCCCCTGACCAGAGAACCTCCCCCTTGCTCTCAGACACAGCTTTAATACATTTTGTGGCATCCAGGCCAGGGTGACACATTCCCCCCTAGTGAAATTTAGTACTCCGGGACTAAACAGTAAACAAAGACAATATGCATAACTATAAAACATTAATAGACAGATGATGCACAAATTGAGTTCTTAAGGTCACAATGTGGTCTGTGACCGGGCGTCCATATCACCAACACAACGGGGAGCCTTAACCAGGTGGGGGTCTGTCCTACCCCAAGTCCTTTACAGTCTTAGTTCATTCCTGGGTTAGGCTCTGAACGCAGTCCATACAAAGTCCCGGTTATAAAAAGTCCATAACCTTTGAGTCCTTACGGTAACTGCAAGAAACTGAAACACGCTATTAATAATCACGCAGGTAACTTGGCAAACAATTCAACATTTGGTAACAGGGTTATTTACAATCTTAGTGCGCTCTATATTCTCCAGTGAGCGGGTATCTGCCCCTTTGTGCTCCTGGTTGACCTACGTAGCCCACTGTCTGGTGGTGGACCAACCTGGCTTTCCCTACTAGCATTAGGGGTACAGGTGCCAGCTGGGTGTACAGGTAGGGCAGGCAGCTGTCTGCGGATTCTTTGGCTTACCGCAGGCATGGCAGGCTCACTGTCAGCAGAGGGTTGACTCTCCTGGGCTGCTGGTACAGGCTCTTCTGCCTCTGGAACCGCTTGCTCCTCTTCACCTTCCGGCTCTGGTGTTGGTTGTTGCTGTGCCGGTTGCAGGAAATGCAGGACGGCTACCACTATGGCATCATTTATGCGAGTCCAGGACTGAGGGAACTCTCCGAGAACGGTGCTGATCATTTCTTCCTTGTCCTCTGCAGGTTCAAGGTCACTCTGATCTTCTTCTGCACTACAGAGTTGCTCGGGGCACCTTTTGAGGTGGTCTCTGGAGACGACACTAGTGGTTTCTCCTCCGTCCTTGGTGATTACGCACACCTTTGGGTTGTCGTGGTCAGACTGCAGTACGGTGTAGGGTTCCCTTTCCCACTGGTCGTCCAACTTATGTAGCCTTCTTTTTCGCTTTAGGACTTGCTCACCAGGTTCTAGGGGACCAGCAGGGGCGTGTTGATTGAAAAGTCTTTCTTGCCTCTCTCTCACCTGGGCCAGGCTCTTCTCCACACTCTCCTGTACCTTCTTGTACTGCAGTTGCCTTTCCGTATCCCAGTCCGCATCCGGGGCGGTGTCCTCAGGTATTAGGACTCCCATCTCCAGGTCTACGGGCAGCTTACCTGGTCTAGCTCGCATCAGGTAAGCCGGGGTGCAGTTTGTAGCATTCACCGGGATATTGTTGTACATGTCTATCAGGTCCGGCAGTTTTTCTGGCCACAGGCTGCGTTCCTCCAGGGGCAACGTCTTCAGGAGATCAATGACTATATTGTTCATTTTCTCACACATCGCGTTGGTTTGGGGGTGGTAAGGCGTTGTACGAATCTTCTTACAGCCATAGAGGTTGCAGAACTCCTGGAAGATTTCAGCTTCGAACGCTGGACCCTGATCTGGCCTCTGTTTGGGCTGTCAAGTCCTTTACCGGGACCACCACTAGAAAACGGGAATAGTGGTCCACGATTGTCAGGGCGTAGATGTATCCGGACCGGCTTGGAGCCAATTTGACATGGTCCAGAGCTACCAGCTCAAGAGGCTGCGTGGTGACGATGGGCCTCAAGGGTGTCTTCTGGCTGGCACGGTCCTTCCTCCTTAGGTGACAAGGGCCACAGTCTCTGCACCATTTTTCTACAGCTCCTCTCATGCCGATCCAAAAGAATCTTCCTCTTAGTAGGAACTCCAGTTTCTTCCAACCGAAGTGTCCCGCTCTGTCATGGTAAGCCCCCAGGACCATAGCTGCATCCCTCCTTGGGACCACGACTTGCCAGGTCAGCTCATGCGTCCGGTGGTTGACAATCCTTCTGCACAACTTGCCTTCGTAGAGGAACAGCTTGCTCTTCTCCTTCCATAGCTGCTTGACTTCCTCTGGGGCATCTGGATCTAAGCGGGCGTCTTCCCGGGTCAGCAGATCTTTCACCAGGCGGACTGCAGGGTCACTATCTTGGGTCTCGGCCCAGCTGTGGTGAGGTAGGGGATTCATCATCACAGTTGTTAGATCCTCCTCCTTCACGCGGTGAGAGTGTTGAGCGGCTCCATATCGGTGAAACGCGGGGAGTTCTACCTCCTCCAGCTCTTCTGGGTCTTCGTCACCTTCAGGTAAGTGAGGCATCCTCGACAGGGCGTCTGCGTTGGCATTGGTTTTGCCTGCCCGGTACTTGATCACGAAGTCATAGTTGGAGAGACGGGCCATCCACCGCTGTTCCAGGGCACCCAGTCTTGCATTGTCCAGGTGTGTCAACGGATTGTTGTCCGTGTACACGGTGAACTTTGCGGAGGCCAGGTAATGCTTGAAGCGTTCCGTCACGGACCACACCACTGCCAAGAATTCTAGCTTGAAGGAGCTGTAATTCTCCGGGTTCCTCTCAGTGGGTCTCAGCTTCCGGCAGGCGTACGCGATCACCCGTTCTCTGCCCCGTTGGTTTTGGGACAGTACGGCTCCCAGTCCCACATTACTGGCATCTGTGTGGAGAATGAAAGGCTGGCCATAATCAGGGTAGGCCAGGATCTCGTCCCCTGTGAGAGCCATCTTTAGCTGGCGGAAGGACTCCTCTTCCGGTTTATCCCACTTGAAGGGCGGCTTTTGGCTCCTGGACTTAGACTGTCCGATCAGGAGGTCCTGCATAGGAGCTGCCATCTTAGTGAACCCGGGGATGAACCTTCGGTAGTAGCCTACCAACCCGAGAAACTGTCTCACCCCTTTGATGTTCGAGGGGCTTGGCCAGCTCTTGATTGCCGTGACCTTGTCAGGGTCGGGGGCCACTCCTTCCGCGCTTACCACGTGCCCTAGGTACTGGACCTTTGGTTTCAGCAGGTGACACTTCGATGGTTTCACCTTCAGGCCATAGCCTGCCAGGGCTTCGAACACCTCGGCCAGGTGCTTTAGGTGGTCCTCGTAGGTCTTTGAATAGACGATCACGTCGTCCAGGTAAAGGAGGACCGTCTCGAAGTTTCGGTGCCCTAGACAGCATTCCATCAGCCTCTGGAAGGTCCCTGGTGCGTTGCAGAGTCCGAAGGGCATACAGTTGAACTCACTGAGTCCCATCGGGGTGGTGAAGGCGGTCTTCTCCTTGTCAGCCTCTGCCACAGGAACCTGCCAGTACCCGCTAGTAAGGTCCAAAGTAGAAAAGAAGTTAGCTGATTTTAGTGCGGCTAAAGACTCCTCTATTCTAGGCAGCGGATATGCGTCTTTGTGGGTGATACGGTTGATTTGTCTATAGTCGACGCACATTCTCATGGTGCCGTATTTCTTTTTGACCAGAACCAAGGGGGCTGCCCTGGGGCTACAGCTGTCTCTAATAACCCCAGCTTCTTTCATCTCTCTTAGCATGCCCTTGGCGTTCTGATAATGTGCAGGGGGTACAGGTCTGTGCCTCTCTTTTATTGGTGGGTGGCTCCCTGTGGGGATGTGGTGTTCTATCTCTTTTACTCTGCCGAAGTCTAGCAGGTGCTTACTAAAGACTCTCTCGTACTCCTGTACCACCCGGTAGACTCCTTGTTTTTGGTGCAGGGGAGTGGAGTCAGCACCCACATGGAGTTTCTGGCACCAGTCCTCCTTTTGTTTCTGGGAGCCATTACCCTCCGCCTGTGGAGATGGAGGCAAGGCTTCCACGGCCCTGATAGCTTGGTGTTCGACAACAAACAGTTTGGCGAGTGTAGCGTACCTGGGTAAGTGTACTTCCCTCTCCCCAATGTTGAGGATGCGAACGGGCACCCTCCCATGACGGACATCAACCACCCCCCGGGCTGTCAAAATGGTGGGCCTGCTGTCTGAGTACACGGGTTCTACCATTGCTTGGTAGTCTCTACCTCTCAACCCGATTGCAGTCCGACACCAGATCATCATTTCACTTTTGGGAGGCATGGAAATGGGGAATGGGTCACTCAGTCTTACGCTACCGATCTCACCACCAGACAGTTCTACCTGCTGCCGTCTCATCAGGGCTTTTATCTCCTTGTTGAGGACTCTCTGTTGGCTGGAACTAGCATTCACCGCCACCTGTTGTAGAATTACAATTACCTCTGAAAGACAATTTTCAATTATATTAGTACCCACAGTTATTTTAGGGTGACTTTCACGACGGTCAATGTCCACAATAATCACTCCCTGTGCCGGCAGTTCAACTTTAGCAATTTTAATGGTCATCTCCTTGAACCCCATCTGCGGCACGGGTAAGCCATTACTGGCGATGATGCTCAAGTTACTGTCTGGATACCGTGTGATATCAGCATCAGTCCAATACTGCTTAAAAAGTACATAAGGGATAGTGGTTACTTGCGACCCAGTATCCAGCAAGGCGCTCATGGGGATACCGTCCAGCACCACGGGTAAAACCGGGCGCCCCCCAACATACTTATCACGCCAATTATAAGGGCCTAGTGATCTTATGCCTGGGGGTTGGCCCTCTGCCCCAGGTTGGACCCGTTTAAATTACAGTACCTGGAAATGTGTCCGGGCTGGTTGCATCGACGGCAAATGGGCTGTCCATCCTCTGCGTAGCGGTCTGTGGGCCTCCCTCGGAACGACGGGATCCTCCTCTGTCGACGCCACGGGACATCCTCCGGACTTGAAGCCAGCTCGATGGGTCTTGACGGGTCCACTTGCAACGCCTGGACGGTCCTGGTCAACGCCGCGACGCTCCTGGTCAGCTCCTGGACTTGGTGGTGCAGGTCTTTCGACAGGGCTTGGTTCAGGGCCTGTGCATCAGCCCCCACGGGGTCCATAGAGGAGGGTGCCGCCTCCTGGTGGTAGGTGAGAGCAGGGCGCCGGGGTTTTATAGCGCCACTGGTTGCAGATTCACGGAGCACCCTTATGGCCCTGTCCTTAAATTGGGCAAAGGTCAGGTCGGGGTTCTGAAAGAACATGAGGCGCAGTTGGGCCCTGTGGGCACTAGACAGCAGTCCTTCTATGAATTGTTCTGTTAGCAGCTTATCCGTTTCCTGCACACTGCCAGGGTCAGTTTGTTGAATAGCCCTCAAGGCTTCCTGCAGATTTAGGGCATAGTCTCTGATGCTGTCCTGTGCCCGCTGCTTACATCCATAGAACCTCATTTTAATCTCAGCGGAGGTACGTGTGTCAAAGGTACCCCGCAGCCGGGCCAGAATACCCTTCACAGTCCTTTTCTCCTCAGTGGGCCATGATTTTACCTCCCTTTGGGCTGCGCCAGTTAACTGCCCTGTTAATATGCTGACCTTCTGTTCCTCTGTCAGGGGGTAAACGTGGAACAAACTGTATAGCTTTTCCTTGAAGTCAGTTAGGGCATGGGGCTCCCCTGAGTATTTGGGCAGCCAGGCCGCTCCAGGGATGTAGGGCAGGGAAAAGGGCATCACCGCTGCTGCAGCTGCGTTGGTGGTAGTGGGGGCCTCTGTGTCTGACATCTTCCTCCCCCCTAGTTAAGCGTGGCCTACCTTCCGACGATCCTCTTCTGTAGGCCACGGCTCCGCTGCTGCTGCTATGGACGAGGACCTGGCATCGCGTCCTGATGACGTCAGCGTCGCTCTCTCTCCCTTCCAGGACCTTGCGCAGCGTCGGTGCGTGGGGCGGAGCTTCGGATCTCGCGCGGTTTTGATGTCCACGCCCCTCTTCTTCCCGCGCGGCGTCCTGAAGATGGCGTCCGATGGCGGGAAGCAGCTGCGGATGGCGGGAAGACGGCAGAAGATGGCGGGAAACGGTCCAAGATGGCGTCTGATGGCGGGAATCGGCTCCGGATGGCGGGAAACGACTCCGGACGGCGGGAAACTTCGCCACAGGTAAGTTACAAAAGTCTTTTTCAGGCACGCAGTACCCGGTGGTTGCGGGCACGAAATCCTGCCGACTACGCCAAAGCTGACTCGCCCCCTGGGCCGTGGGGCACTCGGATCCGGGCAATAGGAAACGATGGTGGTAGTTGTGGCAACCCGGTTCCGTGGCTCAGGGTGGTCAGGCCAGTGGTAGTCTGCTATGCACTATTGATAATGTCCGACTACGCCACCCGTGGATTGCGGTTATTAGGAACCGCCGCTGCATGCAGACAGCTGGGGCTGATGAGGTGTGCAGCTAGGGATGGTGTGACTCCCCACGGGAAGAGTGCGGCCCCAGGGCAGTGTGGTGGATGGTGGGAGTGATGGTAGTGAGAGTTCCAGTGCCGGTAGTGCTGGAGGAGCAAGGAGCACACAGACAACAGGTTGCAGTCCAGGGTCTTTACTAAACAGGTAAACTGACCCACAAACAGTCCCAGCTAGGAGGGGACCTGGATGTCTGAGAGCAACGGGGAAATTGTCCCTGGTCAGGGTGAGGGTGTAGGCCTACCGTGCTTTCTGCGCTCCTTCTGGCTATCTCCTCCTTATAGGGTAACAGCCCACGTTTCCGAGCTTTCCGTGTTTTCTCGCCTGTATGGCCTGCGACGTGGGTTCCTTTCTGCTCCCAGCCTTGTACGGCTTTACTGGTCCCTTCGGTTGTGGCAGGGCCTCCAGGCTTCTTAGGCCAAGGAATGTACAGTCCCTTGCAGACTGGTTATCTGCTGGAGAATGTGGAATCCTCCCAGCCTCAGACACCAAAGTCTGGTAAAGTTAAGTCTTTTCTCTGCCAAGACAGGCTCTCATCGCCTCTTGTCTCTGGCTTGTGGCTCTCCTGCTGCCACACTTCCTCTTAGGTGCAATCAACTTTCTGTCCCTGCTCCACTCTGGGACACGTCTCAGTGCTGAGACAGGTCATCCAGTTCTCTCTAACCCTGCCCCCAGTACCAGCTTTTATAGGGGCAGCCAGCTCCCCCTACTGGCCTGAGACAGGAGGCATTGCATGCTAATGTTCCCCTGACGAGAGAACCTCCCCCTTGCTCTCAGACACAGCTTTAATACATTTTGTGGCATCCAGGCCAGGGTGACACATTATACAGAACAGCACTGGAGGATTCTGGGTGATGACCGGAGAGGTGACTGCTGGGACATTATACAGGACGGCACTGGAGGATTCTGGGTGATGACCGGAGAGGTGACTGCTGGGACATTATACAGGACAGCACTGGAGGATTCTGGGTGATGATCGGAGAGGTGACTGCTGGGACATTATACAGGACAGCACTGGAGGATTCTGGATGGTGACCGGAGAGGTGACTGCTGGGACATTATACTGGACGGCACTGGAGGATTCTGGGTGATGAGCGGAGAGGTGACTACTGGGACATTATACAGGACAGCACTGGAGGATTCTGGGGGTTGACCGGAGAGGTGACTGCTGGGACATTATACAGGACAGTACTGGAGGATTCTGGGTGATGAGCGGAGAGGTGACTGCTGGGACATTATACAGGACAGCACTGGAGGATTCTGGATGATGACTGGAGAGGTGACTGCTGGGACATTATACAGGACAGCACTGGAGGATTCTGGGTGATGAGCGGAGAGGTGACTGCTGGGACATTATACAGGACAGCACTGGAGGATTCTGGGTGATGACCGGAGAGGTGACTGCTGGGACATTATACAGGATGGCACTGGAGGATTCTGGGTGATGAGCAGAGAGGTGACTGCTGGGACATTATACAGGACAGCACTGGAGGATTCTGGGGGTTGACCGGAGAGGTGACTGCTGGGACATTATACAGGACAGCACTGGAGGATTCTGGGTGATGAGCGGAGAGGTGACTGCTGGGACATTATACAGGACGGCACTGGAGGATTCTGGGTGATGAGCGGAGAGGTGACTGCTGGGACATTATACAGGACGGCACTGGAGGATTCTGGGTTATGACCGGAGAGGTGACTGCTGGGACATTATACAGGATGGCACTGGAGGATTCTGGGTGATGAGCGGAGAGGTGACTGCTGGGACATTATACAGGACAGCCATGGAGGATTCTGGGTGATGAGCGGAGAGGTGACTGCTGGGACATTATACAGGACAGCACTGGAGGATTCTGGGTGATGACGGTGTCGTTGTTGTCAGGTTCCTATAAGGTGTCAGGACGTCGCTGTCTATCTCTCCATGGAGGAGTGGGAGTATCTAGAAGGACACCAGGATCGGTACCAGGAGGTGATGATGGAGGAGCTCCGGCCTCTGACATCACCAGGTGAGAGGAGACTCTTGTTGGCTCCGGTGGATGTGATGACGTCTCTCGGCCTCCTCCTATAATAGATGATTTTTCTCCAGACTTCCTCTGGTTTTCTCTACATTTTCTCACAGCTTTCATTCCCTGATTCTTCTCTTCTGATCTGTGAGTCGCGGTTTCTCCGCTGTCGTCTTCATCAGTCTTGAGTCTTCGTCCTCGGCGGCTTCTTTCAGAATCTTTCACCTTCCTTCACATTTTGTCTGCAGATTTCCCAATGGAATTTTTCATAAAGTCCCACATTCAATATAACAGCGGATCGTCCTTTGCTTTCCTTATGAGGAGGTCAGAGTTCTCGTTAAGTTCTTTCAGAGCTCGTTGCTCTGATATCATTAGATTATGATATTTCTGTCCTTGAAATTTTGTGTTCCTTTTTAATGTAAGTAGTTGATCTTCAATCATTTCCTAGAAAACATCCAAGACTGGTGGACGAGACTTGACCGGATAGTAATAGAGATTTTTTTTTTATAACAAACGATTGAAAGTAACTGTCTGTTGTGTTGAATCGCTGGAGTTTTATGATCAAGAAGTGAACTCTGTTCATCAAAAGTTCCAGTTCTATTGGGAACATCATCATGAGAAACTTCTTGTAACGAGTTCTCCATGTTCTCATTCTGTTCATTGACCATGAAATGACAACGCAAAGTGAAAGTTCTCACAAATTTATTCACATCTAATAAAGTTCTATGAACGTCAAACTCAATTGTCGGGGAGAAGGTTAAGCCTTTGGATAGAACTGTAACTTCAGCCTCTGTTAATTACTGTCACTAAAGAGATGAAGCGTTTTCTTCAAAGGCCTAAAAATATATCTTTATTATTAACAAATAAAAAAAACATATAGAGGAATACCATATGTATTCATATACAAATACAATATATACAAAAAGTGAGGTACAAGTTCAGGAAGAACAATAGTGGTATACCTGGATATAACGCTTGGTGTACTGCACTGCTACATCTAAGGCCCAGACCAAAGGTGAAATTATCCTATTAAGTAAATACGAAATATGGGTCCAATTATATGTTAGAGAGTATACTAATGCGTAAAGGTCCATAGCATACATCACATAAGTAATATATAATATCAGTTATTTATATCATTATAATGAAAAAGTTTCTGACTAGAGAAACACTATCACAAGTAAGCATTATACCTCATAGACATAAAGGATATAGTAATAAACATATAAAGTGATAGGTTCAGTCAGTATGCTGGGCAAAGGTGATACAAATAAGCATCAACAGACCAAGTGCAATAGGACACAATAGATAGACATAATGGTAATGTTACCAGCAGTGCAGGAAACCAGGGACCCAACCAGCAAAGGCTAAACAGACAGCTGCCGGCTGATATTAATAGCCTGGGAATTGGATATTGTCCCCCTCCCAGTGCAAGAACACCAGCACTCAGCTGCCCAAGAATTGGCGCATCCATAAGATGCACCATTTCTGGCGCCTAGCCTCGGCTCTTTCCACTTGCCCTGGTGCGGTGGCGAGTGGGGTAATACTATTGGGGTTGATGTTAGCTTTGTAATGTTTGCTGACTTCGAGCCCAGGGGTTAGTAATGGGGAGGCGTCTATAAGACACCCCCATTACTAACCCCGTAAGTTTAGTTAAAAAAGCACACACACAAAGCAAAGTCCTTTAATTAAAATGAACACTCCCAGACCCCCTTTTACCCTTTATAAAGATCAAATTAAAATACAAAATAATCCTCACCTGTCCGCAGATAATCCTTATGTGATGCTGTCCAACAACAATCCCCAGCCGTGCTACATCTGGATTGTTTGATGTGACTGCTCAGCAAGCCAGTAGCGTGAGAATGCTCCTGCAGTGTCTAGCGCTGCTCTGACTCAGGTCACCGGAGTTCATAGCCGATGAGCTCTGGTCACCTTACTGACGTCACTGCTCGCTGCACTGACCAGTGTGTCCTGGCTGGCGTGCTGAGCCATCGCTCAACACACCATACAGATGTAGCAGAGCTGGAGTTCGTCACGGGACATCATCAGTATGGATTATCTGCTGACAGTTGAGGATGACTTTGTTTTTTTATTATTTTTCTTTGGATATTATTAAATGGGTAAAAGGGTCGGGAAGTGTTTTGTTCAAATAAAGGACTTTGCTCTGTGTGTGTGTTTTTTACTTAAACTGATGGGGGTTAGTAATGTGGGTGTCTTGTAGACGCCTCTCCATTACTAACCTTGGGCTTGATTGAGATCAGCTGACATTACAAAGCTGACATCAACCCCAATATTATTACCCCATTTGCCACTGCACCAGGGAAAGTGGGAAGAGCCGAGGCTAATGGATGCGCCATTTTTTGGGCGGCTGCAGGCTGATGTTATTAGTTTGGGAGGGGGTACAATATGCATGGCCCCTTCCTAGGCTATTAATACCAGCCTGCAGCTGTCTGCCTAGCCTTTTCTGGTTATTAAAAATAGAAGGGGCCCCCCACATCATTTTTTTGGGAGGGGGTCACCCCTTGTTAATAACCAGTAAAGGCTACGCAGATGTTAATATTAATCCCCTGGGAAGATCTATGTATATTAATGTTTATTACCCGCTTCCCAGACTATAAGCATCAGCTGTCCGCTTTCCCCCTTTGCTTTTTTTACTTTAAATTCTTTAATTATTAGCTAAATCCATGTACAGCAGCTCCACACGCCCTGCCCTGATGATATATCTCACTGACTCATTTCTATCTTTCTAGATCTATAAAAAATGTTTTATTAGTTAGAAAATTAGCCTGAAATGTCAGAGAATGACCGTCTGTAAAAGCTGATGTTATAAACGCGTTTGATACGGATGTCATACAGATGCGAGACAGGTGAGAGAAGTCGCATCGTACTCACAAGACAATCATCCTACTGTTCAGGAATATCCGACCAATTTTATTTCAGCCGATGAGTGCGATCCCTTAAATGCGACATGTTAGTAACGGCTGATTGACATCAAACTGGCCATAGATATAAGTATTGGGGAGCCAGACTGCAGACTTAAAATGCAAAAGGGGAGAAAGGAGGAAACTTAAAATTGGTTTTGTAAATTTTGTTTGAAAAATAAGAAATTGCTGATTAAACTTTTACCAAAAAAAATAAATCTGATGTGAAGTAGACATGTGGTAAATGTTAGTTATACCATACAAAATAGTTAATACATATCTGGTTTAAAGGCATAAAAATTAAAAGTCCAACATTTTTTTTGTAAAATTTTCGATATTTTCATAAATAAACGCAAAAAAAATGCCAAATCCTAAATTTACCACTAACATGAAGCACAATGTGTCACGAAAAAACAGTTTCAGAATCAGCGGGATCCGATGAAGCTCCAGAGTTATTACCTCCATAAAGTGACAGTGCTCAGAATTGTAAAACATTGGCCCGGTCAGGAAGGTGAAAACAGACGCGAGAGTGACGGGGTTAAAGGGATGTTTGTTCAGAAGAATATGTATTATGGAGCTTTTCTGTGGAGTCAGACCAGACAATCTCTCCTTGGCTCCCCGTGTGCATCAGTAAGCGCCCATGACCCCGGTGCCGGCTCTCTAGTTGTCCTTTCTACACATTGATAGGTACTAACCGCTGTGTACCGGGTGCTCCCCACAACACCGTCCTTCCGGGTTCTGTGACTTCATCCGTCAGGCGTACATGTGCCCTTTTTTCCTCCTTCAGAGACAAACGCAGATCTTTTTGCGCACTTGCTGCCTATTTTAGTGTTTATATCGAGGCGGATGTTGAGAGTTATCTCCATTTAAAGAAGAATAAGAAAGCGGTAACCCGTCTTTTAATAGAACGGAAGGTTCTCTCCTCTTAGTGATCCCAGAGGATCCTGTCCAGGAGGGAGGCCGTGTCCTCATGGTGACATCATGAGATCTCAAAATACAATCACTGGTAAATGGTAACCGTCCTTCCCCCAATCTCCATAACGGTGAATTAGGAGAGAAGAAACCAATGGATGGAAATGTGGAGCTTTCTCCAGCTCCTCTGTGGTTCCATCCCTGGAAACGAAACTTGGAGAAGTTGTGTTTCTTAGTACGGCTGCTCCATCTGACTGACGAGGGTCTTCTCTGTCCCTCTCCTCAGGGTCCTCATCCTCCGAGTGCAGAGCAGAGAGCATTAGGCTTTGGCCTCGCTGATTATCACTTCATACTTGAGGCCACAATGTGCTGGGACCTCTGTACCGGTGGTGAGGACCACAACAATGTAATTTATTCCCTGATACATAACCATAGAATTACTAGTTCTGAGAGACGAGTCTCATATATAGACAGATACACGGCAGGTCATGTATTCAGTCTGTGTGTCTCCACAGATGGATCCAGGAGGAGAAATCCACCAGAGAGATGTTCCCGTCCTCTGTATTCACAGGACTGTCCAGAGGAGAATCACAACATCCCGGAGGATCATCAGGTAGATGACACTGAAGTCCCCACAACATCGGACCATGAAGTGATGGGACCTGAGCTCATCTTACATTTTTATTTTTAGGGTGAAGATCTGGTTGATATTAAGGTTGAGGTTATACATGGAGCACAAGAGGCGATCGCAATATGGGCCGATCAGCAGGGTGAGGAGGGAGACTGTCATGTCTGTTCTGTGGTCACCTACTACTACTCCCATAATTTCATCATAACATGTGTGGTAGATCGCTCACACGGAGGTAGACACAGGTACACTGTTTCTTTAAAAACTTCTCGTTGGTTTATTGAAATGCAGCATAAACCAACACTGAGTCCATAAAAGAAATCACGGCCCTTTGGCCAAAAAGTTCTCGTTGGTTTATTAAAATGCAGCATAAACCAACACTGAGTCCATAAAAGAAATCACGGCCCTTTGGCCAAAACAGGAAACAAAGCAAAATGGTAACACAAAAGCACAGTCTTTGTGATAGCAGGGATCCACCTGCTGAGAGTTCAGCAACTCCACTTGGTTCAAGAAAAACAAACACAAGATCCTCTCTGGAGCTAGCTTCTCCAGACACTGAACACTGAATGCCTCAGTAGGACTTGTATTTAAATCAAAGACCACACTCTGAGATGGAGATATGGTGAATGACCTCCCACCCTTCACAATGATCATTCACAAAAAACACTCCCTTTTAACATGGAAGTTTAACCTCTTTAAGCAAATAGCATGTTGGAGCAAATTTCATGGTTTCAATTCACAGAAGCTAATAGCCTCCATGAAATATATCTTCCCTCTATCACTTTACCAGTGACTTTGCCACACATGACACAATCTATTCCGTCACTGTGTGTTTCCTACAGATGGATTCAGGAGGAGAAATCCACCAGAGAGATATCCACGTCCTCTGTATTCCCAGGACTGTCCAGAGGAGAATCACAATGTCACGGAGAGTCATCAGGTAGACTGTGCTGAGCCCTGTACCGGATCTGTATATAGGGGACATTTCTGATTGAGGTCATAGATGTCACAGATTTTCGTGGTTTCTTGTATTGTGCTGATTGTTACATCTGATATATCAGGAGGAAGATCCAACTAGGAATAAAGTGAAGGACGAGACAGAAGAAGAAGCGATGACGGGGGGGGATCAGCCGTGTGTGAGTGACGGGAAGGAGGAGATTCCAGTAGATGTTTCCACAGGTATGTAATAATGACCGGCGTGTGATCATGATGATGACCGGCGTGTGATGATGATGATGACCGGTGTGTGATATTGTATGAAGTCTCCGGTGCAGTGAAGCTTTATCTGCTGTCCTCATCACAGCAGAAGCGTCCGGTGATGGCGCGGCTGCTCCTGTAGAGTCCGGCTGTGCACTGATGAATAACGGGGCCGCCTTCACACCTCTTCTTTATGATTAGGAATCACGTATTAGTTTTCCTTCACCTTCTATAATATTCCTTCCATCCTTTACGTCCATATTTTCCTTACACAAGTCCCTGCTTCCATATAAATGACTGAGCCTGTGTTCCAGGTTATGAATCTCCCTGTCCTATGGATCTCGGTGATGTAGCAGCCACTGCCTGGTGCTGACGAGTGACGACACATGTCACATGTAGAGTCGTCCTACCTGTCGCCTCTGTTTGCCTCCCACTGCCTCCTACACTGAGGCCGGCGTTCTGGTCCCTCCTCATCCAGGCCGACCGCCCGGTGGCATGAAGACCCCTATGGTAAGTCAGTAAGTGCCATGCTATGGAGGTGTGGGTCAGACATACTGCTGTCGTCCCTCTGCCACTATGGAGGCCATCTTGGATGTCGGAGGACCAGAACACAGGTCTTAGTCAGAGACAAGCGGAGGACACCAGGTAGGTGACAGTACATGACAGTTGTTTAGTCCTCTGTGCCGGGTGGGGAATTGCTTCATCATAAAAGGGATTAGGAGCTCATATCTACAAACAGCTGCCATGGCCGCATCTAGAGTTGTCGTTATCTGACATCATGTTGGTTTTTGAGATCTAGTTCAACCAACGTATAAACATGGAGACTAAATACTACCCAGAGGGGGCGCCCTTTACCATGCACGGATTATATCCCCTGTCAGCGTCTCATTTATGGTGAATCTTGTAATATGGAGAGGTTCACTATATGGAGAATAGTATTGGGCCACACGCATTAATCACTGCAGTCTGGCTTCTCCTTCAGGCCCTGTTGTCCCCCCGGTGTATAACATCCAGCCCTGTCCCACCCCCCAGTATATAACATGTGGCTCCTCGGTATGTATTGGTTACAATTTCAACTACTGGGTGTATAGATCCTGGGGGGCATACTCAGGGGGTGATATGTGCAGGAGAGGCCAGATGTTATACAGGGGTTATATTCACAATAACCAGGGTGTACTTTATTATAAGAGCACATTGTGATTTTGGGAACGTCCCTTTAGAAGAATCTTCACTCTCGGTCTCTCCAGACAAACAAGATGTCGTCTAGGAATCGTCCCCCCATCTGAGCCTCTAACGTGAATAAATAATTCTCTTTCCAACAGTGAAATACATAAATTACCAAAAGAAGGTAAGAAGATGTCCTCATCCAGGTTCCGAAAGTTTTACGTTTTTTTGTTTTTGTTTTTTACCAATAAATTGGATGAAATTCTTTTTCCGACAAGAATTGTTGCCAAAGAAAGAAACTGCTGCTCAGATTCCCGGCCGTTCCTCCGACATTTATGAATGACATGATAACTGGGTGTCACCGTTCTCCATACATGTGTCCCCACACTTCTCACACTCAGCGCTGATTGGACAATGTAGGGGAACAATGGTAACGCCCAGTTGTCAGTATTTCCTTACATTTATAGGGTGAATAGCAGGAGAACTGCGCAGCTTAGTGACCAATAACATTATGACTCCGGAAATGAGAGGAGGAAAAATAAAAAAATCAATAAAATAATGTATCTGTAAGGCCGATAATGGGGGAAATGATTTACAGATAAAATGACCAAACTGTTAGAACCTTGCTCTTAGGTTTTTTCCTTTGCTGGTCACATGACCTTGTTGGTCTATTTAATCCTGCTCCGCCCTTCTGGCTTTGCTGGACTTCATTGTATATCTACTTTCTAGCTAGCCTGTGCTCTGTGTCTTGCTCTGTTAGTTTGCTTGGTCTACGGACCTCTATGTTCTATATATTTTGTTTGTTTGTCTGTCTGCTACTATTTCTGTTAGGAGGTGTCCCATATTCCTCCCAGTCCTTAGTACTTGTAGGGATTCCTTCCCCACATCTATAGGTCTCCGTACAGACTAGCTTAGGACTTTAGCAGGTCTGATCGCAGGATCAGGTCCCCTGTTACATCGTAGGGATTAAGCTGAGTTCTATTGCAGGGACAGATCTCCTCTCTTTCCTTAGCTCTGGTAGCAGAACATATCACAAACAACTTACAATCCTAGAATGTTCTGGTTGGAGGGGATCACCTCCAGGGTCCCCGTATCCAGCCCCCTGCTCAATGCAGGACTCACCATCTCAGACAGATGTCTGTCCGGCCTCTGTTGGATTGTTTCTTCCATTCTTGATGGTTTATTTCTCATTACTGACCTCGCTGTATGAGGAGCTTTTTTGTGGGGGATGAGTTGTTTTTCTCATCTTGTTACTTTATCATCTTTATTCTGCTGTTATTTTTTAGAATTTTTCTCTCTTCATGAGCTGCACAAGTTGAGTGATAAAACGACCGTCCACCCTGAGACTGAGAAGCGACTATACGGTTATCATATATAGACTCCCTTCCTTGTGTCCTCCATCTGCCTCCTGTAACGGTGAACCGATGGAGGAAACCTGGCCGTTCCTAATAATAAGGCGCTTACACACAGTCTCCATACAGCCGGTCCCAGAGGTTTCCCGGCTTCCATCTTTTCACCACTGTACAGTGATCTGGACTTACAGCACAGACACCGGGGCTGCTCCACATAGTAGTGCTGGCTGGTAGAGCGAGCTGGCAGAAGAAGGTCGACATGTCAGATCTGACCCAAAGATGGCAGGTGCTAGACAATCAAGAAGCGGGACGAGGTCAGAATCAGGAAGACGAGTAACAATGGTCCTGTAGATGGAGGCCTAAGTCATCCCGGGGTATTATGGAAGCCAGACAAGGTTACCAAAAACAAACAGGAGCAATGAACGCAGGTGCAGAATACATCTGTAACTGGTGACGCCCCGCAGACTGCTGGGAGATTAATAGGATGTGGCGCTGCCCCATAGGTCACAACACAGGAAGGCAGGGGAGGGTGGGGTAGACGTACTACTGCACTCCCCATACCACTGCACTGGCCGTCCTGGAAGCCGGGGGAAGAGACCACCGATCTGAGCTGAGGGGGCAGCGGAGGGCAGAGGACCCCATAGGGGACTGTACAGGGAAATGTGTAGTGTTCAGTCCCGGGGTGGAGGGTCGCTGTAACTGCGGTAATACAACTGATCCAAGCCAATAACAATATATTTATTTCATTTTCTTTTAGGACTTTTCTACAATAAATACTTTGTTTCTTTTCAGACATTTTTGTGTTGCCAAATCCTGGCGGCCATAAACCATAAGCGATGTATTGTTACATAGTGACAGTATTCCTCATTGTTCCCATATAATAGACACAACGTCCTGATCAGTCTTTATTACACAAGAATAAGAGGAATAAACTTCATGAATTGTAAGAATAGACGAGATGGAAATGGGAAACTTTGTCCCCGGAGTCTCCACAGAAATCTGCGTATTTCTTCTTCCGTCTCAGGATTCTCGGTTCCGGGGTAAAATCTCTATTCAGTTAGGAAACATTGTTCCATCACTGAGATCGGAGGTGACGGCCGCTCCTGATAAGATTCTGTGTAGGGGGAGGGGAGAGGAGGGCGGGGCTAGAGGCCGAGCTCCTCCCATCTACATGGACTCTGACCAGTAGTGACCGTCCTCTCCTATCTCAGTAATGGGACGCGTACACCCGGCGTCAGAGGATCAATGCAGTGAGGAGGAGAAGCCACGCGCATGCGGTAGGTTTGTCATGTTCTCAAGCCCCCAAAGCCGTGATGACATGCTAAGTGGGACGACTACTCTGGGGTCACGAGCGCCTCATCGACAAGTCAAAGGCCTCATTTACATATCATAAACTTTAGAAATACAATACTTTTTCTAAAGATCTGTTTGTGTGTTTAATGTAATAGAGATGTTAGACGGAGAGTTTATATCTGCAGACACAGCTGCTGCGGGTTCTGGGGGCACAGGGAACGGACAGTTTCCCTTTAAACATAATTTTTAAGGACATATATTTAGTGTTTTGGGCAGGGGCGGATGTATCACATGTGCAGTAGGTTCAGCTGCATATAGACCAAGTAATGTAGGGAGGCTCCAGGGGATAAGGAGGCTCTGTGGTGTAGGGAGGCTCCAGGGGATAAGGAGGATCCATGGTGTAGGGAGGCTCCAGGGCATAAGCAGGCTCTGTGGTGTAGGGAGGCTGCAGGGGATAAGGAGGATCCATGGTGTAGGGAGGCTCCAGGGGATGATAAGGATCCGTGGCGTAGGGAGGCTCCAGGGGATAAGGAGGATCCGTGGTGTACGGAGGCTCCAGGGGATAAGGAGGATCCGTGGTGTAGGGAGGCTCCAGGGGATAAGGAGGATCCGTGGTGTAGGGAGGCTCCAGGGGATAAGGATGATTCGTGGTGTAGGGAGGCTCCAGGGGATAAGGATGATTCGTGGTCTAGGGAGGCTCCAGGGGATAAGGAGGATGCATGGTGTAGGGAGGCTCCAGGGGATAAGGAGGAACCGCAGTGTAGGGAGGCTCCAGGGGATGATGAGGATCCTTGGTGTAGGCAGGCTCCAGGGGATGATGAGGATCCTTGGTGTAGGCAGGCTCCAGGGGATGATGAGGATCCGTGGTGTAGGGAGGCTCCAGGGGATGATGAGGATCCGTGGTGTAGGGAGGCTTCAGGGGATAAGGAGGATCCATGGTGTAGGGAGGCTCCAGGGGATAAGCAGGCTCTGTGGTGTAGGAAGGCTCCAGGGGATAAGCAGGCTCTGTGGTGTAGGGAGGCTCCAGGGGATAAGGAGGATCCGTGGTGTAGGGAGGCTCCAGGGAATGATGAGGATCCGTGGCGTAGGGAGGCTCCAGGGGATAAGGAGGATCCGTGGTGTAGGGAGGCTCCAGGGGATAAGGAGGATCCGTGGTGTAGGGAGGCTCCAGGGGATAAGGAGGATCCGTGGTGTAGGGAGGCTCCAGGGGATAAGCATGATTCGTGGTGTAGGGAGGCTCCAGGGGATAAGGATGATTCGTGGTCTAGGGAGGCTCCAGGGGATAAGGAGGATCCATGGTGTAGGGAGGCTCCAGGGGATAAGGAGGATCCGTGGTGTAGGGAGGCTCCAGGGGATGATGAGGATCCTTGGTGTAGGGAGGCTGCAGGGGATGATGAGGATCCGTGGTGTAGGGAGGCTCCAGGGGATAAGGAGGATCCGTGGTGTAGGGAGGCTCCAGGGGATAAGGAGGATCCGTGGTGTAGGGAGGCTCCAGGGGATAAGGATGATTCGTGGTGTAGGGAGGCTCCAGGGGATAAGGATGATTCGTGGTCTAGGGAGGCTCCAGGGGATAAGGAGGATCCATGGTGTAGGGAGGCTCCAGGGGATAAGGAGGATCCGTAGTGTAGGGAGGCTCCAGGGGATGATGAGGATCCTTGGTGTAGGGAGGCTCCAGGGGATGATGAGGATCCGTGGTGTAGGGAGGCTCCAGGGGATGATGAGGATCCGTGGTGTAGGGAGGCTCCAGGGGATAAGGAGGATCCGTGGTGTAGAGAGGCTCCAGGGGATAAGGAGGATCCATGGTGTGGGGAGGCTCCAGGGGATAAACAGGCTCTGTGGTGTAGGGAGGCTCCGGGGGATAAGCAGGCTCTGTGGTGTAGGGAGGCTCCAGGGGATAAGGAGGATCCGTGGTGTAGGGAGGCTCCAGGGGATAAGGAGGATCCGTGGTGTAGAGAGGCTCCAGGGGATAAGGAGGATCCATGGTGTAGGGAGGCTCCAGGGGATAAACAGGCTCTGTGGTGTAGGGAGGCTCCAGGGGATAAGGAGGATCTGTGGTGTAGGGAGGCTCCAGGGGATAAGGATGATCCGTGGTGTAGGGAGGCTCCAGGGGATAAATAGGCTCTGTGGTGTAGGGAGGCTCCAGGGGATAAGGAGGATCCGTGGGGTAGGGAGGCTCCAGGGGATAAGGAGGATCCGTGGTGTAGGGAGGCTCCAGGGGATAAACAGGCTCTGTGGTTTAGGGAGGCTCCAGGGGGTAAGGAGGATCCGTGGGGTAGGGAGGCTCCAGGGGATAAGGAGGATCCGTAGTGTAGGGAGGCTCCAGGGGATAAACAGGCTCTGTGGTGTAGGGAGGCTCCAGGGGGTAAGGAGGATCCATGGTGTAGGGAGGCTCCATGGGATAAGGAGGCTCTGTGGTGTAGGGAGGCTCCAGGGGATAAGGAGGATCCGTGGTGTAGGGAGGCTCCATGGGATAAGGAGGCTCTGTGGTGTAGGGAGGCTCCAGGGGATAAGGAGGCTCTGTAGTGTAGGGAGGCTCCAGGGGATAAGCAGGCTCTGTGGTGTAGGGAGGCTCCAGGGAATAAGCAGGCTCTATGGTGTAGGGAGGCTCCGGGGGATAAGCAGGCTCTGTGGTGTAGGGAGGCTCCAGGGGATAATCAGACTCCGTGGTGTAGGGAGGCTCCAGAGGATAAGGAGGATCCGTGGTGTAGGGAAGCTCCAGGGGATAAGGAGGATCCGTGGTGTAGGGAGGCTCCAGGGGATAAGCAGGCTCTGTGGTGTAGGGAGGCTCCAGGGGATAAGCAGGCTCTGTGGTGTAGGGAGGCTCCAGGGGATAAGCAGACTCCGTGGTGTAGGGAGGCTCCAGAGGATGAGGAGGATCCATGGTGTAGGGAGGCTCCAGGGGATAAGCAGGGTCCGTGGTGTAGTGAGGCTCCAGGGAATAAGCAGGCTCTGTGGTGTAGGGAGGCTCCAGGGGGTAAGGAGGATCCATGGTGTAGGGAGGCTTCAGGGGATGATGAGGATCCATGGTGTAGGGAGGCTCCAGGGGATGATGAGGATCCATGGTGTAGGGATGCTCCAGGGGATGATGAGGATCCGTGGTGTAGGGAGGCTCCAGCGGATAAGGAGGATCCGTGGTGTAGGGAGGCTCCAGGGGATAAGGAGGCTCCGTGGTGTAGGGACGCTCCAGGGGATAAGGAGGATCTGTGGTGTAGGGAGGCTCCAGGGGATAAGCAGGCTCTGTGGTGTAAGGAGGCTCCAGGGGGTAAGGAGGATCCATGGTGTAGGGAGGCTCCAGGGGATGATGAGGATCCGTGGTGTAGGGAGGCTCCAGGGGATGATGAGGATCCGTGGTGTAGGGAGACTCCAGGGGATAAGGAGGATCCGTGGTGTAGGGAGGCTCCAGGGGATAAGGAGGATCCGTGGTGTAGGGAGGCTCCAGGGGACAAGGAGGGTCCGTGGTGTAGGGAGGCTCCAGGGGATAAGGAGGATCTGTGGTGTAGGGAGGCTCCAGGGGATAAGGAGGATCCGTGGGGTAGGGAGGCTCCAGGGGATAAGGAGGATCCGTTGTGTAGGGAGGCTCCAGGGGATAAACAGGCTCTGTGGTGTAGGGAGGCTCCAGGGGGTAAGGAGGATCCGTGGGGTAGGGAGGCTCCAGGGGATAAGGAGGATCCGTAGTGTAGGGAGGCTCCAGGGGATAAACAGGCTCTGTGGTGTAGGGAGGCTCCAGGGGGTAAGGAGGATCCATGGTGTAGGGAGGCTCCATGGGATAAGGAGGCTCTGTGGTGTAGGGAGGCTCCAGGGGATAAGGAGGATCCGTGGTGTAGGGAGGCTCCATGGGATAAGGAGGCTCTGTGGTGTAGGGAGGCTCCAGGGGATAAGGAGGCTCTGTAGTGTAGGGAGGCTCCAGGGGATAAGCAGGCTCTGTGGTGTAGGGAGGCTCCGGGGGATAAGCAGGCTCTGTGGTGTAGGGAGGCTCCAGGGGATAAGCAGACTCCGTGGTGTAGGGAGGCTCCAGAGGATAAGGAGGATCCGTGGTGTAGGGAAGCTCCAGGGGATAAGGAGGATCCGTGGTGTAGGGAGGCTCCAGGGGATAAGCAGGCTCTGTGGTGTAGGGAGGCTCCAGGGGATAAGCAGGCTCTGTGGTGTAGGGAGGCTCCAGGGGATGAGCAGACTCCGTGGTGTAGGGAGGCTCCAGAGGATAAGGAGGATCCATGGTGTAGGGAGGCTCCAGGGGATAAGCAGGGTCCGTGGTGTAGTGAGGCTCCAGGGAATAAGCAGGCTCTGTGGTGTAGGGAGGCTCCAGGGGGTAAGGAGGATCCATGGTGTAGGGAGGCTTCAGGGGATGATGAGGATCCATGGTGTAGGGAGGCTCCAGGGGATGATGAGGATCCGTGGTGTAGGGAGGCTCCAGGGGATGATGAGGATCCATGGTGTAGGGATGCTCCAGGGGATGATGAGGATCCGTGGTGTAGGGAGGCTCCAGCGGATAAGGAGGATCCGTGGTGTAGGGAGGCTCCAGGGGATAAGGAGGCTCCGTGGTGTAGGGACGCTCCAGGGGATAAAGAGGATCTGTGGTGTAGGGAGGCTCTAGGGGATAAGCAGGCTCTGTGGTGTAAGGAGGCTCCAGGGGGTAAGGAGGATCCATGGTGTAGGGAGGCTCCAGGGGATGATGAGGATCCGTGGTGTAGGGAGGCTCCAGGGGATGATGAGGATCCGTGGTGTAGGGAGACTCCAGGGGATAAGGAGGATCCGTGGTGTAGGGAGGCTCTAGGGGATAAGGAGGATCCGTGGTGTAGGGAGGCTCCAGGGGATAAGGAGGGTCCGTGGTGTAGGGAGGCTCCAGGGGATAAGGAGGATCTGTGGTGTAGGGAGGCTCCAGGGGATAAGCAGGCTCTGTGGTGTAGGGAGGCTCCAGGGGATAAGCAGGCTCTGTGGTGTAGGGAGGCTCCAGGGGATAAGCAGGCTCTGTGGTGTAGGGAGGCTCCAGGAGATAAGGAGGATCCGTAGTGTAGGGAGGCTCCAGGGGATGATGAGGATCCTTGGTGTAGGGAGGCTCCAGGGGATGATGAGGATCCGTGGTGTAGGGAGGCTCCAGGGGATGATGAGGATCCATGGTGTAGGGAGGCTCCAGCGGATAAGGAGGATCCGTGGTGTAGGGAGGTTCCAGGGGATAAGGAGGATCCGTGGTGTAGGGAGGCTCCAGGGGATGATGAGGATCCGTGGTGTAGGGAGGCTCCAGGGGATAAGCAGGCTCCGTGGTGTAGGGAGGCTCCAGGGGATGATGAGGATCCGTGGTGTAGGGAGGCTCCAGGGGATAAGGAGGATCCGTGGTGTAGGCAGGCTCCAGGGGATGATGAGGATCCATGGTGTAGGGAGGCTCCAGGGGGTAAGGAGGATCCGTGGTGTAGGGAGGCTCCAGGGGATAAGAAGGATCCGTGGTGTAGGGAGGCTCCAGGGGATAAGAAGGATCCGTGGTGTAGGGTGGTTAATGGAATAAGGAGGCTCCAGAGGGGACATGGAGGCCCATTTGCACTACAGGTTGCTCACATACTGGAATCGTTGCACTTTCTGCCACTGTAGATTTTTCTTCTCAGACATTGGGAGAAGGACTCCCCTGGGTCCGGTAATTAGGATTTAACCCTGTAATATGATTTTGGTGCTATTTCATTCTTCTAAGGGTTCGTATCATGTCCTTAGTAGGGTTCAGCGAGTATGTTCTGTCCGAGTATGGTCGGACCGAGCTCCAAGTATTTACAGCAGCTCGGTGATAAGGTTAGATCGCTCCCGTGTGTATGATTTGCAACTGTTTGACAGTTTTATTACATGGGAGGAATGTGTAAGAAATAGACATTCCTCACATGTAATAAAGCTGTCAAACAGTCGCAAATCAAGCGATTCAACCATATCACCGAGCAGCTATAAATACTCGGAGCTCGGCCCGAGCATATTCGCCAAAAGGGTTAATAGAACATACTCGCTCAACACTAGTCCTTAGGCATACTGTGGACATGATTACGGTGGCCACCTTTATGAAGCCCACCTTCGTGATTAGACAATCTCATTTGCATGCAGTAATAAAAGATTAAAACTCCATTGTTAATTGTGTGGACACTTTTCTACACTGAGGGCATGATAGGAAGCTTGAGAGAGTGAAATGGCACTGGTGGTACATTAAGGGGGTAAATCCTGATGACAGGTTCCCTTTAAGAACTGTCTATTTGCTGTCTAGTCTCTGCCACCCCTGACTTGTGCCAATGTCACCAGTTTATAAGTGTTATTCACTTTACCCGTCATTGTGTTAATGTTATGGCATGTAGTTGTCTTCCTTATTACCGGTACTTTCACTGACGAGGGTCTTCATTGTGAGATCCAGAAAATACATTCAGAAATCTCTTTTGTGTTGTAGATTAGATGTGATTTTTTTTCTATCTTTCATCCTGATAGGAAATCCTTGTGGGAATAAAGGTTTATCACTAAATTGTAAAAAAGAAGATATCAGGAAGCACTCTAATGGAGAAAACCTCATCACCCTTCCTGCACCTCCTGGACTTTACAGCACTTCACCT
The DNA here is from genome assembly GCF_046119375.1 of Phyllobates terribilis. Classification (NCBI taxonomy): domain Eukaryota; kingdom Metazoa; phylum Chordata; class Amphibia; order Anura; family Dendrobatidae; genus Phyllobates; species Phyllobates terribilis. The sequence continues at coordinate 269,832 of NW_027363051.1, read as the reverse complement.
TCTTATAATCCTCCTGATCATGAGGAATCATCTCCTGAGCAATCTCACATTGTTACCACAATTCCAGGTGACACAGTGGATACAAGACTTCAGTGTGACAAGCAACTTACTAAAAGCTCAGCTCAGACACAAAGAAAACACAAAGGAGAAAAGCCATACTCCTGTTCAGAATGTGGGAAATGCTTTACAAAGAAATATAATCTTATTACACATCAGAGAAGTCACACAGGAGAGAAGCCATATTCATGTACAGAATGTGGGAAATGCTTTACAGATAAAGGGAATCTTATTACACATCAGAGAATTCACACAGGAGAGAAGCCGTATTCATGTTCAGAATGTGGGAAATGCTTTACATATAAATCAAGATTTATTACACATCAGAGAATTCACACAGGAGAAAAAACATTTTCATGTTCAGTATGTGGGAAATGCTTTACAGATAAAAGGACTCTTATTAGACATCAGAAAACTCACACAGGAGAGAAGCCATATTCCTGTTCAGAATGTGGGAAATGCTTTACATATAAATCAAATTGTGTTATACATGAGAGAATTCACACAGGAGAAAAGACATTTTTATGTTCAGTATGTGGGAAATGCTTTATTGATAAAAAGACTCTTATTAGACATCAGAAAACTCACACAGGAGAGAAGCCATATTCCTGTTCAGAATGTGGGAAATGCTTTACAGAGAAATCAAAATGTGTTAGACATGAGAGAATTCACACAGGAGAAAAGCCATTTTCATGTTTGGAATGTGGGAAGTTCTTCACGGAAAAAGGGAGTCTTATTATACATCAGAGAATTCACACAGGAGAGACTCCATATTCATGTTCAGAATGTGGGAAATGCTTTACAGATAAAGGGACTCTTATTAGACATCAGAAAACTCACACAGGAGAGAAGCCATATTCCTGTTCAGAATGTGGGAAATGCTTTACAGAGAAATCAAAATGTGTTAGACATGAGAGAATTCACACAGGAGAAAAGCCATTTTCATGTTTGGAATGTGGGAAGTCCTTCACAGATAAACGGAGTCTTGTGATGCACGAGAGAAGTCACACTGGGGAGAAGCCGTATTCATGTTCACTATGTGGGAAATCTTTTGTAAATAAATCGTATCTTGTTAGACATGAGGGAAGTCATACAGGAAAGAAACTGTAATCATGTACACTGTGTGTTTTAAAATTTTTTAAAAAATTGCTCAGAATAATGAGTACACTTCCTTTGATAAGTAAGATTGTCATTAATATCTCACTGAATACCAGAACAATTTCTAAAATTTTCCTTTCCCCCATGACCAGCGCCACACGAGAGAGGGAATTCACCCAATAAGGACAGGAAGCGTACTGAATAAGAGGGCTGCACCTCTACCCCGCATCATTTTGGTTTCCTGTCCATGAGGGAACCTGAAGCTGAAGAATCAGGAGAGGAAAGTTAAAGGAGAAACTTATCCAGGCCTTGCCTGGAAGAAAGGCTCCTTGTCTATAGTGCCGGTGTCGGGTCCTGGAAGCGCCACCGCTGGTCACTTGAGGGCTCATGTAGATGCGAGCGCTGAAGTTCTTTTGGATGCCTGCTGGCCCCAACAATGTCCCAGGCTTGCGCATGTGCAGGAGGCCCTGGTATTGGTGTGCCCTGATGAAGAGCATGCCGGAGACTTCTGACCTGAAGTGTTGGATTTCACTTCCAGGGGGTCTGGGGAAGGCATGTACAAGGGGGTGGGGGAGTTGCTGTGGCTGGTCCCTCTTTTAAAATCAAGCCTGACTGCCAAAAGAGTGGCTTTTCTCTGGCTCTCCTTCCCCATGTGATATGGAGGAACGGCAGTGCCAGGATCAGAGTTCACGCAGCAATGGCAGTCTCATGAGTTGCAGAAGTGACAGTACCACCAACCACGAATAATGGTGTGATTTGATCCAGCCTCTGAATCTGGTACATTATTAAATTCCAGAATGCTGACTGATCTTTGTGAAATTTCACCATGGTAATTAAGTCCCTTTTTCTTGTCTCTAATTACTAGGAACGACTTAAGAAATGTGGCACAAAAGAATAAGGAGTGAACCCTTTGTAGGGATAAGTTACCTGACTTGTGGCAGAAAAGACTCTGTGCAGATTGTATACAGAAAACCGCATGTGAAGAATCCACTAACTTCATGGATTTGAGATCCGTGATCAGGGCACAAGTTAAGAATTCCCTTGAGACCCTTATTCATAAAAAAAGGAATAGAAAGGGAAGGAAAGGGTCCAAAAAACTATCACCTGATTTAGATGAATCTATAAAGTCGGAAGGTGAATGTGGATTGGATTCTTGTTCCTTTTCATTCTTTAATGGCGATACAGGGGGTAGGCCATGCTATCCTATAAAAGTCGCAGATAGGTTGATTAAGGCTGTGAGAGCTACCATGGGCATCTCGGATGCTACGGCCCCCAAATCCATACAAGAGTTCATGTTTTGTAGATTAGAGAAAAAAAAAAGAGACGCATATTTCTAATTGATGAAAAGATTCAGGCTCTCATTAAGAGAAAAAACGAAGAGAAAGGGTTCACTACCATCATCTTCTAAGAGAAGATACCAAAACAAGACTCATGGAATAAGATCCCAAAGATAGACGTAGCAGTGGCCAATTCATCCAAAAAATCTACCTTGCCTTTTGAGGATGTGGATATTCTGAAAGACCATCTGGATAGAAAGGCCGATGGTTACTTAAGACACACCTGGGAGTCCTCGGTGGGTGCCCTGAAGCCAGCGGTCTCTACGACCTGTACAGCCAGATCTATGATTATCTGGTTGCAACAACTAGAAGGTCAACCGAAGGATAATGTCCCAAGGGAAAAGATCGTGGCTGATGCAGGGAGCATCAGCTTTTATTGCAGATGCCTCAACAGACTCAGTGAGGCTGGCAGCCAGGTTAGCGGGCCTCTTTATTGCCACTCATAGGGCGCTATGGGTAAAAAGTTGGCCTGGGGATGTCCAGTCAAAGACCAAACTGTGTTCAATCCCATGTGATGGGGGCTTTCTTTTTGGTCAAGTTCTGGATGACATCTTGGACAAAGCTGGAGATAAAAAGAAAGGATTCCCCAGTTTGTCTATCCCAGAATACAGGAGTACCTTTTGGAATAGAAGATACGGCCGGAAAAGACCTCCTAGGATCAGGGAAAATAGGAAGTCAGAAGACTAAAAAAAAGGTTTCTTGTTTGGGGGGCCGCCTTCAGGTGGAAGGAAGTCTTCCCAGTGATGTCATTCCCCCGGAAGGAGGAATGCTTTCCCTCTTCCTCCATGCGTACAAATAAAATTCATCCCATGTCTGGATTCTAGGGATAGTGGAAGCAGACCTAAAATTGGAATTCCAGACTATCCTTCCACCCCTGCAAACCTTCATGGTGACACCTCTCCGAAGATCTTCCAAGCAATAGTTAGTCCTGGAGGCAGAGTTTTTGGTCCTCTTGGAGGTACCCATAGAAGAATAAGGAAAGGGATTATATTCCCCCCTTTTCTTGATAAAGAAGCTGGATGGCACTTTCAGAGATATAGTAAATTTGAGAGGTCTGAACAGATTTCTGGTATATCAACCCTTCAAGATGAAGTCAAAACAATCGGCTGTAAAACTTCTGTTTCTAGGTTGCTACATCGTGAGGACCTGCGCCGCGGTCAGCTGACTGTGACACGGGTGCCACGTGATGCCGACGGCGCCCCGCCTATCATGACACGGTATGCATCATCAAAGGTCCTCAAACCTATCGATCAGACTATAGACATCCGGTTTTTTACACACGTGGTGATTGGCGTGGGCACATTTAAAAGGGATCACATTGACACTGACACATACCCCCTGACGAAGGTTCGCCGAAACACGCGTTGGGGTAGATGTACACGTGGTGATCACGCTTCAAAAGTTTGGAAATTTCAAGACTGCTGCATCCCTCTGCAAGACAGCTCACAATTTTGGACATTTCAGAGCCCGTCAAAACTCTCTTCTGACTCATTTTGCCAAAGGAAAGGACGTTGCCTAATAATTAAGCACACCTTATATAGGGTGTTGATGTCATTAGTCAACACCCCTCCTCATTACAGAGATGCACATCACCAGATTTACTTAATTGGTAGTTGGCTCTCAATAATATGCAGCTTGGAGTAGGACAACATGTATAAAAAGTATCATGTGATCAAAATACTCATTTGCCTAATAATTCTGAACACAGTGTATATTCAATAAAGATTTATATATTTTTTACATCTAAGTAATGTTTATGGGCTTTATGTCGCTATTTTTTCCTTGGTCATTTTTCTCAGTTGTTTTTGCGATGCCCTCTCGTTAATCATCCATGAGTCTCCCCGTTGTGGTGGTGTATTAGCTGCGTGATTATGCGGACTCTTCTGTGGTATGTCTTAATGAGAAAAGATGCATACTACCATGTTTCAATCCATGCAGAAGCTGAAAAATTCCCGAGAGTGGCCCTATCCATAAACTAGAGAATCAGACATTTTCAGTTCAGGGCCCCGGCCTTTTGGTCTGTCCATGGCTCCGAGAGTATTTACAAAGATCATAGTGGAGATGACAGCGAATCTTTGTGAACAGAACACCCTAATAATTCCATACTTAGACTATTTCCTGATGGTAGGCAGATCACTAGAACCCTGCATACAGGGATGGTGGATCGGCACTCCGTTAGCGTGGTGCACGTGGAGTAGAATATGCAGAAAGGAAGTAATTCCCGGCACTCACGTATTCAGTGAATAATTGCTCACTAGATCGCTCACTCAGCTGCACACGGAGGTAGACACAGGTACGCTTTCTTTATATCTCTGGTTGGTTTATTAGAATGTGGCATAAACCAACATTGAGTCAATGAAAATAAAACAGCCCTTTGGGCAAAACGGGAAAACAAAAAAATAAATTGGTCACGCAAAACACAGTCCTTGTGTTAGCAGGGGTCCACCTGCTCAGAGTCTAGCAACTCCACAAGGTTCAGGTCAGCTCAACACTAACATGTCTGGAGTTTGCCTCCCCAGACTTACTGAACAAGTAATGCCTCAGCAGACCTTGTATTTAGACCCCAGACCGCACCTTCAGGTGGAGATATGGAGAACAACCTCCCGCCCGCTCTATGGTTGTTCTTATAAAGACATACATTTTACAAGTGGTGACTTAACCCTTCTCAGCAAATGATATGCTGAAGGAAACTTAACGGCTTTATTTCACTAAAGCTAATGGCCTCAGGAAAACATATCTCCCCTCCAGCACTTTACCAGTGACTTTGTCACATCTTTTATTTCATTGCCAATTCCAGTGGACATTTCAGCCCGTCCCAGGCTTTTTTCAGCAATACAGTCATCATACAATCACTAGTTTATAAAGGATTACACCTCAGAAGTGACATCAGATGTAAAACAAAAAACCGCCTACCCGATATAATTCTTCATGCATGAATCCCGTATAACATAATTTATTTTTTATTTTATGTATTTTTTGAATTATTATATTATTCACGGCTACGTAGACATTGTTGCATTAAATATAATTAACCAAAGCTATATTGAGGAATCATATGCTATACAGAAGGTTTATTCCTTAGAATATTATAGTGTATCAAATCTATTCTATTAGTTATTTTTAAATTAATCCTCTATTAGATTTATTTCTATTCAATTTACTAATATGAAGTTGAAACATGATTATCTCATTATATTATTATTATTATTATATTATACGTAAATTATCTTATGAAAATAACTTCCACTTGGACTGTGTCGAGTATCATCATTGAAATTACATCAAGTAGGGATTCATCAATATTAAATCAGCGCAACAATGTTGTCTAAAACAAAGAAATACCGTATTTTTCAGACTATAAGATGCACCTAGGTTTTAGAGGAAGAAAGAAAATGTAAGCAAAAAATGTGGTCATGATGCCCTGTTAAGGGGGAGGGGGTCTGCTGCTGACACTGTTATAGGGGTAATGTCCCCCAATTCTGTTAATATTCCCCATCCTGGTCTGTATGGCCCCCTCCTTCCTCTTATACGTGGCCCTCATCACCATCCTGATATGCATGGCACCCCTCATCCCCATCCTGGTCTGCATGGCACCCAAATCCCCCATCTTTGTATACATGGCACCCCAATCTCCTATCCTGGTATGCATGGCACCCCTTGATCCCCATCCTGATATGCTAGGCACCCCTCATCCTGGTAGGCATGGCACCCCTCATCCTGGTATGCATGGTTCCCCTCATCTTGGTATGCATGGCACCCCTCATCCCTCTTCTTGGTATGCATGACACCCCTCATCCTGGTATGCATGGCACCCCTCATCCTGGTATGCATGGCACCCCTCATCCTATTTAATAGATTCCCCTTGTCCACTTTTACTCATCCCCAGTCCCTATCTATTTGCCTTATCCCCCACCATATTTAATTAACCCCTGTCCATAATTAATTGATTGATTCCCCAGACCACAATTAATTGTTTCCCCAGTCCATATTTATTGATATTATTGATACTTATTGATCCCCAGTCCTTAGTTAATTGACCCACCGTCCATACCTATTTATTTGCTTTACCCTATTTAATTAAACCCCCTGTCCATAATTAATTGATTGATTCCCTAGTCCACAATTAATTATTTCCCCAGTCCATACTTATTGATCCCAGTCCATAGTTAATTGACACACCATCCATACTTAATTAATCCACCTGACCCACTCAGCTGATCCCCCGTCCATACTTAATTGATACTTAATTGATCCCCCGTCCATACTTAACTGATCCCGCGCCGATATCTAATCGATACACTTGCACATCCCTAATTGATCCCCGTCCAAACACCTATATATAAATAATTGTGTTTTGTACTTGTACATATATACTGACTGTATCCCCATATTTAGAATGACGTCCATGTTGGCCGGAGCCGTGCAGTGTACATCTTGCGCAATGTATGCATTCCCTGAGCTACCGCTCAGGGATCCATACTGCTGCGAGAGATGTGAGCATATCGTGCACTTGGAAGCCCAAATCCTGGATCTAAGTGCTCAGATAGCGGTACTGAGGAGCATCGACAACATGGAACGGAGTTTGCTGCTCACCGAGCAGACACTCAATGGGTCAACACTGGGGGTGGAGCTTAGTGGGGAAGCGCAGGCTGAACAGGCAGGGAGCTGGGTAACAGTTAGAAGGGATAGAGGGAAGAAGTATAGGAAGGCTGGTTCAGAACCGGCATTATTGGAGCACGACAGATCCTCTGACCGCCGGGGGAGTGTATGCTCCAGTAATGAGGGGGAGGGGGGAAGTGTAGGGCAGGCTAGACAGGTCCTGGTAGTGGGTGACTCTATTATTAGGGGGACAGACAGGGCAATCTGTCACAAAGACCGGGATCGCCGAACGGTGTGCTGCCTCCCTGGCGCTCGAGTCTGGCACATCGCGGATCGGGTTGACAGGTTACTGGGTGGGGCTGGCGAAGACCCAGCGGTCATGGTCCACATTGGCACCAATGACAAAGTGAGTGGTAGATGGAGGGTCCTTAAAAATGATTTCAGGGATCTAGGTAGGAAGCTTAGGGCAAGGACCTCCAAGGTAGTTTTCTCAGAAATACTACCAATCCCGCGAGTCACACAGGAGCGCCAACGGGAGGTTAGGGAGGTGAATAAGTGGCTAAAGAGTTGGTGCAAGGCAGAAGGGTTTGGGTTCATGGAGAACTGGGCCGACTTCGCTGTCGGCTACAGGCTCTACCGTAGGGACGGGCTGCACCTCAATGGGGAGGGTGCAGCGGTGCTGGGGAAGAAGATGGCTAATAGGTTGGAGGAGTCTTTAAACTAGAGACGGGGGGGGGGGGGGAAACCAAGGAAATAGGTGGGATGTGAGGCAAGCAAGGGGGAAGGGGAGAAGTGAATATAATGAGGGTGGAGAGGGGGGTGGGGATAGTACAGTTAGATCGTTAGAGAAGAATAGGATGCTAAATAACCCCAAAGTTTTATCTTGCATGCTGAACAACGCAAGAAGCCTGACCAATAAGGCGGATGAGCTGCGGGCGCTTATATCGGAGGAGAGGTATGACATCGTAGGTATAACAGAGACTTGGCTAGACGATAGCTACGACTGGGCGGTAAATTTAACAGATTATAGTTTATTTAGAAGGGACCGGAAACAGGGGAAGGGCAGAGGAGTCTGCTTATATGTAAAGTCACGTCTAAAGCCCAGACTAAGGGAAGATATAGGAGAGGGAGAAGAGGGGGTCGAGTCCATGTGGGTAGAGATAGAGGGGGCAAAAAATAATAATAAAATATTACTGGGGGTCTGCTATAAGCCACCCAATATAACAGAGGAGAATGAGAAACTGCTATTAGGACAAATAGACAAAGTAGCAAAACATAATGAGGTGATTGTAATGGGGGATTTCAACTACCCGGATATTGACTGGGAAACAGAAACCTGTAGATTGCAGAAAGGAAAAAGGTTCTTGACAAATATCAAGGATAATTATCTCTCCCAACTAGTGCAGGAACCAACGAGAGGGAAGGCCGTGTTGGACTTAATATTGACTAATAGGCCTGATAGAATAACTGAGGTACAGATAGTGGGGCACCTAGGTAATAGCGACCATAATATTATCGACTTCAAAATGCCCTTCAGTAGGGTTATCAATAAGGGAACAACTAAAACATTAAACTTTAGGAGGGCGAAGTTTGATCAGCTGAAAGAAAACCTTCAACTTATAGACTGGGACAAAGTTCTTAATCAAGGAAATACGAATAGTAAATGGGAAACCTTCAAAAGAATTCTGAATACTCAGTGCGAGAGGTATATACCGTATGGGAATAAAAGGGCCAGAAATAAGAGGAAACCAATATGGTTGAACAAGAACGTAAAAGGGGCGTTAAATAGCAAAAAAGAGGCATTCAAGAGATTAAAACAGGAAAACAGTAAGGAGGCACTAATGTGTTACAAGGAAAAAACGAGAACCTGTAAAAAACAAATAAAAATAGCGAAGGAGGAAACAGAGAGACGTATTGCTAGGGAAAGTAGATCAAATCCCAAACTGTTCTTTACGTATATAAATAGTAAAAGGATTAAATCGGATAATATTGGACCGATAAAAAGTGAGGAAGGGAAAATCATAGAGAAAGATGAGGATAAAGCTAATCTATTAAATAATTTTTTTTCGTCAACTTTCACAAAGGAAAAAGAACTAACAGGCGAAATGAGAAGTGACAAGCTTAATCCTCCACTAAGTATGACAAATCTAACCCAAGCTGGGGTACAGAAACGCCTCAGTAACATTAAAATAAACAAATCACCAGGACCTGATGGCATACACCCACGGGTACTAAGGGAACTAAGTAATGTGATAGACAGACCGTTATATCTTATATTTAAGGACTCTGTTGAGACTGGGTCTGTACCACTTGATTGGCGACAGGCTAATGTAGTGCCAATATTCAAAAAGGGAGCGAAAAGTGACGCCGGAAACTATCGGCCGGTGAGTCTGACGTCCGTTGTGGGCAAAATTTTTGAAGGCTTCATTAAAGAGGCAATCATGGAGCATCTTGATGCTAATAATCTATTAACCCCGAACCAACATGGATTCATGAGGAATCGCTCCTGCCAAACAAACCTGATTGACTTCTACGAGGAGGTTAGCTCTCGAGTAGATCAGGGGGAACCAGTGGATGTCGTGTATCTCGATTTCTCAAAAGCGTTCGATAGCGTGCCACATAATAGGTTGGTATACAAAATGAGAATGATGGGGCTGGGGGAAAATGTCTGCAAGTGGGTAGCTAACTGGCTAAAGGATAGAAGGCAAAGGGTGGTTATAAATGGAATATACTCAGATTGGGTAAGCGTCACTAGTGGGGTACCACAGGGGTCTGTACTAGGCCCAATGTTATTTAATATCTTTATTAACGACATAGTCAACGGAATAAATAGTAAAATATCAATATTTGCAGATGACACAAAGTTATGTAAAACAATTAATACAAAAGAGGACAGTGCAGACCTACAGAGGGATTTGGATAAGCTGGGTAGGTGGAGCATTAAATGGCAAATGAGGTTTAACGAGGAGAAATGTAAGGTCATACATATGGGAAGGAAAAATGGAAGTCACCAGTACTCACTGAATGGGAAATCATTGGGGAATTCAGAGATGGAGAAGGACTTGGGCATCTTGATTCATAGCAAACTAAATTGGAGTGCCCAAAGTCAGGCGGCTGCTGTAAGAGCAAACAGGGTAATGGGATGTATCAGAAGAGGTATAGCTGCAAAGGATGAGAACATTGTTCTTCCACTGTACAAAGCACTGGTCAGACCACACTTGGAATACTGTGCTCAGTTATGGGCCCCAATATATAGAAAGGATATAAATGAGCTTGAAAAGGTACAAAGGAGGGCAACAAAATTAATAAGGGGAATGGAGGGACTGCAATACCCAGAGAGGTTGGCAAAACTAGGACTATTCAGCCTGGAAAAGAGAAGGTTGAGGGGGGACATAATAAATGTGTACAAATATGTTAGGGGACAGTATAGAGACCTTGCCAGGGATTTGTTCAAAAGGAGGGATATTACGGTAACAAGAGGGCACTCACTAAGACTGGAAGAGAAAAGGTTTCAGCACCAGCATAGGAAGGGGTTCTTTACGGTAAGAGCAGTGAGAATATGGAATTCACTGAGTGAGGAGACGGTAATGTCGGATTCACTAAACCAGTTCAAGCGGGGACTGGATGCATTTCTAGATACCAGGCAGATTTCTGCATATACTTAAAAATAGAATAAAATAGTAGGTTGATACAGGGATTTATTCTGACTGCTGGTTTCAGAGTCGGGAGGGAATTTTTCCTCAGGTGAAGATTGGCTAAATCATTTGGGGTTTTTGCCCTCCTCTGGATCAACTTTAGCAATTACAGAACTAACAGGTCGAACTTGATCGACGCAAGTCTTTATTCGGCTTTACTAACTATATCATCGTAGTATATAAGGCCATCCCCTGATCCCCATCACGCTGCACACACAAAAATAAACAATTATAATCACCTCCTCTCTCCTCTAGCGCTACGTCCCACTCTGCTGTCGACACTCACTATGAAAGACGTGCATGACGTCCCTGCCATGCGCCCTCACACAGTGTGAGATGCTGTTCTGGAATAGTTACTGCTCCCTGCGCCAGAACTGTGTGTGTGGAGCAGTGACCATTAACTCACACAGTACCTGCAGCACAGCTCCTGCTGCGGACGGCGGTCTTTGTGCCCACTATTAAAGACCATGAATATTCACTACAACCCATGGGAGTGGATTGTAGTGAATATTCATGGTCTTTAATAGCGGGAACGTAAACCGGACAGCGGCAGCAGGAGCCGCACTGCGGCTACAGTGTGCGCGCTTTTGAGGAAAATTAATATTCATTGTTCTCCACGCCCATGGGCGTGTGGAGCAGTGAATATTCATTTTCTTTAGCAGCGGGCACAGTGTAGGCTGCAGCAGGCGGCTCCTGCCTCTTGTGCCCCGCCGCCGCTCCCCTCACCACCCACAGCCAAAGGTATATAGTACGGGGCACAGTTCGGACTATAAGACACCCCCACTTTCCTCCAAAATTTTGGAGGAAAAAAGGGCGTCTTATAGTCCGAAAAAATACGGTATATTTTTTAATCACAAACAAATTTAAGGTAAAAATAAAAGATAAAATTTCATATATTGCGACTCATTTCATAACCTTTATTAATACATTCGGGGATAACGTTTTTACATTATGTATCCAATACGCCTCACTTCGGAGGAGCATTGTCTTTATATTACCACCCCTCCTAGGAATTCTAGGAATTATCACCTGTTCCAGCACTTCGTATTTTAATTGTGCGATAATATGTGTGTTTTTTTTTCCAGAAAATGTGCTGGAAGAGGTAATGGCAATACCAATAAAGGTAATATCTCCGCACCTTATTGTGGATTTGTGCTTATTAATCTTTGTACCAACTGATTGCGTGGTTTCTCCACTATAAGCTAAACCACAGGGACATTTTATCATATAAATCACGTTATTGAAGAGGTAAGTAAAAAAAAACTTTTCTTTTTCGTTGTTGTCCGGTTTGAGAGTCATAAAAAAAAATTCTCCTCCTTTAGCAACATTATTACATTGGAAACATCCCAAACATGGATATGTACCGTTTTTTCCTACTAGAAATAAAGGTTTGTTTAGATTCTCTCTTTTCACTACCTAGGTCCGCACGCACTAACTTATCTTTAATATTAGTCAACTTTTTGTTACAAATCAATGGGAGATTCTCAAACTGTGATATCTGAGGATACGCATGATGTCAGATATGCCGATGTTTTTTAACAATATGATCAACTTTTAAATTGATTGGATGATAATCCCTGACAAAAGGTATCCTGTGTGATAATGCACTTCTAGATCTTTTATTAGACAGAGAATCCTCTTTAACTTTCTCTAACAGGTGGCGTGGATAACCTCTCGCCATAAAATCATGTCGCATTTCAGTAAGTCTCTGTTCACAAAGAGATGGTTCGGACACAATTCTGCGTATCCTTTGTAACTGTGATTTAGGGATAGCCCTCTTAAGAGAATAAGAGTGCGCACTTTCAAAGTATAAAACACAATTTTTGTCCGTTTTTTTTTTCTATATAAATCTGTATCCAGACTATTATCATTTTTAATAATTGATGTATCTTAAAAAATTTAATTCTGCGCAAATCGTTTGTCGTGGTAAATTTTAATTCATCCCAAATATTATTCAGATATTTTTCAAAATCTTGCATTGCCTCTAGTGTGGCCCCTCCCATATGCAAATGACATCGTCAATATATCTATACCATGTTTTCACGTGTGTTTGAAATAAAGTATGTTTGTATATAAATCGTTCTTCAAAGAATGCCATATATGCATTTGCATATGGGGGGGCCACATTAGCACCCATCGCCAAACCCCTCCGTTGACAATAGAAAGTGTCCTGAAAGAGAAAATAGTTCTCATTGAGGACTAGAGTCAAAAAAACGATAATGCAATCAATTTGGAAGTGTGTAAATTCATTTCAATTCAAAATCCAATGGATCGCCTCAAGTCCCTTGTGATGTCCTCTAGAAGGGTATAAATTAGCTCCATCAATGGTAACTAATATAGTATCATCTCCACTATCATCAATCATTTTAATTTTTTTCAAAAAAATCTTTAGTATCCAGAAGAAATGCTTTTGTTTTTATTATTTAATTGAGGAGGATCCTACCAACATGATTGATAACGGGGATAATACCGAGTTAGTTGATGCCACAATTGGCCTTGCCCGGAGGATCAATTAAGGTTGTATGCACCTTTGGCAGTTTATAAAATACAGATGTAAGGGGATCCGTCTTCACCAAAAACTCCGCTAATTTATCATCAATAATACCCAGGTTTTTATATTTATCAATCATGTTGGAAATTTTCCTCTGAATTTTGGGCAAGGGATCATGGCTCAGTGGTACATAGGTCGTCTGATCTGACAATTGTCGCAAGATTTCTTTTTTTAATATTTGTAACGATCCATTACCACCACTGAACCACCCTTGGCTGCCGGTTTAATTTCGATCGAATCGTCATGCCTTAAAGAAGTCAATGCTTGTCTCTCTCTAAAACCCAAATTCATTCTTGGATAAGGACCACTTTGTCTATCTGCATACGTGAATTTTGGGTGGAGAGAAAAAGCTTCTTTGTCTTAATCCCAGTTCAGATGCAGTAAAGCATTTCACCTGTAATACAGGTAAAGTGCGCGCAGGTGTAATCACATTTGAAAAATACGTTTTAATCTGACATTACGGAGAAACTTAATGTCCAAATCAAGTTGAAATGTATTAAGTTTGGACATAACAACAAATGAAAGTCCTTTCTGCAATACTTGCATCTGAATTGCAAAAAAAGTTTTTGATGAAATGTTTATAACAAGGGACCTGAGATCTTGTTTGCATCGCAGGTGTAGCTGTGTCGGTGATGGCGACCTGCTCTCCTCCTCTTCTTGTGATGTTCTGCTTCTTTGTTCTCGCGGAAAAAGGACGTGGATTCCTTCAGGATCCTGAGAACTCGCTGCTAGAAGCAGATGAATAAAAATCATTCCTAAAACATTGTCTGGGATTTCTAATCCTATTGAAAGTTTGCTCTCGCCATCTATAAACTTTATTAGAAAGATAGTCTTCAGTGTCACGAGTAAATTTCCTTCTTTTTCTCTCTTGTAAATCCTTTCAATGAATATCCAGAACAGAATTACAAAGATTCCTTCATAATGGAAAGTTCATCAGATTTCAAACAGGAGGTTAATTGCTCTTCAATATTAGCACTCTGAACTTTAAGGTCAGCGATGGCTTTATGCAATCTGTCAATAGTTAGTAACATCAAATCCATAGAGCATTTATTAAGCACTTGCTCAAAATCATCGCAGAATATATTATCTTCTGAAAACAGCGTCGAGCGTAGGTTAAACCCTTAAGTCCTGCTGTATTTTCTTTTCTCGATAATATTCTACAAGTGTTTCAGCATGCAACTCATATGAAATCAACCTCTTAGTTTCCCCTCTCAAAGTCCCATCTTTTGAACTCACTTGTTGGGATTTTCAGGAAATCTGTTCATATTGTGGATTGCGCTATAATTCCAGCGGCTTCTTCCTAATTGAAAATCCGACTTGTTGCAGCGATGGTGAAAAATGTGTGCTCGTATCCCAATATGAATACAGGGATGGTGGATCGGTGGTGGTGGTGCACGTGGAGTAGAATATGCAGAAAGGAAGTAATTCCCAGCACTCACGTGTTCAGTGAATAATTGCTCTTTTATTTCATTGCCAATTCCAAAGGATGTTTCAGCCCGTCCCAGGCTTTTTTCAACAATGCAGTCATCATACAATCACTAGTTTATATTAAATTAGATTAGATTAGATAAGTCGCATTATTATTATTTGTTATTATAGCACCATTAATTTACATGTTTAAAAGGGGTATACATAGCAAACAACAAGTACAATAATTGGAACAAAAACAAGTCAGCGACTGGTACAGGAGGAGAGAGGACCCTGCACGCGAGGGCTCACAATCTACAAGGGATGGGTGAGGATACAGTAGGTGAGGGTAGAGCTGATCGTTCAGCAGTGTGGTGGAGCAAGGGTTACTGCAGATTGTAGTCTTTTCGGAACAGGTAGGTCTTCAGGCTCCTTTTGAAGATTTCCACGATGCGATTGTGGGAAGAGGACATAAGAGGGGAGTAGAGAAGGAGATCATGTGAGGATCAGAGGTTGCGTGCAGGTATGTACCGGGAGACTAGGTCAGAGATATATGGAGGAGACAGGTTGTGGATGGCTTTTTATGCCATGGTTAGGGTTTTGAACTGGAGTCTCTGGGCAATGGGGAGCCAGTGAAGGGATTGACAGAGAGGAGAGGCCGGGGAATAGCGAGGGGACAGGTGGATTAGTCGGGCAGCAGAGTTTAGGATAGATTAGAGTGGCAGAAGGGAGGCTACAGAGCAGGAGGTTGCAGTAGTCGAGGCGGGAGATGATGAGGGCATGCACTTGTGTTTTTGCAGATTCGTGGTTCAGGAATGTGCGGATCTGGGAAATATTTTTGAGTTGGAGTCAGTAGGAAGTGGAAAGGGCTTGGATATGAGGTTTGAAGGAGAGATCAGAGTCAAGGGTTACCCCGAGGCAGCGAGCTTGCGGGACTGGGGAGAGTGGGCAGCCATTGACTTTGATAGATGGGGGGTTGAGTGAGATGGTGGAAAGATGATGAATTCAGTTTTATCCATATTAAGTTTTAGAAATCTAGAGAAGAAAGATGAAATAGCAGACACACATTGGGGGATTCTGGTTAGTAAGTAGGTGATATCAGGTCCAGAAAGGTAGATCTGTGTGTCATCGGCATAGAGGTGATACTGAAAGCCGTGAGACTTTATGAGCTGTCCCAGGCTGAAGGTGTAGATGGAAAAGAGCAGGGGTCTTAGAACTGAGCCTTGGGGAACACTGACAGATAGGGGGCGAGGTGAGGAGGTGGTGTGGGAGTGGGAGACGCTGAATGTCCAGTCTGTTAGGTATAAGGAGATACAAGATAGGGCCAAGTTTGTGATGCCAAGAGATGAGAGAGTCTGTAGTAGGAGGCATAGGTGGATTATAATAAGGGCAATCTGGGCTACCACCCGGGGCCCGGGCCTCCAGGGGGCCCATGGCCAATTTGCCCTCATAATGTTTTCAGCAGCGGGGGACCGCACTGTGCCTTAGAAACCGGCCGCATCAGGGAGACAATGCCCCGTCTCATGCTGCGCATAACACATCTGCATCTCTGGCTGCTATGGGCATAAAAGGGGACAAACTTATGGTGTGGCACCCATGCTCCCCTGACCTCAACCCCATTGAGAACCTCTGGAGCATCATCAAAAGGAGTGTCTATGATGGCGGGAGGCAGTTCACATCTAAGCAACAGCTCTGGGAGGGTATTCTGTCCTCATGCAAAACAATTAAAGCAGAAACCATCCAAAACCTGACAAATTCAATGGGCGAGAGAGTTCAGAAGCTCCTTTCGAACAAGCGGTCCTATGTGCAAATGTAGCATCACCTAGAATAAAGTTTTGAGTTGAAAACTGTTTGATTTCAGTGTGTAATAACCTGCTAATGCTTATAATTTCAAAAATGACCATTTTTTTGTTTTTTATTAAAATGAAAAGGTTGAAAACTCTGCTGTACATAATAATTTGGAACATGCATTTTGAGTGCAGTTTGAGTTTTTTATTTTTTAAAAATATACTGTTCTCATAGGCAGTTTGTACAAAAACCTTTCAATTGTACTCTAATAGTTATTTGACTGGAAAATTACAATGACTACAATTCATATAGGTAATTTGGGAAAATCTGAGAAAATATTATTTGCATAATAATTTGGAACACAGTGTATACTACCCCATCCTGGTCTATGCCCCCCTCCCCATCCTGGTATATACTCCTTTATCCTGGTATATACTACCCCATCCTGGTCCATGGCCCCCCCCTTATCCTGGTTCCCCATCCTGGTATATGCTCCCCAAGCCTGCTCCCCCATCCTGGTATATACTCCTCCATTCTAGTGTATGCTTCCTCATCCTGGTATATGCTCCCCCATTCGGGTCCATGCCCCCCCTTCATCCTGGTATATGCTCCCCCATCCTAGTCACCCATCCTGATATGTACTCCCCCATCCATAAATAAATGAAAAAAAAAAAAGGCTCCTACTTGCTTTTCCACCTCTCCACTGCAGCGCATCGCCTGCGCTATTTCAATAACAATTGCACCGGAATCGGCGCCCACGCATAGCGCGATATCCGTTTTAATTTTAATGAATACAATTGTGCAGAGTGTATTCAACAAAATGCCGCCAGACTACGCGCATGCGCATGCCACGCTGTCCATTTTGTTGAAGACACTGTGCATATTTGTCTTCACTAAAATGCCGCCAAAAATCGCGCTATGCGCAGGCGCCGATTTTGGCGCCACACTCTTCCCCCGGCCTCTCCAGAGATGACCGGACCGAACAAGTATGTGTTTATGGTGCTGGAGATCGCGGTATGCGCTCAGTGCTTATGCATACCGCGATCTCTGGCTCCGCACTCCTCATCCCTGTCTGGGATGTGGATGCGTCTTTCTGTCTGCGGCCGGACTGTGCAGGTATTGCACTTGCGCAGTCTATAGAGGCTTCTGACAGAAGGAAACTTCCCTGATTGTACTATAGATACCAGTCATGTATTGTCATATAGACTGTACAGGGCCATACCTAGGGGAATCGGGGGGGCACGTGACCTGGGTACATTCGTCAGGGGGGCGCCTTCGGGCCACCTCATGCGACGGTCAGAGGTGTCTCCCAGGCAGCTGCATTTTGCATTCGACCATTCTCTGAGCTGGCTGTGGAACTGACAGTCGATCAGAGTAGGGAGCTATGTACGGGCTCATACTGTATATAGGGAGCTATGTGGGGGCTCATACTGTATAAAGGGAGCTATGTGCGGGCACTTATTGTATATAGGGAGCTATGTGCGGGCACTTATTGTATATAGGGAGCTATGTGCGGGCACTTATTGTATATAGGGAGCTATGTGCGGGCACTTATTGTATATAGGGAGCTATGTGCGGGCACTTATTGTATATAGGGAGCTATGTGGGGGCTCATACTGTATATAGGGAGCTATGTGCGGGCACTTATTGTATATAGGGAGCTATGTGCAGGTTCTTATTGTATATAGGGAGCTATGTGCGGGCACTTATTGTATATAGGGAGCTATGTGCGGGCACTTATTGTATATAGGGAGCTATGTGTGGGCACTTATTGTATATAGGGAGCTATGTGCGGGCTCTTACTGTATAAAGGGAGCTATGTGCGGGCACTTATTGTATATAGGGAGCTATGTGCAGGTTCTTATTGTATATAGGGAGCTATGTGCGGGCACTTATTGTATATAGGGAGCTATGTGCGGGCACTTATTGTATATAGGGAGCTATGTGCGGGCACTTATTGTATATAGGGAGCTATGTGTGGGCACTTATTGTATATAGGGAGCTATGTGCGGGCTCTTACTGTATATAGGGAGCTATGTGCGGGCACTTATTGTATATAGGGAGCTATGTGCGGGCACTTATTGTATATAGGGAGCTATGTGTGGGCACTTATTGTATATAGGGAGCTATGTGCGGGCTCTTACTGTATATAGGGAGCTATGTGCGGGCACTTATTGTATATAGGGAGCTATGTGCGGGCACTTATTGTATATAGGGAGCTATGTGCGGGCTCTTACTGTATATAGGGAGCTATGTATGGGCTCTTACTGTATATAGGGAGCTATGTGCGGGCTCTTACTGTATATAGGGAGCTATGTATGGGCTCTTACTGTATATAGGGAGCTATGTGCGGGCTCTTACTGTATATAGGGAGCTATGTATGGGCTCTTACTGTATATAGGGAGCTATGTACGGGCTCATACTGTATATAGGGAGCTATGTGGGGGCTCATACTGTATAAAGGGAGCTATGTGCGGGCACTTATTGTATATAGGGAGCTATGTGCGGGCACTTATTGTATATAGGGAGCTATGTGCGGGCACTTATTGTATATAGGGAGCTATGTGCGGGCTCTTACTGTATATAGGGAGCTATGTATGGGCTCTTACTGTATATAGGGAGCTATGTACGGCCTCATACTGTATATAGGGAGCTATGTGGGGGCTCATACTGTATAAAGGGAGCTATGTGCGGGCACTTATTGTATATAGGGAGCTATGTGCGGGCACTTATTGTATATAGGGAGCTATGTGCGGGCACTTATTGTATATAGGGAGCTATGTGCGGGCACTTATTGTATATAGGGAGCTATGTGCGGGCACTTATTGTATATAGGGAGCTATGTGCGGGCACTTATTGTATATAGGGAGCTATGTGCGGGCACTTATTGTATATAGGGAGCTATGTGTGGGCACTTATTGTATATAGGGAGCTATGTGCGGGCACTTATTGTATATAGGGAGCTATGTGCGGGCTCTTACTGTATATAGAGGGCTATGTGGGGGCTCATACTGTATAAAGGGAGCTATGTGCGGGCACTTATTGTATATAGGGAGCTATGTGCGGGCACTTATTGTATATAGGGAGCTATGTGCGGGCACTTATTGTATATAGGGAGCTATGTGCGGGCACTTATTGTATATAGGGAGCTATGTGCGGGCACTTATTGTATATAGGGAGCTATGTGCGGGCACTTATTGTATATAGGGAGCTATGTGTGGGCACTTATTGTATATAGGGAGCTATGTGCGGGCTCTTATTGTATATAGGGAGCTATGTGTGGGCACTTATTGTATATAGGGAGCTATGTGCGGGCACTTATTGTATATAGGGAGCTATGTGCGGGCACTTATTGTATATAGGGAGCTATGTGCGGGCACTTATTGTATATAGGGAGCTATGTGCGGGCACTTATTGTATATAGGGAGCTATGTGTGGGCACTTATTGTATATAGGGAGCTATGTGCGGGCACTTATTGTATATAGGGAGCTATGTGCGGGCTCTTACTGTATATAGAGGGCTATGTGGGGGCTCATACTGTATAAAGGGAGCTATGTGCGGGCACTTATTGTATATAGGGAGCTATGTGCGGGCACTTATTGTATATAGGGAGCTATGTGCGGGCACTTATTGTATATAGGGAGCTATGTGCGGGCACTTATTGTATATAGGGAGCTATGTGCGGGCACTTATTGTATATAGGGAGCTATGTGCGGGCACTTATTGTATATAGGGAGCTATGTGTGGGCACTTATTGTATATAGGGAGCTATGTGCGGGCTCTTATTGTATATAGGGAGCTATGTGTGGGCACTTATTGTATATAGGGAGCTATGTGCGGGCACTTATTGTATATAGGGAGCTATGTGCGGGCACTTATTGTATATAGGGAGCTATGTGCGGGCACTTATTGTATATAGGGAGCTATGTGCGGGCACTTATTGTATATAGGGAGCTATGTGTGGGCACTTATTGTATATAGGGAGCTATGTGCGGGCACTTATTGTATATAGGGAGCTATGTGCGGGCTCTTACTGTATATAGAGGGCTATGTGGGGGCTCATACTGTATAAAGGGAGCTATGTGCGGGCACTTATTGTATATAGGGAGCTATGTGCGGGCACTTATTGTATATAGGGAGCTATGTGCGGGCACTTATTGTATATAGGGAGCTATGTGCGGGCACTTATTGTATATAGGGAGCTATGTGCGGGCACTTATTGTATATAGGGAGCTATGTGCGGGCACTTATTGTATATAGGGAGCTATGTGTGGGCACTTATTGTATATAGGGAGCTATGTGCGGGCACTTATTGTATATAGGGAGCTATGTGCGGGCTCTTACTGTATATAGAGGGCTATGTGGGGGCTCATACTGTATATAGGGAGCTATGTGCGGGCACTTACTGTATATAGGGAGCTATGTGTGGGCTCTTACTGTATATAGGGAGCTATGTACGGGCTCTTACTGTATATAGGGAGCTATGTGGGAGCTCATACTTTATAAAGGGAGCTATGTGCGGGCACTTATTGTATATAGGGAGCTATGTGCGGGCTCCTATTGTATATAGGGAACTATGTGCGGGCTCTTACTGTATATAGGGAGCTATGTGGGGGCTCATACTGTATAAAGGGAGCTATGTGCGGGCTCCTATTGTACATAGGGAGCTATGTGCGGGCTCTTACTGTATATAGAGGGCTATGTGGGGGCTCATACTGTATATAGGGAGCTATGTGCGGGCTCCTATTGTATATAGGGAGCTATGTGGGGGCTCATACTGTATAAAGGCAGCTATGTGCGGGCTCCTATTGTATATAGGGAGCTATGTGCGGGCTCTTACTGTATCTAGGAGGCTGTGTGGGGGCTCATACTGTATATAGGGAGCTATGTGCGGGCACTTATTGTATATAGGGAGCTATGTGCGGGCTCTTACTGTATATAGGGAGCTATGTGCGGGCTCTTACTGTATATAGGGAGCTATGTGGGGGCTCATACTGTATAAAGGGAGCTATGTGCGGGCTCCTATTGTATATAGGGAGCTATGTGCGGGCTCTTACTGTATATAGAGGGCTATGTGGGGGCTCATACTGCATCTAGGAGGCTATGTGGGGGCTCATACTGTATGTAGGTGGCAGTACGGGGGCTCATACTGTGTGTAGGGGGCTGTGTGTTGGCTCAAAATGTATGTATACGGCTGTGTAGGGGCTCATACTGTATCTAGGAAGCTATATGGGGGCTCATACAGTATATAGGGGGATGTCAGCATACTTAAAACTGCTCAATATTATGTCATACAATTAATATTATTTTTTATTATTTTATTAATATTATTAATATGGAGCAGAATTAATTTCAGCCTATTGGTTCGGCTTCCACAACAGTCATGGTCTCTCTTGTGGCCCCTTGGGAAAAATAATCTACCACCGCTGCTCTATTATGTATAGCGCTATGTTATGTATAGTGCTGTACATAATGAAAAAAATTCCGTAATTTTCCGTCTACAGATGTGATCAAAGCATCTGTGTGTTACTCACATGACCTATCACATGATCTATCAAAAGGGATCATGTGACATGTCACGTGATACATCAGGTGCCCAGGGGGGGCCCACGCCTTCTAAACTGCCCGGGGCCCTGACTACTCTTAATCCACCCCTGGTAGGAGGGAATGGTCTACTGTGTCAAAGGCAGATGACAGGTCCAGAAAGAGAAGGGCAGAGTAGTGTCGCTTGGATTTAGTGGTCAGTAGGTCGTTGGTGACTTTAGTCAGGGCAGTTTCAGTAGAATGGTGCTGTCGGAAGCCAGATTGGAGGCGGTGAAAGAGGGAGCAGGAGGAGAGGTGGGAGGACACCTCAAGATGGACGTGTTGTTCCAGTAGTTTTGAGGCATAGGGGAGAAGTGATATGGGGCGATAGCTAGACAGAGAGGATGGGTCAAGGGATGGATTTTTGAGGATGGGTGTGATCGAGGCATGTTTGGAGCATGAGGGGAAGACACCAGTTGCTAGTGACAGGTTGAAGAGGTGGGTTAGGGTTGGGATGAAGACTGCAGGTTTGGGATGAGGTGGAACGGGATTGGGTCAAGTTCACAGGTGGTGAGATGTTACTTGGAGAGGAAAGTTGATCTTCTGTGATGGCGGAGAAGCTGGTTTTGGAGGAAGAGAGTTGAGTAGATATGAAGAGGGACTGTGGGGACTTATGGCATTATATGAAATTTTATCTAATAGAGGAGGATTAATTTTTAAAAGAACTAATAGAATAGATTTGATGCACTATTATATTCTAAGGAAAAAAACTTTCTGTATAGTAGTATATGATTCATCAATATAGCTTTGATTAGTTGTATTTAATGCAATAATGTCTATGTAGCTGTGAATAATATAAAAAATATATAGTTTTGTTTTATGTATTTTTTAAATTATGTTATACGAGATTTATGCATAATGAATTTTATTGGGTAGGCGTTTTTTTGTTTTACATATGATGTCACTTCCGAGGTGTAATCCTTTATAAACTAGTGATTTTATGATGTCTAGTAGATGTGATCAGAGTCTTCGTTACAGGATCCATCGGTCGTGATTGGTGCCATCTTGTAGATGTGATCGGAGCCTTAGTTACAGGCCCATCGGTCGTGATCGGTGACGTCTTGTAGATGTGATCGGAGCCTTAGTTACAGGATCCATCGGTCGTGGTCGGTGACGTCTTGTAGATGTGATCGGAGCCTTAGTTACAGGATCCATCGGTCGTGGTCGGTGACGTCTTGTAGATGTGATCGGAGCCTTAGTTACAGGATCCATCGGTCGCGGCCTGTGACGTCTTGTAGATGTGATCAGAGCCTTAGTTACAGGATCCATCGGTCGTGGCCGGTGACGTCTTGTAGATGTGATCGGAGCCTTAGTTACAGGCCCATCGGTCGTGATCGGTGACGTCTTGTAGATGTGATCGGAGCCTTAGTTACAGGATCCATCGGTCGTGGTCGGTGACGTCTTGTAGATGTGATCGGAGCCTTAGTTACAGGATCCATCGGTCGTGGTCGGTGACGTCTTGTAGATGTGATTGGAGCCTTAGTTACAGGATCCATCGGTCGTGGCCGGTGACGTCTTGTAGATGTGATCAGAGCCTTAGTTACAGGATCCATCGGTCGTGGCCGGTGACGTCTTGTAGATGTGATCGGAGCCTTTGTTACAGGATCCATCGCTCGTGGTCGGTGACGTCTTGTAGATGTGATCGGAGCCTTAGTTACATGATCCATCGGTCGTGGTTGGTGATGTCTTGTAGATGTGATCGGAGCCTTAGTTACAGGATCCATCGGTCGTGGCCGGTGACGTCTTGTAGATGTGATCGGAGCCTTAGTTACAGGATCCATCGCTCGTGGTCGGTGACGTCTTGTAGATGTGATCGGAGCCTTAGTTACAGGATCCATCGCTCGTGGTCGGTGACGTCTTGTAGATGTGATCAGAGCCTTAGTTACAGGATCCATCGGTCGTGGTTGCTGATGTCTTGTAGATGTGATCGGAGCCTTAGTTACAGGATCCATCGGTCGTGGTTGGTGTCATTTTATCGATGTGATAAGAGCCTTAGTTAAAGAATCCATGTCACGACACAGCTGTCAGGTGACCAGGGATCAGGGGCTCCTATCCTAACCCTAACACTAGGGGGCGCCCTAGCTCACCCTATTCCCCGGGATACCTCTGAAGGTGAGGATGCCGAGGCCTCCATCCTCGCTCTAACTCCTGAGTTAGCCCTCCTCTTGTTCTCCCCCACTCAGGGAAGAGGGGTGCTACTGTGCACCGAAGTACACCCACCCGACAAACAGGGCAGCACAGACAGGGATAAACAGAAAACTTCAGGCACACAAAATATTCTCTCATGGGGAGCAGTGACTATTCTGGCACAGAGTGGGACACAGTGCTGGAGGAGAGAGGAGGTGAGTGTAATTGTTTTTTTTTTTTTTGTGAAGTGCTACGAGGATCAGGGGGTGCCAAGCATACCAGGATGAGGGGGGCCATACATACCAGGAGTCGCACTACAGGCATAGTGTGCCGGCTATTAAGGAAAATGAATGTTCACTGCTCCTGAATATTAATTTTCTTTAGTAGCGGGCACAGTGTAGGCTACTGCAGGCTGCTGCCTCCTGTTCCTCGCTACTCCGCCGCTGTCGCTTCCCCTACATACCCCACCACCCACAGCAACAGTATTTATGTATATCGGACTATAAGACGCACCCCCCACTTTCCTCCAAAATTCTGGAGGAAAAAAGTGCGTCTTATAGTCCGAAAAATATGGTAATTTATTTCAGTTCTTCAATACAAAAGTGAAACTCATATATTATATAGAGTCATTACACACAGAGGGATCTATTTCACGTGTTTATTTCTGTTAATGTTGATGATTATGAGTTGCAGCCAATGAAAACACAAAAGTCATTATCTCAGTAAATTAGAATACTTTATAACAACAGCTTGAAAAATGATTTTAAAATCCGAAATGTTGTCCTACTGAAATGTATGTTCAGCAAATGCCCTCAATACTTGGTCGGGGCTCCTTGTGCATCAATGCGGCAATGTGGCATGGAGGCGATCAGCCTGTGGCCCTGCTGAGGTGTTATGGAAGCCCAGGTGGCTTTGATAGCAGCCTTCAGCTCGTCTGCATTGTTTGCTCTGGTGTCTCTCATCTTCCTCTTGATAATACCCCATAGATTCTCTATGGGGTTAAGGTCAGGCGAGTTTGCTGCCAATCAAGCACAGTGATACTGTTGTGTGTAAACCAGATATTGGTACTTTTGGCCGTGTGGACAGGGGCCAAGTCCTGCTGGAGAATGAAATTTCCATCTCCAAACAGCTTGTCGGCAGAGGGAAGCATGAAGGGCTGTAAAATGTCCTGGTAGACGGCGGCGCTGACTTTGGTCTTGATAAAACACAGTGGACCTACACCAGCAGATGACATGGCCCCCAAACCATCACTGATTGTGGAGACTTCACACTAGACCTCCAGCAGCTTGGATTGTGGCCTCTCCACTCTTCCTCCAGACTCTGGGACATTGATTTCCAAATAAAATGCAAAATTTACTTTCATTAGAAAACAACACATTGGACCACTAAGCATGAGTCCAGATCTTTTTCTCCTTGGCCCAGGTAAGACGCTTCTGGCGTTGTCTATTGGTCATGAGTGGCATGACACAAGGAATGCGACACTTGTAGCCCATGTCCTGGATACCTCTGTGTGTGGTGGCTCTTGAAGCAATGACTCCAGCAGCAGTCCACTCCTTGTGAATCTCCCCCACATTTTTGAATGGCCTTTTCTTAACAGTCATTTCAAGGCTGCGGTTATCCCGGTTGCTTGTGCACCTTTTCCTACCACACTTTTTCCTTCCACTCAACTTTCCATTAATATGCTTGGATACAGCACTCTATGAACATTGAACAGCCAGCTTCTTTAGCAATGACTTTTTGTGGCTTACCCTCCTCGAGTGTGTCAATGACTGCCTTCTGGACATCTGTCAAGTCAGCAGTCTTCCCCATGATTGTGGAGCCTACTGAAACAGACTAAGGGACATTTTATACGCTTAGGAAACCTTTGCAGGTGTTTTTTGTTAATTATTTTAATTTATTGAGATAATGACTTTTGTGTTTTCATTGGCTGTAAGCCATAATCATCAACATTAATAGAAATAAACACTTGAAATAGATCACTCTGTGTGTAATGACTCTATATAATATATGAGTTTTACTTTTTGTATTGAAGAACTGAAATAAATTTACTTTTTGATGATATTCTAATTTTGTGAGAAGCACCTGTAGATGCAACCACAACCCCTTTTTGAAGTATAGGAACCGGTTCACAATTATCTCCACCTCCAGGAAAACAGCGAGATAAGGCATCCGCCTTAATGCCCTTGTTCCCCAGCCTTTACGTGACAGTGACAAAAAAGTTAAACCTGGTAAAGAATAACACCCATCTTGCTTGTCTGGGCGTTAGACGTTTTGCAGACCCTAGATATACCAGATTCTTATGATCCGTGATTACCATAACCGGATGAAATGTCCCCTCCAAAAAATGACGCCACTCCTCAGAAGCCCACTTGATTGCCAACAGTTCTCTGTTACCAATGTCATAATTTCTCTCAGCGGGCGACGTCATTTACCAGGACACGCACCCTGCGACAAAACAGCCCCCACCACCACTTCAGACGCGTCAACTTCTACAATGAATGGCTGAGTGACGTCAGGCCGTAGGCGAATCGGCGCAGATGCAAAACACTCCTTTAGGGTATTAAATGCCTCCCTGGCTGGACTGGACCATTTAGAATAGTCTGTCCCTTTCCTGGTCATATCCGTCAGAAGTTTGGCTACTACAGAAAAGTTTTTGATGAACTTGTGGTAGTAGTTGGCGAAACCCAAAAACCTTTGTAACGCCTTTAAATCCTCAGGACGCTTCCAATCCAGTACCTCCTGAATTTTTGCCGGCTCCATGCGAAAACCGGTGGACGATAAAATATAACTCAACTTTGACTTCCGGTCAGGCCCTGGCTGAGAGGCGATAAGAAGAAATAGCTCCGCAGCCCCGGCAGATTTCACCCCCTCAAAGCAGTAAAAACTGTTAAGAAAACATAGGATCAAAAGCACAGAACAGTGAGAAGCAGATTAACCAGCCGATGGAACGTTATCTCCTCCGCAGCAGTAAAACCCCGGTGAGTGGTATGACGGGAGATTCAGGAGATATCCAAAATGGCCACCAATGAAGATTCTCAGTGTGCCTTGCCCTTATCACAGAAGCCAGCACAGAAGCCAAGAGGGGAGGAATTGTGTACAGACTCCCAGCAGGAGATGGGGGTGAGAGAAGATGGGAGAGGACAGAGAGAGTCTGGCCAGCTAATGGGAGAGATGCAGGCAGACTTCAGTAGTATAAACTACAAAGAACTTACTGAATCGGTAATCGAACACCTCACCCCACAGATAAGAGTTTCCCTTGAGAATGCAATGAAACAGAAGCTGATGGGTCTTAAAGAAGACATCTCACAACATGAAGTGAGAATAGAGGAGGCAGAAGGCAGAATTGGGCGCCTGGAGGATATAAATGAAAAGGCTGATAAAGACATCAGTTTACTGCAGAAGCAAGTTCATATTTTGGTAGATCGCATTGAAGATCTTGAAAACAGATCACGTAGGAATAATTTAAGGGTCGTTGGACTCCCGGAGACTATCAAGCCCAGACAACTTCAGAGAATATTTGAAGATGATTTACCAGAGGCTCTGGGAATAACCTCTCACAGGAGGGTAGAAAGGGCGCACCGAATAGGCCCTCAAAGACCGAACAATACGCCAGAGACAAACCAGAGACCAAGGCAAGCAATAGCCAAGTACTTGGACTTTAACGATAAGGAAAACATTCTGCGAGCGTTTAGACGTCGAAGAGAGCCGTTAACTTTTCAAGGACACAAAATTATCATTTTCAATGACTATTCTGTGGAGGTTAATAAACGGCGCAGAATGTTCAGTGACTGTGGTTCTAGACTATTTAAAAATCATATACAGTTCCAATTACTGTACCCGGCCATATTGAAAGTAAGGCACACAGATGGCTCAACAAAAAGCCTTCAAAATCCGAAGGATGCAGAAGAGTACATATCGAAGCTGCTGAGGAAAAACGGACAAGATGAAACAGAGGTCGGAACATCGCCGAAGCAGGGGAGAAAAGCAGAACAAAGTACAGAGAGAGAAGAGGAATCCGAAAATTGGAGGTTGAGCCCACAGATCCAAAGGCAAAGAACACCCAGACATCACAAGATAATCCAGGAAGTGGATATTGAAGCAGATAAGTGTAGCACCCTGAGGATTCGGCTGCTACAGGGGTATTACACCTCAAGCCAGAGGTGTGGTATTCCACTCCCGGGTAAGGATGGAGTGTGGAACTGAGCTCAGTAGGCTGCATGCACTACACACATCCCATTTCCGGGGGACAGATCGATGGTACTCCCACTAGATATATGTGCAGGTACGACAGTGTCTGTCCCTGGCTGGAGTGGGAGGGGGGTGGAACATCCCAGTAGTGTAGGGGCAGATAGGGGGAGCAGTCTGGGTAACGTTAGGAGCTCATTGGGTGCTGGTCACCTGAGCTCACACATAGAGGGAGTATATAAGGTGGGCACCATCTAGAGACAGGGTCTTTTGTAGAGGGAAGGACAGTCAACAGTCAGCCAGCTCCAAGGCCAAGAGAGAGAGGAGAAAAGGAGGACCCAGAGGGGGAGAAGAAGGAACCCCAAGAGCCCAGAATAAAAGCAGAAGGGTGAAGGGTTGGCACGCAAGGGAACCGGATCCCAAATTAGTGGAGGAGAGAAACTACCCTCGACTAAGAACCGGAGGCTGCAACATTACCAGTGGAGCAGCCCCTCACTAAATCCACTCAGAAGGCAAACCGAGTATAGGGTCAGGGAACCCAGAGAAAAGGTTACCCAACAAGAGGCCCAAGGGAGCCGGATATAAGTGGATCCCTGGTGGGGAAGGCTGTAGTAAGGACAGTGAGAAAGGGAGCTCAGGACCACGCTCCAGACTTGCTTGGGGGTTGGCCGAGTCCAGGACCTGGTGGACGCAGCACGGCTCGGGCGGTCACTCAAGGCCGGAGTGACCAGCACAACAGCAGTAAGTAAAAACCCTGAACTGCACAGCCCGACTCTGAGTCTTCTTACCGTCCACATTGCACCACCACAACCACCATCCTCTACACCTGACCCCCTGAGGCTATACCCCTCCCGTTGGGGGTTATACTACCAGAGCTGCACAAACACCACCAGCCTCAGCGGACCCTTCTGCAGCGGCGGCCGTATTGACCGCAAATCAACGGGTGGCGTAGTCGACACTAAAGAACATCCAGCAACATCTGTAGGACTGCCACACACTGAGCTTGACACCCTGGGCACGGACCGGGTCACAGCCGCTCGGAGACTACAACCCCCATCTGATCTGGCTCCGGGTAATCCCCCAAACAGCACTGGCCCAGGGGGCGCGTTATAAGTAATACACTATGGAGGGGATGAAGCAGGGAGAAGGACACTTTAATAAGACTGGCGACCCAAGGACTCTCCTATTTGTAGTCACTTGAGGGGGTGACCACTTAAAGAACTTAGAGGTGGTTTAACGAAAGAAATATTGCCGGGGAGAAGCTTGTGGGGGAATAAGCCAGAAAAAGGAAGTCACAGAAAAATGCTATTGAGTGATTGTTTGTTGTTGGTTGTTAACTTGTTTTTTGTTCAAAGGGGAGACATGCAGGAACACAATGTAAGTCAGAACAAAATTGTGATTATTTGGTGTGAGCAGCCAACATATAATCAAAAATGAAAATATCATAGTATGCACATTGTATCATGGGGTGTAAAGGGGCTTAGAGCCCCGACTAAAAGAATGATGGTTCTGCGACATGTAAAGAAACTAGAAGCAGATATTGCATTATTGCAGGAAACGCATTTGAGAAATGAAGATATGTTTAGGATGAAAATATTGTGGGTGGGAGAGGTGTATGGTTCAGAGGGGGTGGGAAGAAAGGCAGGTGTTCTAATATGGCTGCACAAAAATCTACCGTACAAAGTAACGCAGGTAGAACGGGATACAGATGGAAGGTACATAATGCTAAAGCTAGAAAGAAATGAGGAAGGAATTGGTGGAATCAATATATATGCGCCCAACACAGAGCAAAAAACTTTTTTTGAACAACTACGTTTTAAGATATTACAAAACACAACAAAGAACATGATAGTAGGAGGAGATTACAACAACACACAGTCTATAGAGGAAGATCGACTGAGTCACGTGAGGACAAGAGGGGAAAAGCTAGTGGGAAATCAACTCTATTGGCAGAGTTCATAGAGGACACAGATTTGTCGGATATTTGGAGGTTGGAATCACCCAATGAACGAGAATTTACACACTTTTCCCACCCACATCAAACTTGGTCTAGAATTGACTATATATTGGTGAGTAGAGGGCTACTAGACAGATGCAAAAAGTCAAAAATTGAGGAAATGGTGATTTCGGATCATGCGCCAATCTCTCTAAATTTAATTGAGCAATATCCAAGGGGAACGGACTACATATGGAGATTCCCATCGTTTCTTCTTGGAGACGAGCGGTTTAAAGTGATATTACAGCAATGGTGGGAGGAGTATTCTTACCACAATTCGGTGGATGGTCTGAAACCACAAACATACTGGGAAGCAGGAAAGGCGATCCTGAGAGGGAAACTAATAGCGTATGTGCATACATTAAAAAAAACCAACAAACACTAAATATGAGGAATTTAGTAGGAAATTAAGGGAGAAATGCTTGTACTTTCAACAACAAAAAACAGCTAAAATAGGGATGAATGGAGGGAGGCCAAAAGGGATTTTGACATATGGGCGGAAAAAAAAGAATTATTTAGAAAGACGCAAATGGAAATAGAGTTGAGGAGATTTGGAGATAAAGCAGGAAAGCTATTAGCAAACTTGGCAAAGGGCAAGAAGGGAAAGAGTAATATCTTAAAGCTTAAGACAAGAGATGGTTTAATGGTGGATAACCCTAGGGAAATAAACTCAACCCTGCGGGAGTATTATGCTAACTTATATTTAGAAGAGGCCAAGGGCACAAGTAGGGTGAGGACTTTCTAAAAAAAATGAACATACCTTGTGTCTCAGAGCCACAGTTCAATATGCTAAATGCTCCCATTACAGAGGGGGGAGTGAAGAGTACCATTGGGGGATTGCCAGCTGGAAAAGCACCTGGGCCGGATGGGTTCACGGGCGATTTTTATAAGGTCATGTCCCAACAAATAACCCCTACTTTGACTGCATGGTATAACGAATTGTTACAGGGGGGGGATCTGTTGGTGGGCACTAATGTGGCTCATATTAGCTTAATACCAAAAGAAGGGAAAAATGTGGAGGACCCAGCATCTTATAGACCTATATCCTTGATAAATCAAGATGTTAAAATAATATCCAAACTCATGGCAAACAGATTAGCAGAGATACTCCCAACATTAGTATCACCCGCACAGGTGGGCTTTGTGAAAGGTAGGAGTGCAGTTACAAATGTAAGACGTACATTGTTAGCCATAGATGCAATAAATAAAGAAGAAAACAGTCGAGGTAAGCCGGCTCTGGTTACACTAGACGCAGAGAAGGCCTTTGATAAGGTGAAGTGGAGCTGGGTAGGTCAAGTTTTGGACAAATTGGGCTTGTGGGAAACTTCAGAAATGTTATAAAAGCCCTATATGCTAACCCCGCAGCAAGAATTCAAACCCCAGGTCATTTATCGGCAAATTTCCCTCTTGAAAAGGGAACACGTCAGGGATGTCCTTTGTCCCCGCTAATGTTTGATCTGGCATTAGAACCCCTTGCGCGATACCTAGAACAACATGAAGTTTATGAAGGGATACCAATAGGGGGCATGAAGCTTAAGGCCTCGTATTTCGCAGACGATATCATACTTTACATGGCTGAGGTGGCAAGAGATCTGCCAGGGGTCCTGGATCTTATGGAAAATTTTGGTAGGTATTCGGGATTCACTCTAAATAAAAGCAAATGCGAAATTCTCCACTTAACAAATAGAGGCAGAAGTAGTATGGTGGAAAAGGAAATGTGCAGTATTCCAATATCCAAAACACATATAACATATCTGGGTATCAAGCTGGGGAGAAAACCAGAGTCGATATATAACTTAAACTTTCCTCCAGTCATCTCCAAAATTCAACAGGAATTAGAACGGTGGCAAAATTTGCCTTTGAGTCTATTGGGCAGGATTCACCTTTTAAAAATGATGAGTTTTCCGAAACTCATGTATCCACTGCAGACCATTCCTGTTCTCCTAAAACATGTAGATGTGCAGAAAGTATACTCGGCTATTAGGAAATTTATATGGAGAGGTCGAAGACCTCGTATAAAACTGAATACACTGATGGCTTCCAGGGAAGAGGGATGGGTAAACTTGCCAGACATAAGAGGATATAATCTAGCGTGTATTTCCCGTCACATAGTAGATTGGTTTAAAGACACTAGTGGGTTCTCTGATACGGTCCTGGAAAAATCGTATGTGTACCCGTGGAACTTAATCGCCTTATTACACACGCCACAAAGCCTAATGCCTAAAAAAATAAAAAACTCAATAGTGTTTCGGGATACAATAGCTACATGGAAGGAACTTAGGAGAAAACTTAAATTCTCATGGAGAATATCGAGAGATTTACCCATAGGGGGAAATCCTGTGTTCCAACAAATAGCAGAGAACAAACTATTTCAGGAATGGAGGGTGAGGGGGATCCATAAAATAGCTAATCTACTACATGAAGAAGAAAATAGGTGGCTGAGTAGGGAAGAGGTAATATTAAAATTCAAGCTAAGTGAACAACAATTCCTACAATTCGGACAAATAAAAGGGACAATTATGACGCATTTGCTAAATGTGAGTGAAGAGACGAGAAGGAATGCAATGGATAATCTATTATTTGACCGAACAGGTACATGCAATATATCCGCAATATACAGAAATCTGAAAGGCATCCTTGGAAAAATAGACATAGAGAAAACATTCAGATCCTGGGCCAAACAAATAGAGGGTGAGGAAATCGGGAAAAAAATGCTGGTGGGTTGGCAGGCAGTACGGAAAAACATCTTAAGTGAGGTCTGGAGAGACACACAATTTAGGATTTTGCACAGAGCTGTACTGGCCTTCAACATACCAGTATCTAGAACAATGAGGGATCGTCTGGTACATTGTCCAAAATGCAAACTCGGAAAATCTGATCTGTTATATGGACTCTGGGGATGCCCTAAAGTACAGGAATTCTGGGAAGATATAAAACATATGATGGAAAATATAGGTATTGGGAACATATCATTGCACCCATTACCGTTCCTCTTCCATTACTGGAAAGGAGAAGAAGCCCCACAACAAAAAGGAAAGGACACATTAACTCCAATGTTCCACTTAATTTGTATGATAGCCAAAAGAAGCCTATTAAAGGATTGGTTGAGCGATTCCTTTCCAAATCGGAAAGTTATAATGGCACAAATGAAAACTTTGTTTCACTTAGAATGGTTGGAAGCCGAGCGTAACAAGGAAAAGAGTATAAAATCGCTCATAATGAAATGGAAAAGCTTCTTACTTAGACATTACACAAACCAAGAACTTCAGGGAATTATGAAACCCTTTGAACAGACCAGTTGGTCCATACTGGAAGACTTGGGTGGAACATTGGGGAAGTGGAAAATAGTTGATCTGAATGTTGATGGAAAAGGTGGAAGGGATACAGGTTAAGATGTAGTATAAAATATGGATACAGACTAAATATTCAATAATGTTTAAGGGATTAAGAAGAAGACGAAAAGAAAGGAGAGGTGCACACAAGAAATATACAAGTGTTTCCTGCATGTTGGGGAAGAGGGACGGCAATGGGGAGGGGTTTTGTTTTTTTCTTCAATGTTTACTTTGTACTTAGACCATACAATTAGTAAGGTGATAATCAAAACTGAAATGATGAATACTTAAGCTAAGAATAATGCATTGGAATGTACATTTACATACTTATGTTATATGTTAAAATCAATAAAAAATATTATTTTAAAAAAAAAATTCCGCCACTACTTCAGTCATAGGAATCTCATTCAAAAATTGTAATAAAACTAATAGAATTAAGAAGTATAAATAGAAATTAAATAAATTCATGAATATATTAAACAGAGGTACTCTAGAAATAACTTATTAAAGAATCAATTGAATCTTAATATGACATCATTTTATACTTACACTCCTTGATTTGATGAAATAACACATATCTTAGGGTATTTGACCCTCATTGCAAAACAGGAGTTCTAGTAGGCTAGGTAAAAAAGGCTTTATTCTGTAAGTATAAGAGAAGCTTTCCACAGAGCTTCACTATTGGGAGCACATGTCTTCCTGCTATATCATTTTGTGGTAGGTGAGACGGAAGCAGGGGCGGACTGGCCCACCGGAGGATCGGATAAACCCCCAGTGGGCCCCGGGTCCAAATGGTCACGCCCCCAAGCCCCACCCCCTACCCCCCTGGGACCTGTACAGAGAACAGAGGGCCCCCCTGGTTCGCTAATCATATCGGCAGCACTGCTGATATGATTAGTGATGGGCCCTCTGCAGCGGCAAAGCAGGGAGAGCGATCTCCCTGCTCTGCCTGCTGCTGCAGTGCCCCTCTGCCTCCTCTGTGCAGCACGATACTGCCGGCGCGTGTGATGCGCCCCCTGGGCCTTGGGCACACCCGGAGCCGGGCCTTGTAGATGCTGGGGGTTGTAGTCACCATGGTGGTGACCCGGTCCGTGACCCAGGGCGGTCAAACCAGGGTAGTAGTCTATGTGCACTAATGTCAATGTCCGACTACGCCACCTGTGGATTGCGGTTATTGGTAGTCCGCTGAGGCTGGTGGTATGTGCAGCTAGGTGATGTGACTCCCCACAGGTGGAGTGTAGCTTCAGGGCAGCGTGTAGAGATGATGGTGGAGATAGTGCAGGGAATCAGTAGTGACAACGCGGAGTCTTTGCAATGCAGTCTCAGGGTCTTTACTCACAGTTCTTTCACTCCACGTTATCACTGCAGGTTTATAACTTCCCGCGTCGTCCTGTGTTCACCGAGTGAGGGGCTCAGTCGACTCCCAGGTAGCTCTGGAGCACTTAGCAGGACCCCCTTCTGTGTGTCCTCTCTGGCCTCTCTCCTTGAACCTCACACCTAGCGGCACCTCTGTCCAGTGTCCTCGGGCCTTGGCGGGCGACTTGTGTTCCATCCCCTGGCCCTATGTGGCTACTTTCCTGGTGGCTGGTGTGGGCGGCCTGCTGTACTTGAAGTGCTGCAGCCTCCGGTTCCCAGTTGAGCCTTGTTGTCTCTGCTGGTTGGGGGACCCGGTTCCACTTCTTTGGCCTGACCCCCCTACCTCCTGGCAGCAGCGGGCGTACGGGTGGCTTGCTTCATGGCCTGTACCCCTAGGGTCCCTTCTCTCCTCGTTCCTGGAGCCTTCCTGCTCCCCTTTCCTCTCTTCTCTCTTTCCAGGCTCAGGCCTCTTGGCAGGGCCTGCCTATGGAGCAGAGCTCATACAGAGGCTCTGCCCCCTGCCTGCACCTCAGTCTGACTGACTGGAACTTCCCCACTGACTGACTGAACCAAGATGGTTCCTTCCTATTATACCTCCTACCACAGTGCTCCCAGGATCTACGTCCTCCACCCATCCACTACATAGTTCCCCCTCTCTAAGTGGTTCCTCCCCACTCCAGACAGGGATCAGGGACTGTGCTCTCCCGTAGGAGCAATCTCGCCCTGTCCCCCGTAAATGTGGTGTAGTGGATATAGTGTTAGGGTCCTGGGCTGTACTCCTTCCTTACCTGAGAGTGAGATACCACACCTCTGGTTGAGGTGCAATACCTCTGTGGCGACCGAACCCTCAGGGGCGCCACACGTGCGCAGGAGGTCAGTCTCAGGGTGATGGGGTCATCGCCCTGGGACTGCTTCCTCTGCGCACTGTGGAGGACGGACCCAGCGTCGCCCCAGGCAGCGCAGGCCTGCAGCTCATCTGGACGCGAATCCTAGCCCCCAGCTGCCTGGTTTTGCCTGGCTGGCGATCAAAACATGGCGGGAGCCCATGCATTTTTTTTTTAATTATTTTTTTAAATAAAAAAAAAACCTTAGGGCTTTCCTGACTTTTGATCAGCAGCCACGGTAAAGCCAGGCAGCTGGAGGTGGCAGCCCGTAGCTGTCTGCTTTAGCTGCGCTGAGAATCAAAAATTCTGCGGAGCGCTATGTCATTTTTGTTTTATTATTTATTTATTTTCACACTTCTATATGTGTGACAGTCCCAACAGCCAATCACAGACGCTGACACAGAGAATGAGCGTCTGTGATTGGCTGCTTGAGCAACCTGAAAGCAGCCCATACATAGTAGCATACTAGAATATATGGGCTAATTGTACATTACTCGAACAGCCAATCACAGACGCTCATCCACTTTGACAGCATCTGCGATTGGCTGTTGGGTCTGTCACATATAGAAGTGTGAAAAGAAATTTTTAAAACGATGTAGCGCTCCGCAGAATTTTTGATTCTCAGCGCAGATAAAGCAGACAGCTACGGCCTGCCCCCCCCCCGCTGCCCGGCTTTACCTTGGCTGGCGATCAAAAGACAGAGAAGCCGAATATTTGTTTTAAACTTATTTAACATTTATTTTTTTTTAAATGCGTGGGCTCCCGCCATATGCTGATCGCCAGCCTGATAAAACAAGGCAGCTGGGGGCTGGGATTCACAGCATGGTAAGGCCCAAGCGTTCCTGGCCCCCCACGCTGAAGACTGCAGCCCGCAGCCACCCCTGAAAATGGCGCATTCATCATAGCACCATTTCCAGGTGCTTTACCCGGCTCTTCCAGCGGCCCTGGTAGTGAGTGGCACTCTGGGTAATAATAGGGTTAGTACCAGGCCAGCTTTGTATTATCAGCTGGTACTAAGCCTGAAATTCATGGTGTCACGCCAAATTAGACATAGCCACCATGAATTTCTAGTAAACAGAAAGAAAAAAAAAGACAGAATTTTTTTTTTTTATTAAAAATAAAACACATTTAGGGACTCCATCTTTAATAAAGAAAAATCCTCACTCCAACGTAATCCACGGATCTTCTGTCTTCAGCTCTGCTACATCTTCGCCATCAGACGAGTATGTCTGCTGACAGATGAGCCGGCACAGAATGACACTGGAGCACTGTTACTGTGGAGTGCCGCAATATGTTGCTTTTTTGTCATTTCATGTAGTATAGAAATCTTGGGAAAAGTGTGTATTGTGCTCTGGAAGTGATCAGTTATAGCTAACTATGTTATTTCCTGCAGAGATAAGTCCTGCATAGAAGATGTGATATATCGGTCAGCGGCAGATAAAGAACCTGTGAGTATGTGTATTACCTATACACGCACACTGACACTATATACAGAGCTCCTGTGTATAATGTCACTGGTGATCATTGTATTACCTGTACACTATACACTATATACAGAGCTCCTGTGTATAATGTCACTGGTGATCACTGTATTACCTGTACACTGACACTATATACAGAGCTCCTGTGTATAATGTCACTGGTGATCACTGTATTACCTGTACACTATACACTATATACAGAGCTGCTGTGTATAATGTCACTGGTGATCACTGTATTACCAGTACACTGACACTATATACAGAGCTTCTGTGTATAATGTCACTGGTGATCATTGCATTACCTGTACACTGACACTATATACAGAGCTTCTGTGTATAATGTCACTGGTGATCATTGCATTACCTGTACACTGACACTATATACAGAGCTCCTGTGTATAATATCAATTGTGATCACTGTATTACCTGTACACTGACACTATATACAGAGCTTCTGTGTATAATGTCACTGGTGTTCACTGTATTACCTGTACACTCACACTATATACAGAGCTCCTGTGTATAATATCAATGGTGATCATTGCATTACCTGTACACTGACACTATATACAGTGCTCCTGTGTATAATGTCACTGGTGATCACTGTATTACCTGTATACTATACACTATATACAGAGCTCCTGTGTATAATGTCACTGGTGATCACTGTATTACCTGTACACTGACACGATATACAGAGCTCCTGTGTATAATGTCACTGGTGATCACTGTATCACCTGTACACTATACACTATATACAGAGCTCCTGTGTATAATGTCACTGGTGATCACTGTATACTGACCCAATATACAGAGCTTTTTTTATTATTTTAGTATTATTTGTCATGTGGTGGCATTATGTGCTTTGGTCATGACATGACGATATTTGTCCCTTGTATGTGGTATTATTCGGTCACTATGTGGTGGTAATATGTGGTCTCATGGTGTGTCAATATTTATACCTTGTATCTGGTAGCATTTGATCACTATGTGGTGGTATTATGTGCTTTGGTCATGGTGTGGCGGTATTTGTGCCTTGTATGTGGCATTATTTGGGCACTATGTGGTGGTAATATGTGATCTGGTCACGGTGTGGTGGTATTTCTGCCTTCTATCTGGTAATATTTGTCTTGGCAGAGTGGATTGTGGTTGGTCATTTGTTTTATCTGATATCAATAAGGGGAAACCTCTTTATTTCCAATAGATATTAAATACTAGGATGTTTAACCCCTCCCTGTCCTGTGACTATTACACAGCAGCAGAGATGCAGTTACAGTGGTTCACCAGAGAAAGCAAGTTGGCATTTGGTGAGATTTTCACCTCTGTATTTATAAGACAAAACCAGGAGTGGGTGAGAAATGCATAAAACATGACCTCAGATCGCTCCACTCCTGGATTTGTCTTATAAATACTGAGGTAAAAATCTCACCAAATACTCTTAGTGCCACAATCTCCTGACAGTGCAGATTCCACCAATAAATAAGTGACCCCCTTCCCAACCTGTGCATCGCTGAGAACTTCACCAATAAAAACCCTTTAATGCAAACTCCAGTAATTGTACGTGGCATTTCTGGTGAGCGCACAGTGATGGGCAGGAGCCGCCAATATAATGGGGATAACGGCTAACAGGTATTTGCAAATAGCTGAAGGGTGGGTTGGCCCGGGTGGGTGGGCCCCTGGAGCAGGGCCGGCGTCAGCACCCGGCGCACCCGGGCAAGTGCCGGGGCCCTGAGCAGGCAGGGGGGCCCACTGGCGGTCGCGCACCCCGCTGGGCTATGGGCGGAGGAGAGGGGTGTCAGCGCCCGCCCTTCTTCCCCGCTTGCTCAGGGCCCCGGCAGCCGGATACTTACCTCTCCCCATGCCTCCGCAGATCCGCTGTCTTCCTGCTCTGCGCTCCCTGTGACGTCTCAGGTCAGAGAGCGCGGTGAGCCATCACAGGGAGCGCATAGCGGGAAGACGCCGGCAACGCTGGAGTCTGGACCCGAGCAGCGGGCAGCAGGTGAGGAGGAGGGAGGTGAGTATTTGATTTTTTTTTATTTTTATTTTTTTAATGTATGGAGCCTGGCATGGGGCATAATATGGGGGTGACATCCTGCATGGGGCATTATAAAGAGAGGGGGGGTGACATCCTGCATGGGGCATTATAGAGAGAGGGGGTGACATCCTGCATGGGGTATTATAGAGAGAGGGGGTGACATCCTGCATGGAGCATTATAGAGAGAGGGGGTGACATCCTTCATGGGGCATTATAGAGAGAGGGGGGGTGACAGCCAGCATGGGGCCTTATAAAGAGGGGGGTACATCCTGCATGGGGCATTATAAAGATAGGGAGGTGTGACATCCTGCATGGAGCATTATAAAGAGAGGGGGGATGACATCCTGCATGGGGCATTATAAAGAGAGGGGGGGTGACATTCTGCATGGGGCATTATAAAGAGGGGGGTGACATCCTGCATGGGGCATTATAAAGAGAGGGGGATGACATCCTGCATGGGGCATTATAAACAGAGGGGGTGACATCCTGCATGGGGCCTTATAAAGAGGAGGGGTGACAGCCTGCATGGGGCATTATAAGGGGGGGGGACAGCCTGCATAGTGCACTATGTGGGGGGAACAGCCTGCATGGAGCATTATAAGGTGGGGGACAGCCTGTATGGGGCATTATGTGGGGGGTAACAGCCTGCATGCAGCATTATATGGGGGCCAGTATCCTGTATGGAGCATTATAAGGGGACCAGTATCCTGTATGGAGCGTTATATGGGGGCCAGTATTCCATATGGAGCCTTATATGGGGGCCAGTATTCCGTATGGAGCCTTATATGGAGACCAGTATTCCGTATGGAGCCTTATATGGGGGCCAGTATTCCGTATGGAGCCTTATATGGGGGCCAGTATTCCGTATGGAGCCTTATATGGGGCCCAGTATTCCGTATGGAGCCTTATATGGGGGCCAGTATTCCGTATGCAGCCTTATATGGAAGCCAGTATTCCGTATGGGGCCTTATATGGGGGCCACTATTCCGTATGGGGCCTTATATGGGGGCCAGTATTCTGTATGGAGCCTTATATGGGGGCCAGTATTCCGTATGGAGCCTTATATGGGGGCCAGTATTCCGTATGGAGCCTTATATGGGGGCCAGTATTCCGTATGCAGCCTTATATGGAAGCCAGTATTCCGTATGGGGCCTTATATGGGGGCCACTATTCCGTATGGGGCCTTATATGGGGGCCAGTATTCTGTATGGGGCCTTATATGGGGGCCAGTATTCCGTATGGGGCCTTATATGGGGGCCAGTATTCTGTATGGGGCCTTATATGGGGGCCAGTATTCCGTATGGAGCCTTATATAGGGGCCAGTATTCCGTATGGGGCCTTATATGGGGGCCAGTATTCCGTATGGAGCCTTATATGGGGGCCAGTATTCCGTATGGGGCCTTATATGGGGGCCAGTATTCTGTATGGGGCCTTATATGGGGGCCAGTATTCCGTATGGAGCCTTATATGGGGGCCAGTATTCCGTATGGGGCCTTATATGGGGGCCAGTATTCCGTATGGAGCCTTATATGGGGGCCAGTATTCCGTATGGAGCCTTATATGGGGGCCAGTATTCCGTATGCAGCCTTATATGGAAGCCAGTATTCCGTATGGGGCCTTATATGGGGGCCACTATTCCGTATGGGGCCTTATATGGGGGCCAGTATTCTGTATGGAGCCTTATATGGGGGCCAGTATTCCGTATGGAGCCTTATATGGGGGCCAGTATTCCGTATGGAGCCTTATATGGGGGCCAGTATTCCGTATGCAGCCTTATATGGAAGCCAGTATTCCGTATGGGGCCTTATATGGGGGCCACTATTCCGTATGGGGCCTTATATGGGGGCCAGTATTCTGTATGGGGCCTTATATGGGGGCCAGTATTCCGTATGGGGCCTTATATGGGGGCCAGTATTCTGTATGGGGCCTTATATGGGGGGGCCAGTATTCCGTATGGAGCCTTATATAGGGGCCAGTATTCCGTATGGGGCCTTATATGGGGGCCAGTATTCCGTATGGAGCCTTATATGGGGGCCAGTATTCCGTATGGGGCCTTATATGGGGGCCAGTATTCTGTATGGGGCCTTATATGGGGGCCAGTATTCCGTATGGAGCCTTATATGGGGGCCAGTATTCCGTATGGGGCCTTATATGGGGGCCAGTATTCCGTATGTAGCCTTATATGGGGGCCAGTATTCCGTATGGAGCCTTATATGGGGGCCAGTATTCTGTATGGAACATTTTATGGGGCCAGTATTCTGTATGGAGCATTTTATGGGGGCCAGTATTCTGTGTGGAGCATTATATGGGGGCCAGTATTCTGTATAGAGAGTTATATGGGGGCCAGTATTCTGTATGGAGCATTATATGGGGGCCAGTATCCTGTATGGAGTGTTATATGGGGGTCAGTATTCTGTATGGAGAGTTATATGGGGGCCAGTATTCTGTATGGAGCATTATATGGGGGCCAGTATCCTGTATGGAGTGTTATATGGGGGTCAGTATCCTGTATGGAGCATTATATGGGGGCCAGTATCCTGTATGGAGTGTTATATGGGGGTCAGTATCCTGTATGGAGCATTATATGGGGGCCAGTATCCTGTATGGAGTGTTATATGGGGGTCAGTATTCTGTATGGAGAGTTATATGGGGACCAGTATCCTGTATGGAGAGTTATATGGGGACCAGTATCCTGTATGGAGCATTATATGGGGGCCAGTATTCTGTATGGAGCATTTTATGGGGGCCAGTATTCTGTGTGGAGCGATTCGCTGGTTTCTGAGCTATTGTGGAATTTACAATAGATATCACTCATGTAATGTAAGAAGTGAAATCTTCGGCCTTGTACTATATATATATATATATATATTTTTCTCTGCGGTATCTGTGCATCATGAATCGTGGTATGTATTAAAGGGGCCACTGAGACTCTTTCTCCCGGGGCCCAGAAAAACCTGGAGCCGGCCCTGCCCTGGAGTCAATGTCCCTGGTGGGCCCCAGACTCCCCAGTCCGGTGCTGGACGGAAGGCAGCTGGAGTTTCATGGTGGATGAGGTGTGGATTTATTAGAGACCTGGATCCCTGTTTTGTACCTACACTTGAGTGAAGGTGTGAATGAGATTCTACAAATCTCAGAAGTGGAGGACTGTGAGGATCAGACGAGTCTTCATTGCATTATGTTTAAGTGTTTACCAACCTTTAGGCTATGTTCACACATCATGTTTTTTTTCAGCGCTTTTTTTAATGCGTTTTTTTATGCAAATTTTCAGCTGCGTTTTGCAGTACCCGCAAAGTCTATGAGATTCCAGAAATCTCCTGCACACATCATGGTTTTTTTTGCAAAATAGAGCATGTCACTTCTTTCAGCGTTTTTTTCAGTGTTTTTTTACCCATTGAAAGTAATGAGTGGTGAAAAAAACGCTGAAAAAACGCACCAAAAATGCAGGTGTCAGGTTTTTCAGTGTTTTTTTTCAATGTTTTTTGCGCCAAAACCAGAAATTTTTATCTTTTTTTCACTGAACGTTAAGTACAAACATATAAGAGACAAAAGGACAGTGAAAAAAACGCAGCAAAAATGCACCAAAAAATAAGCAAAACAGCAAGAAAAATCCTGAACAAACATCTGGCAAGAGATCAGGTTTTGCTGCAGAAAAAAACATGATGTGTGAACATAGCCTTACACACAAGACCCCCTGAGAATGGAACGATCAACGTTCAATCCTTGAGACCATTGATGTCACCTTGTGTGTCAGTCAGCAGTCGGCTTTCTATAATACCCGGCTATTACTGCGCTGAAACAGCGGAGAACAGTTTATCATATATTGTAAGAAATACAAGTGTTCTGCCTGCGGCCCCCCTGGAAATCCCGTACTCCCCCCTGGTTGTATCTGAGTTATAGGCTCAGAACCTGCAGACCACTAATATAATGGCCGTCCTAGTCCAACCATTAGTGGGATTCCAGACATTGCCTAATTTGTATCACATGAACGGCAATAAATCATCTCCAGCTGTAATGTACTGATACATATATGCCGATAAGAATGTAAAGAGTCATAAAGAGAAGAACAATAGAAACTGAAATGATAC
The DNA here is from genome assembly GCF_046119375.1 of Phyllobates terribilis. Taxonomy (NCBI): domain Eukaryota; kingdom Metazoa; phylum Chordata; class Amphibia; order Anura; family Dendrobatidae; genus Phyllobates; species Phyllobates terribilis. The sequence continues at coordinate 226,235 of NW_027363051.1, read as the reverse complement.
AACGGCTTCTGCTTCTGACGTCTAATTGTGGAAAAGTATTTCACTAAATATAAGAGGATTTAATTATATATATATATGTGTCTATACTGTGTATATATATATATTATAGAATGTTATCACTTCATGTAATCCACTTATATACATTCTAATCCATATATATATATACATACAGCTAACGCGCCCCTGGGCCGTGGGGTACCCGGAGCAGGGCCTGTAGATGCTGGGGGTTGTAGTCACCGTGGCGGTGACCCGGTCCGTGACCCAGGTGCAGTCAATAGAGACCGCCGGTGCGAAACAGTCCTCTGAAGCTGATGGTTTGGCAGCAGGGTAGTATAACTCCCCACAGGAAGAGTGTTGCTTCAGGGCAGTGTGTGTGGATGATGATGGTAGTAGTGCAAAGTATCAGTAATGACAACACGGAGTCTTTGCAGTGCAGTCCCAGGGTCTTTACTGTTGGCAATTATATGGGCCTCAACGGGAGTACCGGCTAGTGATAAAGGCCTGATCAGTCTGGGAGCAATCCTAGAGTCCTCCTGGCCAGGTGGAGTTGTAGGCCTGCCGTTCTGACTGTACTCTTTGGCTATCCCGCTTATAGTCGCGTTGTGGCCCATGTCCCTGAGTGTAACGTGCTCTGCTCACCCGTATGGCTGGCGACTCGGGCCTTGTGTATTCCTCGCTCCTTTGTGGCGGTATTGGTCCTTTCGTGTGGCTGAGCCTCCGGGCTTCTGATGGGGCCAGGAGACCTGCAATCTCCTGCCCTGCGGTATCTGCTGCTGGGTATGCAATCCCCACAGCCTCGGACTCCAGTGTCCGGTCCTCTGTGTAAACCGTCCAGGACGAGCTATCTCCAGCTCCAGTCCCTGGCTTCTTGCCCCTGCGTGTCCCACTCGACTCCTCACACTAGACTAGACTGCCTAGACTAGACTGCTCTAACCCCGCCTCCAGACCCAGTTATAAAGGGCAGGATCCTCCCCTTTCTGGTCTGGGGCAGGAGGTGTTGCTGGTACTGTGTTCCTGACCAGGAAACCCCTGTTTTGCTCCCAGACATGGTATTACTACCACTGTGGCAGCCAGACCCTCTGGGGTGCCACACAGCCTTAACTCTTACAAAACTAAAGGGTTTTTCCCCAAATTCTAAGTTGTCCCATATGAATAATAAAACTTACTAATCGTTTAGGGTCCAACCACTGGCCCCCTTAGCAATCCAGACAATGGGTCCCTAGATCCCAGGAACCAGGCTCTGCATAGCCCTGTAGTGAATGGAGTGGAGGTGTACATGCTAGACCACAACTTTATTCATTGTCTATAAGACTGTCAGATTACAGCCCCGACTATTCCCTACAGTCCCATAGGGAATAAATTACGATTTTTGGAATAACCTTTTTAATCTAAGCAGCTTTAAATGTTTAAAGGAATATCGCACTTCCTGTCTGCCGTGTAAGTGACGCAGCTCTAGTGATTGTGTTATATCGCACTTCCTGTCTGCCGTGTAAGTGAGCACAGCTCTGATGATTGTGTTATATCGCACTTCCTGTCTGCCGTGTAAGTGACGCAGCTCTAATGATTGTGTTATATCACACTTCCTGTCTGCCGTGTAAGTGAGCGCAGCTCTAATGATTGTGTTATATCGCACTTCCTGTCTGCGGTGTAAGTGAGCGCAGCTCTAATGATTGTGTTATATCGCACTTCCTGTCTGCCGTGTAAGTGACGCAGCTCTAATGATTGTGTTATATCGCACTTCCTGTCTGTCGTGTAAGTGAGCGCAGCTCTAATGATTGTGTTATATCGCACTTCCTGTCTGCCGTGTAAGTGACGCAGCTCTAATGATTGTGTTATATCGCACTTCCTGTCTGCTGTGTAAGTGAGCGCAGCTCTAATGATTGTGTTATATCGCACTTCCTGTCTGCCGTGTAAGTGACGCAGCTCTAATGATTGTGTTATATCGCACTTCCTGTCTGCGGTGTAAGTGAGCGTAGCTCTAATGATTGTGTTATATCGCACTTCCTGTCTGCCGTGTAAGTGAGCGCAGCTCTAATGATTGTGTTATATCGCACTTCCTGTCTGCCGTGTAAGTGAGCGCAGCTCTAATGATTGTGTTATATCGCACTTCCTGTCTGCCGTGTAAGTGACGCAGCTCTAATAATTGTGTTATATCGCACTTCCTGTCTGCTGTGTAAGTGAGCGCAGCTCTAATGATTGTGTTATATCGCACTTCCTGTCTGCCGTGTAAGTGACGCAGCTCTAATGATTGTGTTATATCGCACTTCCTGTCTGCGGTGTAAGTGAGCGCAGCTCTAATGATTGTGTTATATCGCACTTCCTGTCTGCCGTGTAAATGACGCAGCTCTAATGATTGTGTTATATCGCACTTCCTGTCTGCCGTGTAAGTGACGCAGCTCTAATGATTGTGTTATATCACACTTCCTGTCTGCCGTGTAAGTGACGCAGCTCTAATGATTCTGCTTCTTGTGTTATATCGCCGGGTCTAAGTCTAGGAAGAGAGGACTGAATCCACCCGATTCTGAAACTCTCCTCTCCACATCCTGTTCATGCAATTCTCATTATTGTTTGACGACATTAAATTATTTTAATACAACGTTGGACTGTGATGATCCTGATTTAGTAATAGGAGACGGTGAATGTGGTTGAACCAACAGGTCCACGAGCCGATATTAGAAAGCCGACAGATTTGTAGTTGTAGAAAAGAGAAAAGTAGAAAAATCAAAATAAAACCCAAAAGACGAGATAAGCCGGAATTACAGCTAGAATGTAAAGCTGCCATAAGGCTGCTACATGGATTTCTATATACATTTTTGGCATGCTACTTTTATTTTTCTTAGAAAAGCTGCCTTCCTAAAGGTGCTGGTGAGTGACCCGTCTGCTGTCTGCTGAGCGGGGGCCGTGTGCCGGAACCTCTTCATTTACAGGACCCCACAAATTATAAGTTACAATTAGTCAGAAGTGTTCACTGTCCCTTTATAAAGAATTGTTACTAAATATCAGGACGGTTTATTAAAGAGGTCGTCCTCTGCAATCAATAATGCCCCCATCCATTTCAATGTGGAAAAAAGTTTTTTTGTGATTCCCTTTGGTTGTTATAAGGGTCTGTGAGGGGCGCTATCGCTGACGGCTCATTGGGCGTCTCTGACCCCGGCTACAGCCGGCTCTGACCCCGCTGAGGTCATGTCACATTCCAGATTCATGCCGGCGTGACCCAGTGGCGCCACCTCCTGTCACAGCCCAGCATCCACCGCGCGCTCTCCCTCTCCTCTGCTTTCATCTAGCAATTAAAAGACTATATACGGTACATAAATATATATCAGCAGGCCGCTGTGAATAAAGCACATACGTCATTACAGTAAATATTGCAGGAATCCTTCATCATCTCCCCTCCAGATTATAAGCAGTGTAATGATTGCAGTAATCATCCATACCATCCACCCCAGTTTATTACCATAGTAACATCATTGTCAGCTATCATCCATTCTATGCCATTCACCATGCTCGCTGCTCCCTATGGTTTATTGTCACAGACAGTCACCATGACGACCGGCACTAATCATTCATCACATACTCTTATGTTCCCCAATAACTGTGCAGTGTAAACTGCTGCCAATCACCCAATGAACAAGTGTAAAGAGGTGGTCCGCTACATTGTAAAATGCCCCCATCCATTTACACCTTTTAACTAACTATTTTTGGAAATACCTTATGTAGCCAGATGTGCCTGTGGGTGGCGCTATCCCTTCTTGCTCAGTCCACATCACGTGACCTCGGCTGATGTCACCTCAACTTCCGGATTTCTTGGATTCACCTAGGCATGACCCAGTCACACGCACTAAGCCCCCCCGCCATGATTGACTGGGTTGTGAACGGCGTTTCACCGCACGTCACATCCCAAAAGGCCTTCACACAGGAAGTGCAGGAGCGCCCTTACTGCCATTCCCCATAAGGACTCCACTGAATATGCATCCCCACTGGGATCTCTCTCATATGGTTTGGACCATCACAGCCTTACTCAGAGCAACTATGTGAGCAAGGCCCAGGAGCGGACCGAAACGTAAAAGTCGCCTCTAAACTAAAGAACTGTTTTTTGTCGCCACTTGCAGGTTTTTCTAAATATCATTAAACCTTTTGCATTGGATCTCCTGAGTGTGCGGTGAAAGTTTCTATCCTCTAGTGATTGTGGGGTCTGCAGCGCCCTTCCACCGGCCCCTCACTCTATAGCTGGGGGCAGGACAATTATTGTAATCGTGAACATCCCAAAATCCAGAGAGCGCCTGCGGCCGATGAAAGCAGAGGAGAGAGGGAAAGCGCGCGCTTGATTTTGGACCGATACTGAATGGAAGGGGGCATTATAGAATGTAGCAGACCACCTCTTTAAGCTTAAAAATAATCATTCTCAGAATTATATCGTCCTGTAAGCAAGAGATGTCAAGAAAAATGACCGTCTATGTGCAGACAATGATGTGTTACTGATAGGGATGTGTGGATCCATGGATGTTCAGGTTCAGCAGATTCTACCAAGCTACAGTTAAAAGTTTGGTTTTGGACCGAACTTGACCCTGAACCCAATAGAAGTCAATAGGGACCCTAACTTCAGTGCTTAAAAAGGGCTGTAAAATGTTCATAGTAAGGGCTAAGGGGCTGCAAAAGGAAGCCAAATGGGGGTAAGTGCAGGACAATTGCCCTGAAAACAAATGTTGATAGGAAAATGACTTAAAATAACAGAATAAAAAAAAAGAAACAATTATAATCTTGAACCAGGAGGCAGAGGTCCAAGTGAAGCAGGAGGTTGAGGAGGAGGAGGAGGTGGAGGTGGCGGTGTTGGTGGAAAAAGTGGAGGAGGAGTAGGTAGCCAAAACTGTATTTTTTGGTTTTGTTTTTTTAGGGGGTACTCTGAAAACAGGCAGTGTAATAATCTGCGAGCCACTCTCTCTCTGAATACAGGCCGTGTAATATTCTGCAATTTTTTGGGTTGAAAACAAAGCGGAGAGCATCAAATAGATGTGTCTGTTTTGCTGGTGGTGGTGAATGTAGCTGCTGCAGGGAGAGAAAGGCCGTGGTCGATGTGTGTCGGCTATGTGCCCAAATGAAACACCTTCCTTTGCTGCAAGTAGGCGACAGGATGCTCTGTGTAATTTCGTAGGCCCGAGTATCGTTGGGTGAATGGTGAGGCCAGAACAAGTAGAAGTGGTTTTAGGTTGGTTGGCTGAGAGTGCCTTCAGTCCCATTGCTTTGTCTTCCACCTAATCCCCTGCTGAAAGCGCAGATTTGGCACCTGCGGCTCATGGGCATCTGTCTTCCACCTCACCCCCAGGCAAGCAGTCTGAGCCCCAAGTCATGCAGCGGTGTCTTCTGCTTTTTGATGACTGCTGGCTGTGGTTCCGTGGGCCATCCATCTGGCCCTGGCCAACAGTTGGAAGAGATTGAGTGCACTGATGCCCAACCACTTGTTTTGTTGGAGGATGAGTACGTGGGATGGGTAGTGTAAACGGTCAGCAGACCGCTGCAGCACATCTCTGATGATGCTGACGATGAAACACTGTGCCAACTGCTGCTGCAGCTTCCTGCAGTGTGCACACCGGCATGGAGGGCAGGGGTGAAGACTGGGGGGAACATCATGTGGGGGATTATTGTTATTATTTATTTTTAGAGCACCATTGATTCTATGGTGCTGTACATGAGGAGGACTTAGATACAAACACAAATAGAAATTGCAATGAACAAACTAATAGTGACGGACAAGTACAAAGGGGAGAGGACCCTACCATTGCGGCCTTACATTCTACAGGATAATGGGGAAGGATAGTAGTATTGGGGGGTGCAACAGCTCTGCTGTTGGTAAGGTGGCAGTGGGGTCATTGCAGGCTGTAAGCTGTTTTGAAGAAATGGGTTTTCAAGTTCCGCTTGAAAGTTCCAAATGAGGGAATAATCAGATGTGTTGGGCCACAGAATTCTACAGGATGGGGAATACTCGGGAGAAGTCTTGCAGGCGATTGGATGACGAACGTACGATTGTGGAGGAGAGAAGGAGGTCTTGGGAGGACCTGAGATTACATGGTGGGAGATATCAGCAGATTAGTTCAGAGACAGGGGCGGACCTACCGCTGGTGCAGCTGCACCGGAGCCTTGCCGTGCAAGGGTGCAGGGGGACCCTTACCGGACGGTTAATATTGAGGGCAATCTGGCCTGCTTCTCGGAGCCCCAGGCTCTGGGGGGGCCCATAGCCAGATTGCCCTCTCATGTGCGGCGAGCAGCAAGCGATCCCTCCAGCTCCGCTGCTGACAGAAGGAAAATGGCAGTGGAGCTGAGGGATCTGTCCTCTGCTTCCTGCCCGGCACTTCCTCCCTGACACAGGCTCGTACAGCTTGATGACGTCATCAAGAAGCTCGGGCCTGTGTAAGGGAGGAAGTTTCCGGCAACAAGGAGGATGCTGCGGGAGTGTGCTGAGAGGTAAGTTGTGGTTTTTTTTGTTGTTTTTTTTGTACTGATACACTGGGGAGAGGAACAGGAGAATGAGGGGAAGTGGGGGGAGAGCAGTGATGGGCAGAGCAGTGATGAGCAGAGCAGTGATGGGCAGAGCAATGATGGGCTGATCAGTGATGGGAAGAGCAGTGATGAGCAGAGCAGTGATGGGCAGAGCAATGATGGGGAGAGCAATGATGGGAGAGCAATGATGGGCAGAGCAGTGATCGGCAAAGCAATGATGGGGAGAGAAATGATGGGCAGAGCTATGATGGGGACAGTGGGGATGAGCAGAGCAATGATGGGGACGGGGAAAGCAATGATGAGGATAGTGGGGATGGGGAGAGCAATGATGGGGATGGTGGGGATGGGGAGAGCAATGATGAGGATGGTGGGGATGGGAGAGCAATGATGAGGATAGTGGAGAAGGGGAGAGCAATGATGGGGATGGTGGGGATGGGTAGAGCAATAATGGGGATGGTGAGAATGGTGGGGATTGGGAGATCAATGATGGTGCTGGGGAGAGCAAAGATGGGGGTTGCTGGGAGAGAGCAATGATGGGGTGCAGTGCTGGAAGAGAGCAATGATGGGGTACTGGGAGAGAGCAATGATGGGGGTGCTGGGAGAGCAATGATGGGGGTGCTGGGAGAGAACAATGATGGGGTGCTGGGAAAGAGCAATGATGGGGGTGCTGGGAGAGAGCAATGACAGGGGTGCTGAGAGAGAACAATGATGGGGGTGTTGGGAAAAAGCAATGATGGGGTGCTCAGAAAGAGCAATGATGGGGGTGCTTGGAAAGAGTAATGACTGGAGTACTTGGGGAGAGCAGTGATGGGGGTGCTGGGAGAGAGCAATGATGGGGGTGATGGGAGAGAGCAATGATGGAGGTGCTCGGAAAGAGCAATGATGGGAGTACTTGGGGAGAGTAGTGATGGGGGTGCTGGGAGAGAGCAATGATGGGGGTGCTGGGAGAGAGCAATGATGGAGGTGCCCGGAAAGAGCAATGACGGGGGTACTGGGAGAGAGCAGTGATGAGTGTGCTGGGGGAGAGCAATGATGGGGGTGCTGGGAGAGAGCAGTGATGGGGGTCTCACATTGCTTGTACTGTAAAACCTGGTATATTTTCCGTGTGCACATAGCCTTACAGTTAATTGGGGAGAGTCACAGAGACTGAATAATTTATACTATTGGCCGGTGGAGATTATAGTTAATGGGGGACACAGTGCTGCTTATCACTTTATATTTTGATTACTAAGTGGCTACTAGTATATTAATGGGGGGGGGGGTCTACATATCTGTATTCAGGGGCGCAGTGTGGGGGAAACACGTGTATATATACAATATATGTGACCTTGTTATCTTCTAGACTGGAGATCATCATGACAAGACGAGTCGTGGCTGGGAGATGTTGACATGAAGGTCTGACCAGATGGAGAAGAAGCAGCAGAAACCGACTCTGATCAGATGAGACGACAGCGGTAAGTGCCTGGATGTAAATATTATTCTGTATCTGCACTGTGTGACTTGGAGTGATAATGTTATCTGTAAAATCCCTTAGGCTGCATTCTCACATTTGTGTGAAATGTCCATGTGTTGAAAGATTTTTTTATTGGATGGTCCACAGACTCGTAGAGTTTTATAGGTCCATTCACAAATCCATGAAAATCATGGATCTGAGAATAAGATCTGTGAGGGTCAGAGAATGTCCAGTTGTGATCTGATTTTGAGGATCAGAATAGGACATGCTCAATGCAGGAATGTAGCCTTATTATATATAGCACAGTCAGGCTTGGACTGGCCCACAGGAGAACAGGAGAATCCTCCGGTAGGCCCTTGTGCAAGAGTGCAGGGTCGGCGTCAGCACCTGGCGCACCCCGGCAAGTGCCGGGGCCCTGAGCAGGCGGGGGGGCCACTCGCTGTCGGGCACCCTGCTGCGCTATGGGACCCGTGAGCGGAGGAGAGCGGTGTCAGTGCACGCTCCCCCTCGCGTGCTCAGGGCCCCGGCAGCCGGCGTCACAATACTTACCTCTTCCCAAGCCTCTGCAGCAGCTCCTGTCTCTTCTGCGTCCTCTGACTGTGATGTCTCAGGTCAGAGGGCGTGGTGACCGCTTTCCACCGCGCTCTCTCCTGAGCCGTCACAGCGCAGAGAAGGAAGACGCCGGCGACGCGGGTGAGGGGTCTGGAGCAGTGGCAGCAGGTGAGAAGTGTGGTGAGTATTTCATTTTTTTAAAATGTATGGCTGCATGGGGCATTATAAGGGAGGGGGGTGACATCCTGCATGGGGCATTAAAGGGGGGGAGTGACATCCTGCATGGGGCATTATAAGGGGGGGAGTGACATCCTGCATGGGGCATTATAAGGGAGGGTGTGTGTGACATCCTGCATGGGGCATTATATGGGGGGGTAGTGACATCCTGCATGGGGCATTATAAGGGGCGGGGGTGTGACATCATGCATGGGGCATTATAAGGGGGGGTGACATAATGCATGGGGCATTATAAGGGGGCGACATCCTTCATGGGGTATTATAAGGGGGGTGACATCCTGCATGGGGCATTATAAGGGGGACGACATCCTTCATGGGGCATTATAAGGGGGGTGACATCCTGCATGGGGCATTATAAGGGTGGGTGACATCCTGCATGGGGCATTATAAGGGGGGGAACAGCCTGCATGGGGCATTATAAGGGGAGAACAGCCTGTGTGGGGCATTATGTGGGGGGAACAGCCTGCATTAGGCATTATGTGGTGGGAACAGCCTGCATGGAGCGTTATATGGGGGTCAGTATTCTGTATGGAGCGTTATATGGGGCCAGTATCCTGTATGGGGCCTTATATGGGGGCCAGTATTCTGTGTGGAGCGATTCGCCGGTTTCTGAGCTATTGTTGAATTTACAATAGATATCACTCATGTAATGTAAGAAGTGAAATCTTTGGCATTGTACTATATATATATATATATATATATATATATATATATATATATATATATATATTTCTCTGCGGTATCTGTGCATCATGAATCGTAGTATGTGTTAAAGGGGCCACTGAGACTCTTTCGCCCGGGGCCCAGAAAAACCTGGAGCCGGCCCTGCAAGAGTTCCACCACCCTCTTATATGAGCAGCACTTGGCACAATATAATTGACTCACTATGTAGAGACAAAGACAGAATCTTATTCATTTACCAATCTACCCCGTTCATTGTTATATATATTTGTAATTGAGAATAACGTCATATTTGCATGAAGCTGAAACGTGGGGCCCTGGAGTTGGATAGTGGGGGGCCACTTGGCACCACAGTCAGACTCTGCTTGTGTCTCTTGTATTCGGGGGTTCTGTGTCCGGTCTTCAGTCTTCGATCAGGTAGTTTGTTGTGTAGGACATATACTATTTTAGTGCCCTGCCCCCATCACAGAGATCGACCCCCATAACACTTGTAATGTAACTTGGGACAGGAGCTGACATTATGATACCACAATGGGTGGAGATAGACGTGGTCTGCCGTCTGTAAATGGCGCCCCCATAATTCCTGGTTCTACTTCAGGAATATTGAGGGTAGTAATGGTCACTTCCATCATTGTAACTGTTTAAATAAAAAAAAGTCAAGACAAAAAAACTCACATGACACTTTTATTTTCTTTCTTTTTATTTTTTTATTGGAATAGCAATAAGCAACATTGTAATAAAAATATTACTGGCCCCTTAAGAAATTAAACTCTGATCACAATGACTCTCAGATCAGACTCCATAGAGACCACAGAACTGGCTGTGGTCATTGAGGACTGGCTGAGAGCCATTGAAGCCAGAGATCCAGAGGAAGGCGAAGAAACCCCCCGGAGAGCTCTGCCTCAGGGGGGAAAAAAATTCCTTCCTGACCCCAGTGGTGGCGATCGGATATTTCCCTGGATCATGTCTGTCCTGCTGCATATTGCTGTATATCTACATGTATTATAAGCTAAGGCAAAGGAAAAGACAAATACACCCTGCTGAAGAGGAGCTTACAATCTAATATACAAGCTGCTCCTGAGGGCATGCAGAATAATGGACACCCTGTCCGAGGAGCTTACAATCTAATATACAGTATACAGACTGCTCCTGAGGGCATGCAGAATAACGCACACCCTGTCCTAGGAGCTTAAAGCCTAATATACAGTATACAGACTGCTCCTGAGGGCATGCAGAATAATGCACACCCTGTCCTAGGAGCTTACAATCTAATATACAATATATAGACTGCTCCTGAGGGCATGCAGAATAATGCACACCCTGTCCGAGGAGCTTACCATCTAATACACAGTATACAGACTGCTCCTGAGGGCATGCAGAATAATGTACACCCTGTCCTAGGAGCTTACAATCTAATACAGTGTGGAATGCACGCACGTGTCCTCTTCAGCAAAGTGTCCTGTTCGACAAGTGTCTGACAGTAATTTCAATGGCAAGCGACTAACGTCCATCCATCTCTTCTATCTTCACAAAGGTATAACATCTCTGCTTGCTGTATCTATGTCATCTGCTGAACTCTCATCTTGAAACAATTTCTATGGTATAACATCTCTGCTTGCTGGATCTATGTCATCTGCTGAACTCTCATCTTGAAACAATTTCTATGGTATAACATTTCTGCTTGCTGGATCTATGTCCTCTGCTGAACTCTCATCTTGAAACCATTTCTATGGTATAACATCTCTGCTTGCTGGATCTATGTCATCTGCTGAACTCTCATCTTGAAACCATTTCTATGGTATAACATCTCTGCTTGCTGGATCTATGTCATCTGCTGAACACTCATCTTGAAACCATTTCTATGGTATAACATCTCTGCTTACTGGATCTATGTCATCTGCTGAACTCTCATCTTGAAACCATTTCTATGGTATAACATCTCTGCTTCCTGGATCTATGTAATCTGCTGAACTCTCATCTTGAAACCATTTCTATGGTATAACATCTCTGCTTGCTGGATCTATGTCATATGCTGAACTCTCATCTTGAAATCATTTCTATGGTATAACCTCTGCTTGCTGGATCTATGTCATCTGCTGAACTCTCATCTTGAAACCATTTCTATGGTATAACATCTCTGCTTGCTGTATCTATGTCATCTGCTGAACTCTCCTCTTGAAACCATTTCTATGGATAACATCTCTGCTTGCTGGATCTATGTCATCTGCTGAACTCTCATCTTGAAACCATTTCTATGGTATAGCATCTCTGCTTGCAGGATCGATGTCATCTGCTGAACTCTCCTCTTGAAACCATTTCTATGGTATAACATCTCTGCTTGCTGGATCTATGTCATCTGCTGAACTCTCCTCTTGAAACCATTTCTATGGTATAACATCTCTGCTTGCTGGATCTGTGTCATCTGCTGAACTCTCATCTTGAAACCATTTCTATGGTTTAACAAATCTGCTTGCTGGATCTATGCCATCTGCTGAACTCTCATCTTGAAACCATTTCTGTGGTATAACATCTCTGCTTACTGGATCTATGTCATCTGCTGAATTCTCCTCTTGAAACCATTTCTATGGTATAACATCTCTGCTTGCAGGATCTATGTCACCTGCTGAACTCTCATCTTGAAACCATTTCTATGGTATAACATCTCTGCTTGCAGGATCTATGTTATCTGCTGAACTCTCATCTTGAAACCATTTCTATGGTATAGCATCTCTGCTTGCAGGATCTATGTCATCTGCTGAACTTTCCTCTTGAAACCATTTCTATGGTATAACATCTCTTCTTGCTGGATCTATGTCATCTGCTGAACTCTCCTCTTGAAACCATTTCTATGGTATAACATCTCTGCTTGCTGGATCTGTGTCATCTGCTGAAATCTCATCTTGAAACCATTTCTATGGTATAACAAATCTGCTTGCTGGATCTATGTCATTTGCTGAACTCTCATCTTGAAACCATTTCTATGGTATAACATCTCTGCTTGCTGGATCTATGTCATCTGCTGAACTCTCATCTTGAAACCATTTCTATGGTATAACATCTCTGCTTGCTGGATCTATGTCATCTGCTGAACTCTAATCTTGAAAGCATTTCTATGGTATAACATCGCTGCTTGCTGGATCTATGTCATCTGCTGAACTCTCATCTTGAAACCATTTCTATGGTATAATATCTCTGCTTGCTGTATCTATGTCATCTGATGAACTCTCATCTTGAAACCATTTCTGTGGTATAATATCTCTGCTTCCTGGATCTATATCATCTGCTGAACTCTCATCTTGAAACCATTTATATGGTATAACATCTCTGCTTGCTGTATCTATGTCATCTGCTGAACTCTCATCTTGAAATCATTTCTATGGTATAACATCTCTGCTTGCTGTATCTATGTCATCTGCTGAACTCTCATCTTGAAACCATTTCTATGGTATAACATCTCTGCTTGCTGGATCTATGTCATCTGCTGAACTCTCATCTTGAAACCATTTCTATGGTATAGCATGTCTGCTTGCTGGATCTATGTCATCTGCTGAACACTCCTATTGAAACCATTTCTATGGTAAAACATCTCTGCTTGCTGGATCTATGTCATCAGCTGAACTCTCATCTTGAAACCGTTTCTATGGTATAGCATCTCTGCTTGCTGGATCTATGTCATCTGCTGAACACTCCTCTTGAAACCATTTCTATGGTATAACATCTCTGCTTGCTGGATCTATGTCATCAGCTGAACTCTCCTCTTGAAACCAATTCTGTGGTATAGCATCTCTCTTGCTGGATCTATGTCATCAGCTGAACTCGCATCTTCAAACCATTTCTATGGTATATTATCTATGCTTGCTGGATCTATGTCATCAGCTAAACTCTCCTCTAGAAACCGTTTCTCTGGTATAGCATCTCTGCTTGCTGGATCTATGTCATCTGCTGAACTCTCCTCTTGAAACCATTTCTATGGTATAAAATCTCTGCTTGCTGGATCTATGTCATCAGCTGAACTCTCATCTTGAAACCATTTCTATGGTATAACATCTCTGCTTGCTGTATATATGTCATCAGCTGAACTCTCATCTTGAAACCATTTCTATGGTATAATATCTCTGCTTGCTGGATCTATGTCATCAGCTGAACTTTCCTCTTGAAACCATTTCTGTTGTATAGCATCTCTCCTTACTGGAACTATGTCATCTGCTGAACTCTCCTCTTGAAACCATTTCTATGGTATAACATCTCTGCTTGCTGGATCTATGTCATCAGCTGAACTCTTCTCTTGAAACCATTTCTATGGTATAACATCTCTGCTTGCTGGATCTATGTCATATGCTGAACTCTCCTCTTGAAACCATTTCTATGGTATAACATCTCTGCTTGCTGGATCTATGGCATCTGCTGAACTCTTCTCTTGAAACCATTTCTATGGTATAACATCTCTGCTTGCAGGATCTATGTCATCTGCTCAACTCTCATCTTGAAACCATTTTTATGGTTTAACATCTCTGCTTGAAAGACCTATGCCATCTGCTGAACACTCATCTTGAAACCATTTCTATGGTATAACATCTCTGCTTGCCGGATCTATGTCATCTGCTGAACTCTCATCTTGAAACCATTTCTATGGTATAATATCTCTGCTTGCAAGACGTATGTCATCTGCTGAACTCTCATCTTGAAACCATTTCTATGGTATAACATCTCTGCTTGCCGGATCTATGTCATCTACTGAACTCTCATCTTGAAACAATTTCTATGGTATAACATCTCTGGTTGCTGGATCTATGTCATCTGCTGAACTCTCATCTTGAAACCATTTCTATGGTATAATATCTCTGCTTGCTGGATCTATGGCATCTGCTGAACTCTCATCTTGAAACCATTTCTATGGTATAACATCTCTGCTTGCTGGATATATGTCATCAGCTGAACTCTCAACTTGAAACCATTTCTATGGTATAACATCTCTGCTTGCTGGATCTATGTCATCTGCTGAACTCTCATTTTGAAACCATTTCTATGGTATAACATCTCTGCTTGCTGGATCTATGTCATCTGCTGAACTCTCATCTTGAAACCATTTTTATGGTATAACATCTCTGCTTGCTGGATCTATGTCATCTACTGAACTCTCATCTTGAAACCATTTTTATGGTATAACATCTCTGCTTGCTGGATCTATGTCATCTACTGAACTCTCATCTTGAAACCATTTATATGGTATAATATCTCTGCTTGCTGGATCTATGGCATCTGCTGAACTCTCATCTTGAAACCATTTCTATGCTATAACATCTCTGCTTGCTGGATCTATGTCATCTGCTGAACTCTCATTTTGAAACCATTTCTATGGTATAACATCTCTGCTTGCTGGATCTATGTCATCTGCTGAACTCTCATCTTGAAACCATTTTTATGGTATAACATCTCTGCTTGCTGGATCTATGTCATCAGCTGAATGCTCATCTTGAAACCATTTCTATGGTATAACATCTCTGCTTGCAGGATCTATATCATCTGCTGAACTCTCATCTTGAAACCATTTCTATGGTATAACATCTCTGCTTGCAGGATCTATATCATCTGCTGAACTCTCATCTTGAAACCATTTCTATGGTATAACATCTCTGCTTGCTGTATCTATGTCGTCTGATGAACTCTCATCTTGAAACCATTTCTGTGGTATAACATCTTTGCTTCCTGGATCTATATCATCTGCTGAACTCTCATCTTGAAACCATTTCTATGGTATAACATCTCTGCTTGCTGTATCTATGTCATCTGCTGAACTCTCATCTTGAAACCATTTCTATGGTATAACATCTCTGCTTGCTGTATCTATGTCATCTGCTGAACTCTCATCTTGAAACCATTTCTATGGTATAACATCTCTGCTTGCTGTATCTATGTCATCAGCTGAACTCTCATCTTGAAACGATTTCTATGGTATAACATCTCTGCTTGCTGGATCTATGTCATCAGCTGAACTCTCCTCTTGAAACCATTTCTGTGGTATAGCATCTCTCCTTGCTGGATCAATGTCATCTGCTGAACTCTCCTCTTGAAACCATTTCTATGGTATAACATCTCTGCTTGCTGGATCTAGGTCATCAGCTGAACTCTCATCTTGAAACCATTTCTATGGTATATTATCTCTGCTTGCTGGATCTATGTCATCTGCTGAACTCTCCTCTTGAAACCATTTCTATGGTATAACATCTCTGCTTGCTGGATCTATGTCATCAGCTGAACTCTCATCTTGAAACCATTTCTATGGTATAACATCTCTGCTTGCTGGATCTATGTCATCAGCTGAACACTCCTCTTGAAACCATTTCTGTGGTATAGCATCTCTCCTTGCTGGATCTATGTCATCTGCTGAACTCTTATCTTGAAACCATTTCTATGGTATAACATCTCTGCTTGCTGGATCTATGTCATCTGCTGAACTCTCATCTTGAAACCATTTCTATGGTATAACATCTCTGCTTGCTGGATCTATGTCATCAGCTGAACACTCCTCTTGAAACCATTTCTGTGGTATAGCATCTCTCCTTGATGGATCTATGTCATCTGCTGAACTCTTATCTTGAAACCATTTCTATGGTATAACATCTCTGCTTGCTGGATCTATGGCATCTGCTGAACTCTCCTCTTGAAACCATTTCTATGGTATAACATCTCTGCTTGCTGGATCTATGGCATCTGCTGAACTCTCATCTTGAAACCATTTCTATGGTATAACATCTCTGCTTGCTGTATCTATGTCATCTGCTGAACTCTCATCTTGAAACCATTTCTATGGTATAACATCTCTGCTTGCTGTATCTATGTCATCAGCTGAACTCTCATCTTGAAACCATTTCTATGGTATAACATCTCTGCTTGCTGGATCTATGTCATCAGCTGAACTCTCCTCTTGAAACCATTTCTGTGGTATAGCATCTCTCCTTGCTGGATCAATGTCATCTGCTGAACTCTCCTCTTGAAACCATTTCTATGGTATAACATCTCTGCTTGCTGGATCTAGGTCATCAGCTGAACTCTCATCTTGAAACCATTTCTATGGTATATTATCTCTGCTTGCTGGATCTATGTCATCTGCTGAACTCTCCTCTTGAAACCATTTCTATGGTATAACATCTCTGCTTGCTGGATCTATGTCATCAGCTGAACTCTCATCTTGAAACCATTTCTATGGTATAACATCTCTGCTTGCTGGATCTATGTCATCAGCTGAACACTCCTCTTGAAACCATTTCTGTGGTATAGCATCTCTCCTTGCTGGATCTATGTCATCTGCTGAACTCTTATCTTGAAACCATTTCTATGGTATAACATCTCTGCTTGCTGGATCTATGTCATCTGCTGAACTCTCCTCTTGAAACCATTTCTATGGTATAACATCTCTGCTTGCAGGATCTATGTCATCTGCTCAACTCTCATCTTGAAACCATTTTTATGGTTTAACATCTCTGCTTGCAAGACCTATGTCATCTGCTGAACTCTCATCTTGAAACCATTTCTATGGTATAACATCTCTGCTTGCCGGATCTATGTCATCTGCTGAACTCTCATCTTGAAACAATTTCTATGGTATAACATTTCTGCTTGCTGGATCTATGTCCTCTGCTGAACTCTCATCTTGAAACCATTTCTATGGTATAACATCTCTGCTTGCTGGATCTATGTCATCTGCTGAACTCTCATCTTGAAACCATTTCTATGGTATAACATCTCTGCTTGCTGGATCTATGTCATCTGCTGAACACTCATCTTGAAACCATTTCTATGGTATAACATCTCTGCTTACTGGATCTATGTCATCTGCTGAACTCTCATCTTGAAACCATTTCTATGGTATAACATCTCTGCTTGCTGTATCTATGTCATCTGCTGAACTCTCATCTTGAAACCATTTCTATGGTATAACATCTCTGCTTGCTGTATCTATGTCATCAGCTGAACTCTCATCTTGAAACCATTTCTATGGTATAACATCTCTGCTTGCTGGATCTATGTCATCAGCTGAACTCTCCTCTTGAAACCATTTCTGTGGTATAGCATCTCTCCTTGCTGGATCAATGTCATCTGCTGAACTCTCCTCTTGAAACCATTTCTATGGTATAACATCTCTGCTTGCTGGATCTAGGTCATCAGCTGAACTCTCATCTTGAAACCATTTCTATGGTATATTATCTCTGCTTGCTGGATCTATGTCATCTGCTGAACTCTCCTCTTGAAACCATTTCTATGGTATAACATCTCTGCTTGCTGGATCTATGTCATCAGCTGAACTCTCATCTTGAAACCATTTCTATGGTATAACATCTCTGCTTGCTGGATCTATGTCATCAGCTGAACACTCCTCTTGAAACCATTTCTGTGGTATAGCATCTCTCCTTGCTGGATCTATGTCATCTGCTGAACTCTTATCTTGAAACCATTTCTATGGTATAACATCTCTGCTTGCTGGATCTATGTCATCTGCTGAACTCTCCTCTTGAAACCATTTCTATGGTATAACATCTCTGCTTGCTGGATCTATGTCATCAGCTGAACACTCCTCTTGAAACCATTTCTGTGGTATAGCATCTCTCCTTGCTGGATCTATGTCATCTGCTGAACTCTTATCTTGAAACCATTTCTATGGTATAACATCTCTGCTTGCTGGATCTATGTCATCTGCTGAACTCTCCTCTTGAAACCATTTCTATGGTATAACATCTCTGCTTGCTGGATCTATGGCATCTGCTGAACTCTCCTCTTGAAACCATTTCTATGGTATAACATCTCTGCTTGCTGGATCTATGGCATCTGCTGAACTCTCATCTTGAAACCATTTCTATGGTATAACATCTCTGCTTGCTGTATCTATGTCATCTGCTGAACTCTCATCTTGAAACCATTTCTATGGTATAACATCTCTGCTTGCTGTATCTATGTCATCTGCTGAACTCTCATCTTGAAACCATTTCTATGGTATAACATCTCTGCTTGCTGTATCTATGTCATCAGCTGAACTCTCATCTTGAAACCATTTCTATGGTATAACATCTCTGCTTGCTGGATCTATGTCATCAGCTGAACTCTCCTCTTGAAACCATTTCTGTGGTATAGCATCTCTCCTTGCTGGATCAATGTCATCTGCTGAACTCTCCTCTTGAAACCATTTCTATGGTATAACATCTCTGCTTGCTGGATCTAGGTCATCAGCTGAACTCTCATCTTGAAACCATTTCTATGGTATATTATCTCTGCTTGCTGGATCTATGTCATCTGCTGAACTCTCCTCTTGAAACCATTTCTATGGTATAACATCTCTGCTTGCTGGATCTATGTCATCAGCTGAACTCTCATCTTGAAACCATTGCTATGGTATAACATCTCTGCTTGCTGGATCTATGTCATCAGCTGAACACTCCTCTTGAAACCATTTCTGTGGTATAGCATCTCTCCTTGCTGGATCTATGTCATCTGCTGAACTCTTATCTTGAAACCATTTCTATGGTATAACATCTCTGCTTGCTGGATCTATGTCATCTGCTGAACTCTCCTCTTGAAACCATTTCTATGGTATAACATCTCTGCTTGCAGGATCTATGTCATCTGCTCAACACTCATCTTGAAACCATTTTTATGGTTTAACATCTCTGCTTGCAAGACCTATGTCATCTGCTGAACTCTCATCTTGAAACCATTTCTATGGTATAACATCTCTGCTTGCCGGATCTATGTTATCTGCTGAACTCTCATCTTGAAACAATTTCTATGGTATAACATTTCTGCTTGCTGGATCTATGTCCTCTGCTGAACTCTTATCTTGAAACCATTTCTATGGTATAACATCTCTGCTTGCTGGATCTATGTCATCTGCTGAACTCTCATCTTGAAACCATTTCTATGGTATAACATCTCTGCTTGCTGGATCTATGTCATCTGCTGAACACTCATCTTGAAACCATTTCTATGGTATAACATCTCTGCTTACTGGATCTATGTCATCTGCTGAACTCTCATCTTGAAACCATTTCTATGGTATAACATCTCTGCTTCCTGGATCTATGTAATCTGCTGAACTCTCATCTTGAAACCATTTCTATGGTATAACATCTCTGCTTACTGGATCTATGTCATATGCTGAACTCTCATCTTGAAATCATTTCTATGGTATAACCTCTGCTTGCTGGATCTATGTCATCTGCTGAACTCTCATCTTGAAACCATTTCTATGGTATAACATCTCTGCTTGCTGTATCTATGTCATCTGCTGAACTCTCCTCTTGAAACCATTTCTATGGATAACATCTCTGCTTGCTGGATCTATGTCATCTGCTGAACTCTCATCTTGAAACCATTTCTATGGTATAACATCTCTGCTTGCTGGATCTATGTCATCTGCTGAACTCTCATCTTGAATCCATTTCTATGGTATAACATCTCTGCTTGCTGGATCTATGTCATCAGCTGAACTCTCATCTTGAAACCATTTCTATGGTATAACATCTCTGCTTGCAGGATCTATGTTATCTGCTGAACTCTCATCTTGAAACCATTTCTATGGTATAGCATCTCTGCTTGCAGGATCTATGTCATCTGCTGAACTCTCCTCTTGAAACCATTTCTATGGTATAACATCTCTGCTTGCTGGATCTATGTCATCTGCTGAACTCTCCTCTTGAAACCATTTCTATGGTATAACATCTCTGCTTGCTGGATCTGTGTCATCTGCTGAACTCTCATCTTGAAACCATTTCTATGGTTTAACAAATCTGCTTGCTGGATCTATGCCATCTGCTGAACTCTCATCTTGAAACCATTTCTGTGGTATAACATCTCTGCTTACTGGATCTATGTCATCTGCTGAATTCTCCTCTTGAAACCATTTCTATGGTATAACATCTCTGCTTGCTGGATCTATGTCATCTGCTGAACTCTCATCTTGAAACCATTTCTATGGTATAATATCTCTGCTTGCTGTATCTATGTCATCTGATGAACTCTCATCTTGAAACCATTTCTGTGGTATAATATCTCTGCTTCCTGGATCTATATCATCTGCTGAACTCTCATCTTGAAACCATTTATATGGTATAACATCTCTGCTTGCTGTATCTATGTCATCTGCTGAACTCTCATCTTGAAATCATTTCTATGGTATAACATCTCTGCTTGCTGTATCTATGTCATCTGCTGAACTCTCATCTTGAAACCATTTCTATGGTATAACATCTCTGCTTGCTGGATCTATGTCATCTGCTGAACTCTCATCTTGAAACCATTTCTATGGTATAGCATCTCTGCTTGCTGGATCTATGTCATCTGCTGAACACTCCTATTGAAACCATTTCTATGGTAAAACATCTCTGCTTGCTGGATCTATGTCATCAGCTGAACTCTCATCTTGAAACCATTTCTATGGTATAACATCTCTGCTTGCTGGATCTATGTCATCTGCTGAACTCTCATCTTGAAACCATTTCTATGGTATAGCATCTCTGCTTGCTGGATCTATGTCATCTGCTGAACACTCCTCTTGAAACCATTTCTATGGTATAACATCTCTGCTTGCTGGATCTATGTCATCAGCTGAACTCTCCTCTTGAAACCAATTCTGTGGTATAGCATCTCTCCTTGCTGGATCTATGTCATCTGCTGAACTCTCCTCTTGAAACCATTTCTATGGTATAACATCTCTGCTTGCTGGATCTAGGTCATCAGCTGAACTCTCATCTTCAAACCATTTCTATGGTATATTATCTATGCTTGCTGGATCTATGTCATCAGCTGAACTCTCCTCTAGAAACCATTTCTGTGGTATAGCATCTCTGCTTGCTGGATCTATGTCATCTGCTGAACTCTCCTCTTGAAACCATTTCTATGGTATAAAATCTCTGCTTGCTGGATCTATGTCATCAGCTGAACTCTCATCTTGAAACCATTTCTATGGTATAACATCTCTGCTTGCTGTATATATGTCATCAGCTGAACTCTCATCTTGAAACCATTTCTATGGTATAATATCTCTGCTTGCTGGATCTATGTCATCAGCTGAACTCTCCTCTTGAAACCATTTCTGTTGTATAGCATCTCTCCTTGCTGGAACTATGTCATCTGCTGAACTCTCCTCTTGAAACCATTTCTATGGTATAACATCTCTGCTTGCTGGATCTATGTCATCAGCTGAACTCTTCTCTTGAAACCATTTCTATGGTATAACATCTCTGCTTGCTGGATCTATGTCATATGCTGAACTCTCCTCTTGAAACCTTTTCTATGGTATAACATCTCTGCTTGCTGGATCTATGGCATCTGCTGAACTCTTCTCTTGAAACCATTTCTATGGTATAACATCTCTGCTTGCAGGATCTATGTCATCTGCTCAACTCTCATCTTGAAACCATTTTTATGGTTTAACATCTCTGCTTGAAAGACCTATGTCATCTGCTGAACACTCATCTTGAAACCATTTCTATGGTATAACATCTCTGCTTGCCGGATCTATGTCATCTGCTGAACTCTCATCTTGAAACCATTTCTATGGTATAATATCTCTGCTTGCAAGACGTATGTCATCTGCTGAACTCTCATCTTGAAACCATTTCTATGGTATAATATCTCTGCTTGCCGGACCTATGTCATCTGCTGAACTCTCATCTTGAAACAATTTCTATGTTATAACATCTCTGGTTGCTGGATCTATGTCATCTGCTGAAGTCTCATCTTGAAACCATTTCTATGGTATAATATCTCTGCTTGCTGGATCTATGGCATCTGCTGAACTCTCATCTTGAAACCATTTCTATGGTATAACATCTCTGCTTGCTGGATATATGTCATCAGCTGAACTCTCAACTTGAAACCATTTCTATGGTATAACATCTCTGTTTGCTGGATCTATGTCATCTGCTGAACTCTCATTTTGAAACCATTTCTATGGTATAACATCTCTGCTTGCTGGATCTATGTCATCTGCTGAACTCTCATCTTGAAACCATTTTTATGGTATAACATCTCTGCTTGCTGGATCTATGTCATCTACTGAACTCTCATCTTGAAACCATTTCTATGGTATAACATCTCTGCTTGCTGGATCTATGTCATCTACTGAACTCTCATCTTGAAACCATTTATATGGTATAATATCTCTGCTTGCTGGATCTATGGCATCTGCTGAACTCTCATCTTGAAACCATTTCTATGCTATAACATCTCTGCTTGCTGGATCTATGTCATCTGCTGAACTCTCATTTTGAAACCATTTCTATGGTATAACATCTCTGCTTGCTGGATCTATGTCATCTGCTGAACTCTCATCTTGAAACCATTTTTATGGTATAACATCTCTGCTTGCTGGATCTATGTCATCAGCTGAATGCTCATCTTGAAACCATTTCTATGGTATAACATCTCTGCTTGCAGGATCTATATCATCTGCTGAACTCTCATCTTGAAACCATTTCTATGGTATAACATCTCTGCTTGCAAGATCTATATCATCTGCTGAACTCTCATCTTGAAACCATTTCTATGGTATAACATCTCTGCTTGCTGTATCTATGTCATCTGATGAACTCTCATCTTGAAACCATTTCTGTGGTATAACACCTTTGCTTCCTGGATCTATATCATCTGCTGAACTCTCATCTTGAAACCATTTCTATGGTATAACATCTCTGCTTGCTGTATCTATGTCATCTGCTGAACTCTCATCTTGAAACCATTTCTATGGTATAACATCTCTGCTTGCTGTATCTATGTCATCTGCTGAACTCTCATCTTGAAACCATTTCTATGGTATAACATCTCTGCTTGCTGTATCTATGTCATCAGCTGAACTCTCATCTTGAAACCATTTCTATGGTATAACATCTCTGCTTGCTGGATCTATGTCATCAGCTGAACTCTCCTCTTGAAACCATTTCTGTGGTATAGCATCTCTCCTTGCTGGATCAATGTCATCTGCTGAACTCTCCTCTTGAAACCATTTCTATGGTATAACATCTCTGCTTGCTGGATCTAGGTCATCAGCTGAACTCTCATCTTGAAACCATTTCTATGGTATATTATCTCTGCTTGCTGGACCTATGTCATCTGCTGAACTCTCCTCTTGAAACCATTTCTATGGTATAACATCTCTGCTTGCTGGATCTATGTCATCAGCTGAACTCTCATCTTGAAACCATTTCTATGGTATAACATCTCTGCTTGCTGGATCTATGTCATCAGCTGAACACTCCTCTTGAAACCATTTCTGTGGTATAGCATCTCTCCTTGCTGGATCTATGTCATCTGCTGAACTCTTATCTTGAAACCATTTCTATGGTATAACATCTCTGCTTGCTGGATCTATGTCATCTGCTGAACTCTCCTCTTGAAACCATTTCTATGGTATAACATCTCTGCTTGCTGGATCTATGGCATCTGCTGAATTCTTCTCTTGAAACCATTTCTATGGTATAACATCTCTGCTTGCTGGATCTATGGCATCTGCTGAACTCTCATCTTGAAACTATTTCTATGCTATAACATCTCTGCTTGCTGGATCTATGTCATCTGCTGAACTCTCATTTTGAAACCATTTCTATGGTATAACATCTCTGCTTGCTGGATCTATGTCATCTGCTGAACTCTCATCTTGAAACCATTTTTATGGTATAACATCTCTGCTTGCTGGATCTATGTCATCAGCTGAATGCTCATCTTGAAACCATTTCTATGGTATAACATCTCTGCTTGCAGGATCTATATCATCTGCTGAACTCTCATCTTGAAACCATTTCTATGGTATAACATCTCTGCTTGCAAGATCTATATCATCTGCTGAACTCTCATCTTGAAACCATTTCTATGGTATAACATCTCTGCTTGCTGTATCTATGTCATCTGATGAACTCTCATCTTGAAACCATTTCTGTGGTATAACACCTTTGCTTCCTGGATCTATATCATCTGCTGAACTCTCATCTTGAAACCATTTCTATGGTATAACATCTCTGCTTGCTGTATCTATGTCATCTGCTGAACTCTCATCTTGAAACCATTTCTATGGTATAACATCTCTGCTTGCTGTATCTATGTCACCTGCTGAACTCTCATCTTGAAACCATTTCTATGGTATAACATCTCTGCTTGCTGTATCTATGTCATCAGCTGAACTCTCATCTTGAAACCATTTCTATGGTATAACATCTCTGCTTGCTGGATCTATGTCATCAGCTGAACTCTCCTCTTGAAACCATTTCTGTGGTATAGCATCTCTCCTTGCTGGATCAATGTCATCTGCTGAACTCTCCTCTTGAAACCATTTCTATGGTATAACATCTCTGCTTGCTGGATCTAGGTCATCAGCTGAACTCTCATCTTGAAACCATTTCTATGGTATATTATCTCTGCTTGCTGGATCTATGTCATCTGCTGAACTCTCCTCTTGAAACCATTTCTATGGTATAACATCTCTGCTTGCTGGATCTATGTCATCAGCTGAACTCTCATCTTGAAACCATTTCTATGGTATAACATCTCTGCTTGCTGGATCTATGTCATCAGCTGAACACTCCTCTTGAAACCATTTCTGTGGTATAGCATCTCTCCTTGCTGGATCTATGTCATCTGCTGAACTCTTATCTTGAAACCATTTCTAT
Source organism: Phyllobates terribilis (assembly GCF_046119375.1). NCBI lineage: Eukaryota > Metazoa > Chordata > Amphibia > Anura > Dendrobatidae > Phyllobates > Phyllobates terribilis. The sequence goes on along the minus strand of NW_027363051.1, from coordinate 201,170 downwards.
GGTATAACATCTCTGCTTGCTGGATCTATGTCATCTGCTGAACTCTCCTCTTGAAACCATTTCTATGGTACAACATCTCTGCTTGCTGGATCTATGGCATCTGCTGAATTCTTCTCTTGAAACCATTTCTATGGTATAACATCTCTGCTTGCAGGATCTATGTCATCTGCTCAACTCTCATCTTGAAACCATTTTTATGGTTTAACATCTCTGCTTGCAAGACCTATGTCATCTGCTGAACTCTCATCTTGAAACCATTTCTATGGTATAACATCTCTGCTTGCCGGATCTATGTCATCTGCTGAACTCTCATCTTGAAACCATTTCTATGGTATAATATCTCTGCTTGCAAGACCTATGTCATCTGCTGAACTCTCATCTTGAAACCATTTCTATGGTATAACATCTCTGCTTGCCGGATCTATGTCATCTGCTGAACTCTCATCTTGAAACAATTTCTATGGTATAACATTTCTGCTTGCTGGATCTATGTCCTCTGCTGAACTCTTATCTTGAAACCATTTCTATGGTATAACATCTCTGCTTGCTGGATCTATGTCATCTGCTGAACTCTCATCTTGAAACCATTTCTATGGTATAACATCTCTGCTTGCTGGATCTATGTCATCTGCTGAACACTCATCTTGAAACCATTTCTATGGTATAACATCTCTGCTTACTGGATCTATGTCATCTGCTGAACTCTCATCTTGAAACCATTTCTATGGTATAACATCTCTGCTTCCTGGATCTATGTAATCTGCTGAACTCTCATCTTGAAACCATTTCTATGGTATAACATCTCTGCTTACTGGATCTATGTCATATGCTGAACTCTCATCTTGAAATCATTTCTATGGTATAACCTCTGCTTGCTGGATCTATGTCATCTGCTGAACTCTCATCTTGAAACCATTTCTATGGTATAACATCTCTGCTTGCTGTATCTATGTCATCTGCTGAACTCTCCTCTTGAAACCATTTCTATGGATAACATCTCTGCTTGCTGGATCTATGTCATCTGCTGAACTCTCATCTTGAAACCATTTCTATGGTATAACATCTCTGCTTGCTGGATCTATGTCATCTGCTGAACTCTCATCTTGAATCCATTTCTATGGTATAACATCTCTGCTTGCTGGATCTATGTCATCAGCTGAACTCTCATCTTGAAACCATTTCTATGGTATAACATCTCTGCTTGCAGGATCTATGTTATCTGCTGAACTCTCATCTTGAAACCATTTCTATGGTATAGCATCTCTGCTTGCAGGATCTATGTCATCTGCTGAACTCTCCTCTTGAAACCATTTCTATGGTATAACATCTCTGCTTGCTGGATCTATGTCATCTGCTGAACTCTCCTCTTGAAACCATTTCTATGGTATAACATCTCTGCTTGCTGGATCTGTGTCATCTGCTGAACTCTCATCTTGAAACCATTTCTATGGTTTAACAAATCTACTTGCTGGATCTATGCCATCTGCTGAACTCTCATCTTGAAACCATTTCTGTGGTATAACATCTCTGCTTACTGGATCTATGTCATCTGCTGAATTCTCCTCTTGAAACCATTTCTATGGTATAACATCTCTGCTTGCTGGATCTATGTCATCTGCTGAACTCTCATTTTGAAACCATTTCTATGGTATAACATCTCTGCTTGCTGGATCTATGTCATCTGCTGAACTCTCATTTTGAAACCATTTCTATGCTATAACATCTCTGCTTGCTGGATCTATGTCATCTGCTGAACTCTCATTTTGAAACCATTTCTATGGTATAACATCTCTGCTTGCTGGATCTATGTCATCTGCTGAACTCTCATCTTGAAACCATTTTTATGGTATAACATCTCTGCTTGCTGGATCTATGTCATCAGCTGAATGCTCATCTTGAAACCATTTCTATGGTATAACATCTCTGCTTGCAGGATCTATATCATCTGCTGAACTCTCATCTTGAAACCATTTCTATGGTATAACATCTCTGCTTGCAAGATCTATATCATCTGCTGAACTCTCATCTTGAAACCATTTCTATGGTATAACATCTCTGCTTGCTGTATCTATGTCATCTGATGAACTCTCATCTTGAAACCATTTCTGTGGTATAACACCTTTGCTTCCTGGATCTATATCATCTGCTGAACTCTCATCTTGAAACCATTTCTATGGTATAACATCTCTGCTTGCTGTATCTATGTCATCTGCTGAACTCTCATCTTGAAACCATTTCTATGGTATAACATCTCTGCTTGCTGTATCTATGTCATCTGCTGAACTCTCATCTTGAAACCATTTCTATGGTATAACATCTCTGCTTGCTGTATCTATGTCATCAGCTGAACTCTCATCTTGAAACCATTTCTATGGTATAACATCTCTGCTTGCTGGATCTATGTCATCAGCTGAACTCTCCTCTTGAAACCATTTCTGTGGTATAGCATCTCTCGTTGCTGGATCAATGTCATCTGCTGAACTCTCCTCTTGAAACCATTTCTATGGTATAACATCTCTGCTTGCTGGATCTAGGTCATCAGCTGAACTCTCATCTTGAAACCATTTCTATGGTATATTATCTCTGCTTGCTGGATCTATGTCATCTGCTGAACTCTCCTCTTGAAACCATTTCTATGGTATAACATCTCTGCTTGCTGGATCTATGTCATCAGCTGAACTCTCATCTTGAAACCATTTCTATGGTATAACATCTCTGCTTGCTGGATCTATGTCATCAGCTGAACACTCCTCTTGAAACCATTTCTGTGGTATAGCATCTCTCCTTGCTGGATCTATGTCATCTGCTGAACTCTTATCTTGAAACCATTTCTATGGTATAACATCTCTGCTTGCTGGATCTATGTCATCTGCTGAACTCTCCTCTTGAAACCATTTCTATGGTATAACATCTCTGCTTGCTGGATCTATGGCATCTGCTGAATTCTTCTCTTGAAACCATTTCTATGGTATAACATCTCTGCTTGCAGGATCTATGTCATCTGCTCAACTCTCATCTTGAAACCATTTTTATGGTTTAACATCTCTGCTTGCAAGACCTATGTCATCTGCTGAACTCTCATCTTGAAACCATTTCTATGGTATAACATCTCTGCTTGCCGGATCTATGTCATCTGCTGAACTCTCATCTTGAAACCATTTCTATGGTATAATATCTCTGCTTGCAAGACCTATGTCATCTGCTGAACTCTCATCTTGAAACCATTTCTATGGTATAACATCTCTGCTTGCGGGATCTATGTCATCTGCTGAACTCTCATCTTGAAACCATTTCTATGGCATAATATCTCTGCTTGCTGGATCTATGTCATCTGCTAAACTCGCATCTTGAAACCGTTTCTATGGTATTACACCTCTGCTTGCTGGATCTATGTCATCTACTGAACTCTCATCTTGAAACCATTTATATGGTATAATATCTCTGCTTGCTGGATCTATGGCATCTGCTGAACTCTCATCTTGAAACCATTTCTATGGTATAACATCTCTGCTTGCTGGATCTATGTCATCTGCTGAACTCTCATTTTGAAACCATTTCTATGGTATAACATCTCTGCTTGCTGGATCTAAGTCATCTGCTGATCTCTCATCTTGAAACCATTTTTATGGTATAAAATCTCTGCTTGCTGGATCTATGTCATCAGCTGAATGCTCATCTTGAAACCATTTCTATGGTATAACATCTCTGCTTGCTGGATCTATGTCATCAGCTGAACTCTCATCTTGAAACCATTTCTATGGTATAACATCTCTGCTAGCTGGATCTATGTCATCTGCTTAACTCTCATCTTGAAACCATTTCTATGGTATAATATCTCTGCTTGCTGGATCTATGTCATCTGCTGAACTCTCATCTTGAAACCATTTCTATGGTATAATATCTCTGCTTGCTGGATCTATGTCATCAGCTGAACTCTCATCTTGAAACCATTTCTATGGTATAACATCTCTGCTTGCTGGATCTATGTCATCTGCTGAACTCTCATCTCGAAACCATTTATATGGTATAACATTTCTGCTTGCCGGATCTATGTCATCTGCTGAACTCTCATCTTGAAACCATTTCTATGGTATAACATCTCTGCTTGCTGGATCTGTGTCATCTGCTGAACTCTCATCTTGAAACCATTTCTATGGTATAACATCTCTGCTTGCTGGATCTATGTCATCTGCTGAACTCTCATCTTGAAACCATTTCTATGGTATAACATCTCTGCTTGCAGGATCTATGTCATCTGCTGACCTCTCATCTTGAAATCATTTCTATGGTATAATGTGTCTGCTTGCTGTGTCTGTGCTCTGTTATTTGATGCAATGTATTCAATAGTCACTGTCTGTCCTTCCATCATTGTAGACTTTATCTGATGGTGAAAGATGTTATACTGTGTCAGGCATAGTGTGTTAGGTCTGTGTCTTTGATCAGCTCTCCACTCCCTGGTGAGCTGAGCAGCTGCCAATTTAGTCACAAGCAGCTCCCACAATCCCTCTCACCTGATGCTATAGTCCTTCCTATAAATCTAGATGCATCATAAGGGGTGCACGCACGTGTCCTCTTCAGCAAAGTGTTCTGTTCAACAAGTGTTTGACAGTCATTTCAATGGCAGTCATTCAGGACAGGAGTCAGGTAACCGACACTTTATACTCTCTTCTAACTATGTACTTTACTCCTGCATCCATATTCCTGTGTCCTTTTTTTCATCCACATTGACCGCCCTATCCCCCCTCCATCACCATATCTGCCCCTCTCTCCTTCCCTCTCCTATGTACAGCTCCCATGCTCTTTTGAACTTCCTGAAAAATCTCACTCTATCTTATCCAAAGGTATTGCACAGGAAATCATGTCACAAATCCAAAAACTATCTGCTCTTTCTCTTTTAACTGCTACTACTCATTTCAGGGGATATCTCTTCTAGCCCCGGACCACCCTCCACCAACCTCAACCTCTCCCTTACCTCACATCGAAACCCTGCTAACCTTATTAACATCAGCTGTACTCCTTCATCTACTTCCTTCAATTGCGCACTGAGGAATCCACGGTCTATATGCAACAAGCTTCCTTTCCTGCAGAATTACTTTCTGACCAATGCTTTCAATCTGCTGGCCCTCACTGAAACCTGGATCCAGGATTCTGACACTGTCTTCCCTGTTGCTATTTCTCATGGCGGCGTGCATTTTTCCCATTCCCCGAGACCTGCAAACAGACTTGTTGGTGGGGTCGGCATACTCCTGTCCCCACATTTAACCTTCCAGGTCATCCCCCCCAGTACCATCACTCTCATTCCCTTCTTTTGAGGTCCACACAATCAGGCTCTTCCATCCTCTCTCCCTCAGAGTAGCGATTGTATACCATTCCCCAGGCTCACCCACCCAGTTCCTTGACCATTTTTCTGCCTGGCTGCCGCACTTCATGTGCTCAGATTTACCAACCCTTATCCTGGGAGACTTCAACATCCCCATAAACAGCCCCACCTCCTCATCCGCATCCCAGCTTCTATCTTTAACCACTTCTCTTGGCCTCTCACAGCTTTCAACTTCTGAGACACACAAAGATGGAAACACCCTTGATCTGGTCTTTGTCCGGCTTAGTTCAATCCCCCACCTAAATAACTCCCCTCTCTGATCATAACATTCTCTCCGTCACACTCACAAATCCTCGCCTGCCCCAGCACACTCCTACCTATCACACATTCAGAATTCTACAAGCCATTAACCCTCATACACTTACAGACTCCCTTCACTCATCACTGTCCCCAATCTCCTCTTTTTCCTGTCCTGATGTGGCTGTAAACCACTACAATGACACCCTCAGAAGCACGCTGCACCAAGTAGCGCCCATCACCCTCAGAACCTCTAAACACAGAGCAAAACAGCCCTGGCTCACACCGCAAAGCCGATTTCTCCAGCATTGCTCTAGAAGTGCCGAACGCCTATGGAGGAAAACTCAGAGACTAGAAGACTTTATCCTCTACAAATTTATGTTAAAAACATATAACTCTGCCCTTCAAAGCGCAGGCCCCCATCACGGACATTTGTGCCGAGTACTTGGCCTCCTACTTTACAGAGAAATTAGACACCATCCATCAGGAAATCAACTCCCAGCCACCAAGAGCCGTGACTCCCATCCCTCCCCACATCCCCTCTGCATCACTCTCCACATATGACCCAGTCACAGAAGACGAAGTCCTCTCTTCTTCCCATCCCACTACATGCACCACTGACCCCATCCCCTCACATCTACTCCAGTCTCTTTCTTCAGTCGTCACTACTCGCCTAACTAAAATCTTCAACCTCTCCCTCTCTTCTGGTATCTTCCCCTCCTACTTCAAACACTCCATCATTACTCCATTATTAAAAAAGCCCTCTCTTGACCTTTCCTGCACAAACAACTACAGACCAGTCTCCAATCTTCCCTTCATCTCTAAACTCTTGGAGCGCCTGGTCTACTCCCGCCTTACCAGTTACCTCTCCACTCACTCTCTTCTAGACCCATCACAGTTCGGCTTCCATCCCCTATATTCTACAGAAACTGCACTCATCAAAGTAACCAATGACCTTCTGACAGCAAAATGTAATGGTGACCCTCATTCTTCTTGACCTCTCTGCAGCCTTTGACACCGTTGACCACAACCTCCTACTCTCTACGCTCCACTCAATCGGCATTAAGGACACTGCTCTCTCCTGGTTCTCCTCCTACCTATCTGACCGCTCTTTCAGTGTATCGTTCGCTGGCTCCACTTCTTCCCCTCTTCCTCTCACTATTGGGGTTCCTCAGGGTTCAGTCCTTGGCCCTCTTCTATTCTCTCTCTACACAGCCCCAGTTGGACAGACCATCAGCAAACTTGGTTTTCAGTACCATCTTTATGCTGATGACACACAACTATACACCTCATCCCCTGACCTTACCCCCGCTGTACTACAGAACACCAGTGACTGTCTGGCTGCAGTTTCTAACATCATGTCCGCTCTCTACCTGAAACTCAACCTTTCCAAAACTGAACTTCTTCTACTCCCGCCGTCTACTCACCTCTCTAAATCTGACATCTCTCTCTCCGTGTGTGGCACCACAATAATGCCGAGCCAGCAGGCACGTTGTCTGGGCCTTGTGTTTGACACCAATCTCTCCTTCACCTTCCACATACAATCTCTTGCCCACTCTTGTCGCTTGCACCTGAAGAACATCTCTAGAATCCGCCACTTTCTCACCTTGAAAACAACAAAAACCCTCACTGTTGCCCTGATCCACTCCCGCCTCGACTACTGTAACTCTCTATTAATTGGCCTCCCCCTCACTCGACTTTCCCCCCTCCAGTCCATCTTTAATGCTGCTGCCAGGGTCATCTATTTGGCTAACCGTTACTCAGACTCCTCTGCTCTGTGCCAGTCATTGCACTGGCTGCCCATGAATTATAGGATCCAATTTAAATTGCTTGTTCTCACCCACAAAGCTCTCCACAGTGCGGCACCACCCTACATCTCTTCCCTCATTTCTGTTTATCGGCCTACCCGTTCTCTACGCTCCGCAAGCGACTTTCGACTAACATCCACACTAATTCGTACCTCCCACTCCCTGCTTCAAAACTTCTCCTGAGCTGCACCTATTCTTTGGAATGCTCTACCCCAAGAAATTAGGATGAACCACTATTTACACAGTTTTAGGCGCTTCCTAAAACACACCTGTTTAGGGCAGCCTATCACCTTCCCTAATCGAAGTCCTTTTATCTTCTTATAACCCATCCCTTATTTCTCCACACAGCTCTCCACCGAACCAAAAAGCACCAGAAATACTGGCTGGTGATGAGCTCATGCAGCCTTTATCTATCCCTCATCCCCTCAAGATGGCTGGACCATCCTTGTAAATAAGCTATTGTACTTTGTGTCACCCCCACCTCATTGTAGATTGTAAGCTCTTACGAGCAGGGTTGCCATTATTTTTGCTGTAATTATTGTATTATCTTTAGCTATGTTACTTATGACTGTTGTTTATGAACCTGTGTTTTGTTAAGAGCTGCGGAATATGTTGGCGCTATATAAATAAAGATTATTATTATTATATTATACAGACTGCTCCTGAGGGCATGCAGAATAATGCACACCCTGTCCTAGGAGCTTACAATCTAATATACAATATACAGACTGCTCCTGAGGGCATGCAGAATAATGTACACCCTGTCCTAGGAGCTTACAATCTAATATACAATATACAGACTGCTCCTGAGGGCATGCAGAATAATGTACACCCTGTCCTAGGAGCTTACAATCTAATATACAATATATAGGCTGCTCCTGAGGGCATGCAGAATAATGCACACCCTGTCCTAGGAGCTTACAATCTAATATACAATATACAGGCTGCTCCTGAGGGAATGCAGAATAATGCACACCCTGTCGTAGGAGCTTACAATCTAATATACAATATACAGACTGCTCCTGAGGGCATGCAGAATAATGTACACCCTGTCCTAGGAGCTTACCATCTAATATACAGTATACAGACTGCTCCTGAGAGCATGCAGAATAATGTACACCCTGTCCTAGGAGCTTACAATCTAATATACAATATACAGGCTGCTCTTGAGGGCGTGCAGAATAATGTACACCCTGCACTAGGAGCTTACAATCTAATATACAATATACAGGCTGCTCCTGAGAGCATGCAGAATAATGTACACCCTGCACTAGGAGCTTACAATCTAATATACAGTATACAGGCTGCTCCTGAGGGCATGCAGAATAATGTACACCCTGCACTAGGAGCTTACAATCTAATATACAGTATACAGACTGCTCCTGAGGGCATGCAGAATAATGTACACCCTGCACTAGGAGCTTACAATCTAATATACAGTATACAGGCTGCTCCTGAGGGCATGCAGAATAATGTACACCCTGTCCTAGGAGCTTACAATCTAATATACAATATACAGACTGCTCCTGAGGACATGCAGAATAATGCACACCCTGTCCTAGGAGCTTACAATCTAATATACAGTATACAGACTGCTCCTGAGGGCATGCAGAATAATGTACACCCTGTCCTAGGAGCTTACCATCTAATATACAAAATACAGGCTGCTCTTGAGGGCGTGCAGAATAATGCACACCCTGTCCTAGGAGCTTACAATCTAATATACAATATACAGACTGCTCCTGAGGGCATGCAGAATAATGTACACCCTGTCCTAGGAGCTTACAATCTAATATACAGTATACAGACTGCTCCTGAGGGCATGCAGAATAATGTACACCCTGTCCTGGGAGCTTACAATCTAATATACAGTATACAGACTGCTCCTGAGGGCATGCAGAATAATGTACACCCTGTCCTAGGAGCTTACAATCTAATATACAATATACAGACTGCTCCTGAGGACATGCAGAATAATGCACACCCTGTCCTAGGAGCTTACAATCTAATATACAGTATACAGACTGCTCCTGAGGGCATGCAGAATAATGTACACCCTGTCCTAGGAGCTTACAATCTAATATACAGTATACAGGCTGCTCCTGAGGGCATGCAGAATAATGTACACCCTGTCCTAGGAGCTTACAATCTAATATACAGTATACAGGCTGCTCCTGAGGGCATGCAGAATAATGTACACCCTGTCCTAGGAGCTTACAATCTAATATACAGTATACAGACTGCTCCTGAGGGCATGCAGAATAATGTACACCCTGTCCTAGAAGCTTACAATCTAATATACAATATACAGGCTGCTCCTGAGGGCATGCAGAATAATGTACACCCTGTCCTAGGAGCTTACAATCTAATATACAATATACAGGCTCCTCCTGAGGGCATGCAGAATAATGTACACCCTGTCCTAGGAGCTTACAATCTAATATACAGTATACAGGCTGCTCCTGAGGGCATGCAGAATAATGCACACCCTGTCCTAGGAGCTTACAATCTAATATACAATATACAGACTGCTCCTGAGGGCATGCAGAATAATGCACACCCTGTCCTAGGAGCTTACAATCTAATATACAATATACAGGCTCCTCCTGAGGGCATGCAGAATAATGTACACCCTGTCCTAGCAGCTTACAATCTAATATACAATATACAGACTGCTCCTGAGGGCATGCAGAATAATGCACACCCTGTCCTAGGAGCTTACAATCTAATATACAGTATACAGGCTGCTCCTGAGGGCATGCAGAATAATGTACACCCTGTCCTAGGAGCTTACAATCTAATATACAATATACAGGCTGCTACTGAGGGCATGCAGAATAATGTACACCCTATCCTAGGAGCTTACAATCTAATATACAATATACAGACTGCTCCTGAGGGCATGCAGAATAATGTACACCCTGTCCTAGGAGCTTACAATCGAATATACAGTATACAGACTGCTCCTGAGGGCATGCAGAATAATGTACACCCTGTCCTAGGAGCTTACAATCTAATATACAATATACAGACTGCTCCTGAGGGCATGCAGAATAATGTGCACCCTGTCCTAGGAGCTTACAATCTAATATACAGTATACAGACTGCTCCTGAGGGCATGCAGAATAATGTGCACCCTGTCCTAGGAGCTTACAATCTAATATACAATATACAGGCTGCTCCTGAGGGCATGCAGAATAATACACACCCTGTCCTAGGAGCTTACAATCTAATATACAATATACAGACTGCTCCTGAGGGCATGCAGAATAATGCACATCCTGTCCTAGGAGCTTACAATCTAATATACAATATACAGACTGCTCCTGAGGGCATGCAGAATAATGCACATCCTGTCCTAGGAGCTTACAATCTAATATACAATATACAGACTGCCCCTGAGGGCATGCAGAATAATGCACACCCTGTCCTAGGAGCTTACAATCTAATATATAATATACAGACTGCTCCTGAGGGCATGCAGAATAATGCACACCCTGTCCTAGGAGCTTACAATCTAATATACAATATACAGACTGCTCCTGAGGGCATGCAGAATAATGTACACCCTGTCCTAGGAGCTTACAATCTAATATACAATATACAGACTGCTCCTGAGGGCATGCAGAATAATGTACACCCTGTCCTAGGAGCTTACAATCTAATATACAGTATACAGACTGCTCCTGAGGGCATGCAGAATAATGTGCACCCTGTCCTAGGAGCTTACAATCTAATATACAATATACAGACTGCTCCTGAGGGCATGCAGAATAATGCACACCCTGTCCTAGGAGCTTACAATCTAATATACAATATACAGACTGCTCCTGAGGGCATGCAGAATAATGCACACCCTGTCCTAGGAGCTTACAATCTAATATACAATATACAGACTGCTCCTGAGGGCATGCAGAATAATGCACATCCTGTCCTAGGAGCTTACAATCTAATATACAATATACAGACTGCTCCTGAGGGCATGCAGAATAATGTACACCCTGTCCTAGGAGCTTACAATCTAATATACAGTATACAGACTGCTCCTGAGGGCATGCAGAATAATGTGCACCCTGTCCTAGGAGCTTACAATCTAATATACAATATACAGGCTGCTCCTGAGGGCATGCAGAATAATGCACACCCTGTCCTAGGAGCTTACAATCTAATATACAATATACAGGCTGCTCCTGAGGACATGCAGAATAATGCACATCCTGTCCTAGGAGCTTACAATCTAATATACAATATACAGACTGCTCCTGAGGGCATGCAGAATAATGCACATCCTGTCCTAGGAGCTTACAATCTAATATACAATATACAGACTGCTCCTGAGGGCATGCAGAATAATGCACACCCTGTCCTAGGAGCTTACAACCTAATATACAATATACAGGCTGATCCTGAGGACATGCAGAATAATGTACACCCTGTTTTAGGAGCTTACAATCTAATATACAATATACAGACTGCTCCTGAGGGCATGCAGAATAATGCACACCCTGTCCTAGGAGCTTACAATCTAATATACAATATACAGGCTGATCCTGAGGACATGCAGAATAATGTACACCCTGTCCTAGGAGCTTACAATCTAATATACAATATACAGACTGCTCCTGAGGGCATGCAGAATAATGCACACCCTGTCCTAGGAGCTTACAATCTAATATACAATATACAGACTGCTCCTGAGGGCATGCAGAATAATGTGCACCCTGTCCTAGGAGCTTACAATCTAATATACAATATACAGACTGCTCCTGAGAGCATGCAGAATAATGTACACCCTGTCCTAGGAGCTTACAATCTAATATACAATATACAGACTGCTCCTGAGGGCATGCAGAATAATGCACATCCTGTCCTAGGAGCTTACAATCTAATATACAATATACAGACTGCTCCTGAGGGCATGCAGAATAATGCACATCCTATCCTAGGAGCTTACAATCTAATATACAATATACAGACTGCTCCTGAGGGCATGCAGAATAATGTACACCCTGTCCTAGGAGCTTACAATCTAATATACAGTATACAGACTGCTCCTGAGGGCATGCAGAATAATGTACACCCTGTCCTAGGAGCTTACAATCTAATATACAGTATACAGACTGCTCCTGAGGGCATGCAGAATAATGCACACCCTGTCCTAGCAGCTTACAATCTAATATACAATATACAGACTGCTCCTGAGGGCATGCAGAATAATGCACACCCTGTCCTAGGAGCTTACAATCTAATATACAATATCTGAGTGTAGCTTACCGAGGGGTGGTTGCGGTGGAGCGCGGTCACAGGAGGCCGGTGTCGGCGGTCCCTGGACTCTCATAAGATGTCGGCGCCGGTGAGCAGAGTAGCTTTTCCCATTTATTGCCTTGCAGTGGGCTTTGGGAAAATGAACGCTTGAGGCGGCGCATGCATCTCCCGAGATCTCAATCTGCGCATGCGTCACCTCCAGCAGCCATTTTCCCAAAGCCTACTGCAGGGCAATCTATAGGAAAGGGGACTCTGCTCACCGGCGCCGACATCTTATTAGAGCCCAGGGCCTGCAGCATCGCCCCACTCCTGTCGCCGCCGACTGCCTAAAGCAGTGGCCCTGCCTCCTGTTACCCCGCTCCACCACCGCCGCCCCCTGGTAACCTACTGTTAAACGGACTATAAGAGGCACCACCATTTCATTTAAAAAAATGATTTTCCACCCCAAAATTTGGGGTGCGTCTTATAGTCTGCAAAATATGGCAATGGCAATGCAAGTCTATGCGCTTGTGGAAAAATTGGACGGCGCTTTGACATCGGAGTGTGGTCCGATTTTCACCGACTTGCAGAAGGGAGAAGGTGAGAAACCTTTTCTTTCTCCTCTCCATGTCCGAGAAAACCTGATACCACTCTGATGAAAGTCTGATCAGAGTCTGTCCCTCTATTATACCAGGTGCCGCTGCTTCAGTTCTGCTCTTGATTTCCTGTGGTTCCAGTTCTGGTCTTCCTGCTGCCATCAAGCCACGGCGTTCTCCGTTGTTTCTGCTCGGCCGTCCTGCTGCGCCGCCGTCATCTGTCCGTGCTTCATTACTGCTGCTCATCTGAACTAGATGAGACATAACACCTATCATTACAAAAAAGAGGATTACATGACAGGTCCTATTTAAGGAATCATCCTGATGCACAAGAAAGAACACGTCGCTCAGAGATGTTTGCTGAGATTTTTTTAGGGGTAAATGATGAAGTTCTAAACTTCACCACAAACTCCGCACAGCTACACAATGTGTGAACAGGGCCTTAGTGCTAAGTGAAGAGCTACCTACATAGACTTGTCTTCCTCAAAATGCCGCCTCTGGGACACAAGATGGTTCAGGATTAGAACTTTACACATTCTGTACCAACTGTGATGTCATGTGATATCTATGATGTCATGTGCCCTGTGATGTCATAATAACTGCCACTGCTGTGTTATATATCGAGTTTCCAACATCAAGGAAGAGTTGAATTAATAAAAAGAAATCACCGGCTGCAAATAACCACCAGCCTCATTATTAATTGAGTCATGACGCAGATAATAACCTAAACATTTCCACTCTTTTATTCTAATCCGCATCATCTACTGCTCTATGACCTAAAGGGAAACACCGGCGCCATCCTGCAACTCCTGACCACCATAAACCGTCAGCTCCCGGTCACTCCTGATCCAGCAGGACCATGAGAGCGGATAATGGAGAACTGGACCCGTCTGCTATTAAATGGATGTTCTGAAAACGCTAGGTTCTGACAACATTAATGGCAAAGCTGCCCAAAAATGGAGCCAAATGGGGGGGTGTCAGCCGGTGCTCCCCTTTCTATATGCTTTTATTACAGCACATGGGTGTCATAGAGGGCAAAGCCAGCCGATTGCTGAGGGTCTTCAAGACCAGTGACACATGATCAGTTGATGGCCAGCAAGTCCTCATTCAGGGAAGGGTCTGTCCGGATTGGTAGCCCCTGTTAGGCCGGGCTCACACTGCTTTACTAAAGCCCCCAAATGATTTTCCATGGAATCTGCTCAATAACATTTTTTTGTAAATCATAGACTCATTCTAACAATCCCAGCACGGGACACAGGATCCAGCGCCATCTGCTGAGATTTTCAGGTTAATGATGCAGTTCTGAATCCGACTACTAGCCCCCCATCTATACAATGTATGAGTGAGGTCATAGGTGAAGAGTTCCCGACCTGGACTTGTCACCTTCCAGCAGTCAGCCTGGAATGACACAAGATGGCTCAGGAGTTACACTCTGGACATTCTATACCAATTGTGATGTCATAGGATGTCTATGATGTTTATGTGCTTTGTGATGTCATCAGACCTGCCTGTTTAACCCCTTCCAACCCAATGACATACTTTGATTTTGTGAACAGGTTATTTGGATGCAACGACGCAGACAATGAAGGGACAATAGTAATCATCCAAAACTATAACTATAGGGACACATACACACACAGCTGAAACCAGAAGTTTCCATACACTATATAAAAAGACGCAGGTTTTTCTCAATATCTGACATGAAATCAGAATAAACCTTTCCCGTTTTAGGTCAATTAGGATTTTACCATCATTTTTAATATTTGCCAAATGCCAGAATAATGAGAGAGAGAGAAGGTTTTCAGGCATTTTTATGACTTACTGATTCCAGTGATTCAGTTCCAGGTGCGATATCACAGTGTTCAGGATCCAGCAGGATGGATCAGTGTTCTGGTCAGTATGAGGAGTGAGCCGCTGTCTGCAGCTGGAGAGATTCAGTGACCCGTGCACTGCTCTCCCGGGATGTCTAATGCTGGGAGGAGCAGTCAGCAGCACTCAGCGCACTAGCACATGACATGCTGCAAGCACGGCAGCTCACACGTGTCACTGATTACTATTCACCGCTCCTCCCAGCATTAGACATCCCGGCAGAGTACGGGAGTCACTGGATCTGTTCTGCTGCAGTGCAGACAGCAGCTCACTTCAGGGACTGACTGATCGCTGATCAATAATGCTGAATCTCTGCCTCTGCGATACCGCACCTGGAGCAACCAGGGAGAGCGGTGCTGCTGCTGGTAAGTCTAATAGTGATTGGCAGCATCGCAGCCAATCAGTGTTAGTTTTGTTTGTGGCCTCTTCCCCGTGCTAACAGCAGAGCTGAGGTAATGAGCCATGATGTGCTGAGTAACAGCGCTCCTCCCTAACTGTGTCACAGGCTGACAGTGAGAAGCACAGGGAGATGGATGGCCGCCTGCTACACCACTCACCAAAGGTCAGATATATGTAGCTGAGCAGGATTATCACATAACTAAGTGACCCCCATCAACACCAACAGTGAGGGGCTTTACTCATTGGTGATAGAGGGTGAGAGGGCTCAGTCACTAACGGAGGATTTCCCTCAATGTTTTGTTTCACCCCTGACTGACTGAGCCTCCCCTGTATTACCCCTGAGTGCCCCTGTATCAACCCTGACTGATGCCCACCCTGTACCACCCCTGACTGATATAATGTCCCCCATCGTGGGCTCCATGCTATAACCATGTCCCCCTTCTGGTGTAATGTCACTCATCCTGGTATATTGTGCCCATCTTAATATAATGTTCCCAGCCTGGTATCTTATCTCCCATCCTGATATAATGTCCGCCATCCTGGTATAAGGTCCGCCATCCTGGTATAAGGTCCGCCATCCTGGTATAAGGTCCGCCATCCTGGTATAAGGTCCGCCATCCTGGTATAATGTTCCCCCAGCCGGTAGCTGACTTCTGCGGGCCGCCAGCACCTGCTGCTTGCCTCTGATTGGCTGGCAGCATGTCTTGAAGTGCAGGGAGCCGACGGGTCTCTGCGTCACAATACATTTCAGCAGAATGTGTGTCAGAGAATGCACATCCAGGTGAAATCGGTGTCGTCGGGCCACGCACAAGCATGGGTCTGGTCCCGGTTGTACCCTCTATGACCGCGATCATTACGCCCCTGCTTGTTTTGTATGTTTTAATATAACAGTAACAGTATTGCAGTATATAGTGGAAATAATGATCCCATATGAATCCAGCCTAATGCTGGATATCACAGGAGTATCAAGATGGGTGCGCACAGCTGAATGGTCACCATACAGGCACATGCCCGCTGTATGTTGTGTGCGCACAGCTGAATGGTCACCATACAGGCACATGCCCGCTGTATGTTGCGTGTGCACAGCTGAATGGTCACCATACAGGCACATGCCCGCTGTATGTTGCGTGTGCACAGCTGAATGGTCACCATACCGGCACATGCCCGCTGTATGTTGTGTGTGCACAGCTGAATGGTCACCATACAGGCACATGCCCGCTGTATGTTGCGTGCGCACAGCTGAATGGTCACCATACAGGCACATGCCCGCTGTATGTTGCGTGTGCACAGCTGAATGGTCACCATACAGGCACATGCCCGCTGTATGTTGCGTGCGCACAGTTGAATGGTCACCATACAGGCACATGCCCACTGTATGTTGCGTGTGCACAGCTGAATGGTCACCATACTGGCACATGCCCGCTGTATGTTGCGTGCGCACAGTTGAATGGTCACCATACTGGCACATGCCCGCTGTATGTTGCGTGTGCACAGCTGAATGGTCACCATACAGGCACATGCCCGCTGTATGTTGCGTGTGCACAGATGAATGGTCACCATACAGGCACATGCCCGCTGTATGTTGTGTGTGCACAGCTGAATGGTCACCATACAGGCACATGCCCGCTGTATGTTGCGTGTGCACAGCTGAATGGTCACCATACAGGCACATGCCCGCTGTATGTTGCGTGTGCTCAGCTGAATGGTCACCATACAGGCACATGCCCGCTGTATGTTGTGTGTGCACAGCTGAATGGTCACCATACAGGCACATGCCCGCTGTATGTTGCGTGTGAAGTGGTCTCCACTCCTGAGCCAACTCCGCACACGTGGACCCTGCTGTGGACGTACTGGTACTGTATGTTCATCTGTGCCAAGGGATTAATATATTTCTAATTGATTTTATGTATGTGCCTGGGGACAGGAGCACCCTGGCACCGGCTGTCTTAAAAAAGGCACGGAACAAATGCATTCATATTAAAACCATTTTTACATGCAAAAAAAGTTGCAATTTGTACAAAATTATATTACTATGCAACATTTGACCCACTGGATGTCAGCTCTTTTTTAGCATTGAGACGTGTGCTACCATGCTTAAAATGTTCTGCTTAAATAATTTGCACCAAATGTATCATTAGTGACGAAATGTGATAAATATGGAATAATGGAGTTGAAGCGAGTACAAAAGATTTTGCTCAAATTCTGCCATTTTTGATAAATGTGAACCATTGTGTTTTTATGTTACACCACAATACTAGCATATTTTATCTCACAATTGGTGGGCTTGTATTATTTCTATGTAGTTACATATTGGGCCCCAGGAATAATTTCCTCTGGTGGGTCCGAGGCTCAGCAGTACGAGGCTGCACCTGAGTATGGAGCTAGCATTGGAGCGCCCCCCTCTGCTCTGCGATCTCGCCCCTCTGTCTGATACACTGTGACTGGCAGCCGCCTACAGGCCTGTGTCTAGTGTCTCTGAGGGGGCAGCAGCCGCCTACAGACCTGTGTCTAGTGTCTCTGAGGGGGCAGCAGCTGCCTACAGGCCTGTGTCTAGTGTCTCTGAGGGGGCAGCAGCCGCCTACAGGCCTGTGTCTAGTGTCTCTGAGGGGGCAGCAGCTGCCTACAGGCCTGTGTCTAGTGTCTCTGATGGGACAGCAGCCGCCTACAGGCCTGTGTCTAGTGTCTCTGAGGGGACAGCAGCTGCCTACAGGCCTGTGTCTAGTGTCTCTGAGGGGGCAGCAGCTGCCTACAGGCCTGTGTCTAGTGTCTCTGAGGGGGCAGCAGCTGCCTACAGGCCTGTGTCTAGTGTCTCTGAGGGGGCAGCAGCAGCCGCCTACAGGCCTGTGTCTAGTGTCTCTGAGGGGGCAGCAGCCGCCTACAGGCCTGTGTCTAGTGTCTCTGAGGGGGCAGCAGCCGCCTACAGGCCTGTGTCTAGTGTCTCTGAGGGGGCAGCAGCCGTCTACAGGCCTGTGTCTAGTGTCTCTGAGGGGGCAGCAGCCGCCTACAGGCCTGTGTCTAGTGTCTCTGAGGGGGCAGCAGCTGCCTACAGGCCTGTGTCTAGTGTCTCTGAGGGGGCAGCAGCCGCCTACAGGCCTGTGTCTAGTGTCTCTGAGGGGGCAGCAGCCGCCTACAGGCCTGTGTCTAGTGTCTCTGAGGGGGCAGCAGCCGCCTACAGGCCTGTGTCTAGTGTCTCTGAGGGGGCAGCAGCCGCCTACAGGCCTGTGTCTAGTGTCTCTGAGGGGGCAGCAGCCGCCTACAGGCCTGTGTCTAGTGTCTCTGAGGGGGCAACAGCTGCCTACAGGCCTGTGTCTAGCGTCTCTGAGTGGGCAACAGCTGCCTACAGGCCTGTGTCTAGTGTCTCTGAGGGGGCAGCAGCTGCCTACAGGCCTGTGTCTAGTGTCTCTGAGGGGGCAGCAGCAGCCTACAGGCCTGTGTCTAGTGTCTCTGAGGGGGCAGCAGCCGCCTACAGGCCTGTGTCTAGTGTCTCTGAGGTGGCAGCAGCCGCCTACAGGCCTGTGTCTAGTGTCTCTGAGGGGGCAGCAGCCGCCTACAGTCCTGTGTCTAGTGTCTCTAAGGGGGCAGCAGCTGCCTACAGGCCTGTGTCTAGTGTCTCTGAGGGAGCAGCAGCTGCCTACAGGCCTGTGTCTAGTGTCTCTGAGGGGGCAGCAGCCGCCTACAGGCCTGTGTCTAGTGTCTCTGAGGGGGCAGCAGCAGCCTACAGGCCTGTGTCTAGTGTCTCTGAGGGGGCAGCAGCCGCCTACAGGCCTGTGTCTAGTGTCTCTGAGGGGGCAGCAGCCGCCTACAGGCCTGTGTCTAGTGTCTCTGAGGGGGCAGCAGCTGCCTACAGGCCTGTGTCTAGTGTCTCTGAGGGGGCAGCAGCTGCCTACAGGCCTGTGTCTAGTGTCTCTGAGGGGGCAGCAGCCGCCTACAGGCCTGTGTCTAGTGTCTCTGAGGGGGCAGCAGCCGCCTACAGGCCTGTGTCTAGTGTCTCTGAGGGGGCAGCAGCCGCCTACAGGCCTGTGTCTAGTGTCTCTGAGGGGGCAGCAGCCGCCTACAGGCCTGTGTCTAGTTTCTCTGAGGGGGCAGCAGCCGCCTACAGGCCTGTGTCTAGTGTCTCTGAGGGGGCAGCAGCCGCCTACAGGCCTGTGTCTAGTGTCTATGGGGGGCAGCAGCCGCCTACAGGCCTGTGTCTAGTGTCTCTGAGGGGGAAGCAGCTGCCTACAGGCCTGTGTCTAGTGTCTCTGAGGGGGCAGCAGCCGCCTACAGGCCTGTGTCTAGTGTCTCTGAGAGGGCAGCAGCCGCCTACAGGCCTGTGTCTATTGTCTCTGAGGGGGCAGCAGCCACCTACAGGCCTGTGTCTAGTGTCTCTGAGGGGGCAGCAGCCGCCTACAGGCCTGTGTCTAGTGTCTATGCGGGGCAGCAGCCGCCTACAGGCCTGTGTCTAGTGTCTCTGAAGGGGCAGCAGCTGCCTACAGGCCTGTGTCTAGTGTCTCTGAGGGGGCAGCAGCCGCCTACAGGCCTGTGTCTAGTGTCTCTGAGGGGGCAGCAGCCGCCTACAGGCCTGTGTCTAGTGTCTCTGAGGGGGCAGCAGCCGCCTACAGGCCTGTGTCTAGTGTCTCTGAGGGGGCAGCAGCCGCCTACAGGCCTGTGTCTAGTGTCTCTGAGGGGGCAGCAGCCGCCTACAGGCCTGTGTCTAGTGTCCCTGAGGGGGCAGCAGCCGCCTACAGGCCTGTGTCTAGTGTCTCTGAGGGGGCAGCAGCAGCCTACAGGCCTGTGTCTAGTGTCTCTGAGGGGGCAGCAGCCGCCTACAGGCCTGTGTCTAGTGTCTCTGATGGGACAGCAGCCGCCTACAGGCCTGTGTCTAGTGTCTCTGAGGGGACAGCAGCTGCCTACAGGCCTGTGTCTAGTGTCTCTGAGGGGGCAGCAGCTGCCTACAGGCCTGTGTCTAGTGTCTCTGAGGCGGCAGCAGCCGCCTACAGGTCTGTGTCTAGTGTCTCTGAGGGGGCAGCAGCCGCCTACAGGCCTGTGTCTAGTGTCTCTGAGGGGGCAGCAGCCGCCTACAGGCCTGTGTCTAGTGTCTCTGAGGGGGCAGCAGCTGCCTACAGTCCTGTGTCTAGTGTCTCTGAGGGGGCAGCAGCCGCCTACAGGCCTGTGTCTAGTGTCTCTGAGGGGGCAGCAGCCGCCTACAGGCCTGTGTCTAGTGTCTCTGAGGGGGCAGCAGCCGCCTACAGGCCTGTGTCTAGTGTCTCTGAGGGGGCAGCAGCCGCCTACAGGCCTGTGTCTAGTGTCTCTGAGGGGGCAGCAGCCGCCTACAGGCCTGTGTCTAGTGTCTCTGAGGGGGCAGCAGCCGCCTACAGGCCTGTGTCTAGTGTCTCTGAGTGGGCAACAGCTGCCTACAGGCCTGTGTCTAGTGTCTCTGAGTGGGCAACAGCTGCCTACAGGCCTGTGTCTAGTGTCTCTGAGGGGGCAGCAGCTGCCTACAGGCCTGTGTCTAGTGTCTCTGAGGGGGCAGCAGCCGCCTACAGGCCTGTGTCTAGTGTCTCTGAGGGGGCAGCAGCCGCCTACAGGCCTGTGTCTAGTGTCTCTGAGGGGGCAGCAGCCGCCTACAGGCCTGTGTCTAGTGTCTCTGAGGGGGCAGCAGCCGCCTACAGGCCTGTGTCTAGTGTCTCTGAGGGGGCAGCAGCCGCCTACAGGCCTGTGTCTAGTGTCTCTGAGGGGGCAGCAGCCGCCTACAGGCCTGTGTCTAGTGTCTCTGAGGGGGCAGCAGCCGCCTACAGGCCTGTGTCTAGTGTCTCTAAGGGGGCAGCAGCCGCCTACAGGCCTGTGTCTAGTGTCTCTGAGTGGGCAACAGCTGCCTACAGGCCTGTGTCTAGTGTCTCTGAGTGGGCAACAGCTGCCTACAGGCCTGTGTCTAGTGTCTCTGAGGGAGCAGCAACCGCATTCTGCCACCCCTTTCAGACAGCTCCAACAAGCGCCTGGGGCAAGATGCTCATCTCACCTCATGACAGAAGCAGCCCTGGTTGACATATAGAGAATGAGTAGAAGGAATGATGGCGCAGAGAACCAGTACAGTACAGACCAAAAGTTTGGACACACCTTCTCATTTAAAGATTTTCCTGTATTTTCATGACTTTGAAAATTGTACATTCACACTGAAGGCATCAAAACTATGAATTAACACATGTGGAATTATATACTTAACAAAAAAGTGTGAAACAACTGAAAATATGTCTTATATTCTAGGTTCTTCAACGTAGCCACCTTTTGCTTTGATGACTGCTTTGCACACTCTTGGCATTCTCTTGATCAGCTTCAAGAGGTCGTCACCGGAAATGCAATTCAGCAGCGGTACCCGACAATTTAGAATAGAAGGAATAGAGAATCATACATAGATTAGATAGATAGAAACATGTCAGTCACATATATAAGAAGTACAGTGACAGTGTTGATTACTCTACTTGTCATTTAGTGTTAAAATAAAGGATTTATTTTAAAAAAAATTGGCGAGGGGTTCGCCGTAATTTTAGGCTCTAGCGGAGGTTAAGCAGACTGCTGGGGCAGATGTTTGAAGCCTAGGAAGGGGGTAATACCCACAGAGCTTCCCAGGCTACTAATATCAGCCCCCAGCTGAATACCTAGCCTTTACTAGCTATTAAAATGGGGGACCCCCCCAAAAAAATGACGTGGGGTCCCCCCTAATTTAATAGCTAGCAAAGGCTAGGCAGACAGCTGGGTGCTGATATTAATAGCCCAGGAAGGGAGCCATGAATATTGGCCCCCTCCCAGGCTAGAAACACCAGCCGTCAGCCACCTCAGAAATGCATGAGGTGAGCCGAGTTCATTGGACATGAACTCGGCTCATCTGGATGCCGTCACTGCGCTTCTCAGTGTCTGCGGGATGACAGGCTGGATGGCAGCGTTCTGCTGCGGTCCAGCCTGTCATCTCGATGTAGCAGAGCTGAAGCTGTCGTGGGAACCATGGAAAGGTAAGGATGAGGTTGCTTTATTATTTTTCTTTTATTGCAGGAGATCGTTGGCTTCAGCTGGAATGGGCGTGATGGTAAGTATGGTTTAATTTAGAACAATAAAGAATTGTGTCTTTATTTCAATTAAAGGACTTTTTTCTCGGTGTTGTGTTTTTTTTAAATACTTTACTAGAAAATCATGGTGGTCATGTCTAATATTGGCGTGACCCCATGAATTTCAGGCTTAGGGCCAGCTGATAATATCAAGCTTGCCCTAACCCCTTTATTACCCAGTGAGCCACCGCACCAGGGCCCTGGATGAGTTGGGTACAGCGCCAGAAGATGGCGCTTCTATGAACGCGCCATTTTCTGGGGTGGCTGCGGACTGCAATTTGCAGAGGGGGTGGCCCAGAAATCTTGGGCCTCCCAGCGCTGCGGATTCCAGCCCCCAGCTGCCTAGTTGTACCTGGCTGGACACAAAAATAGGGCGAAGCCCCACGTCAATTTTTTTTTAATTATTTCATGAAATAATTTAGAAAAAAAGGGCTTCCCTATATTGTTGTGTCCTGCCAGGTACAAATAGGCAGCTGGCAGTTGGGGGCAGCCCGTTCCTGCCTGCTGTACCTGGCTGGCATACAAAAATATGGCAAAGCCCACGTCAAAATTTTTGGGAGAAAATAATTAAAAAATAAATAATAATTTAGGGACTGCATCTTTATTAATCCCTCAAGTGTCATTTACTGTTAAAATAAAGGATTTATTAAAAATAAAATTGGCGTGGGATCCCCCATAATTTTAGTCTCTAGCGGAGGTTAAGCAGACGGCTGGGGCAGATGTTTGAAGCCTGGGAAGGGGGTAATACCCACGGAGCTTCCCAGGCTACTAATATCAGCCCCCAGCTGAATACCTAGCCTTTACTAGCTATTAAAATGGGAGACCCCCCAAAAAAATGATGTGGGGTCCCCCCTATTTTAATAGCTAGCAAAGGCTAGGCAGACAGCTGGGGGCTGATATTAATAGCCCAGGAAGGGTGCCATGAATATTGGCCCCCTCCCAGGCTAGAAACACCAGCCGTCAGCCGCCCCAGAAATGGCGCATCCATAGGATGCGCCAATTCTGGCACTTAGCCTCGCTCTTCCACGCTGCCCTCGTGCGGTGGCAGGGGGTAATAGTGGTGGGGTTCATGTCAGCGCCAGCTGCCATGAAGCCCAGGTTAGTAATGATGGGCATCTATAAGACACCCCCATTACTAACCTACAAAGTGTTAAAAATAAAAAACTCACACTACACCCAGAAAAAAATAATTTATTTGAAATAAAACACACAATTTTATTTAATTCTTAGTTTACTAAAAAAAAAATAGTTACCTGTCCACGTTCCTGCGCTGATCTCCCATGCACAGCTGTCACATCTGGAGATGGTGACAGCTGTGCATGGCTGCTGTAAGCTCACACTGCCGGGAACACGTCCGCTCCCGGCAGCGGGAGCCACTGACTGAGGTCACCGGAGTGCATTCAGGCAGCGCAGCTCCGGAGACCTCCTTTACGGCACTGCTGTACCGTGGGAATTTCTCACGATACAGCAGGGCCGTAAAGGAGCTAACCGGAGCAGCGCTGCCTGAACTCCGGCGAACCCGCTTATGCAATGAAGGGGCTGCTCTACGGCCCCATCATTGTAGCGGCGGCAGCGGTTCAGAGCGGTTATATTCTATGTGGCTGCTCTAAACTGGAGATCATCGTGGGACACTCGTGGACACTCGTGGACTACTACGGAGGGGTAAGGATAAGGTTGTGGTTTATTATTTTATATTTTATTACAGGAGATCGATGGCTTCGGGGAATTAGGTGTCTAGGTGAGCATAGGTGTAGTTTTTTATTTTTTACTTTATTTTAGGTGGCGATCGGCAGGGACAGGTAATGTATGAACTAATTTATTGTAGGCAACCACTGGCCACCAATGACATGTATTTAAAATTTATTGGGGACACAGTAGGGTAATTTAAATAGCAGGATCAGGCTGATGGGAACGATCGAGCTGATCCTGCTGGCAGGAGTGGACGGGGGACAGACATAGGCCGATGGGAGTAGTAGTGTCACATCGGCCTATGTCTGCCTGCACGCGCACACCCGCAGACATCGCACAGACACCGCGCACACCCGCACACACTCGCAGACATCGCACAGACACCGCGCACACCCTCACAGACATCGCACAGACACCGCGCACACCCGCACACACTCGCAGACACCGCGTTCACCCGCAGACATCGCACAGACACCGCGCACACCCGCACACACTCGCACAGACACCGCGCACACCCGCACACACTCGCAGACATCGCACAGACAGCGTGCACACCCGCACACATCGCACAGACACCCACACACACCAATCATGACGGGCTGATGGTCTGGGAGGTGAGGCTGCCCTGTGCGGCCGTGGGAAAGTTCATGTGAGTTCATGCAATGCAGTCAAGCATGAACTCACATGAACCCTCTGAGGGCACCGCGGCTACTTCAATGAACAGCTGATCGGCATCACCTGATACCTCAGCTGTTCAGTTGAAATAACCGGCGGGAAAGCGCAGCACAGAACGGGAAAGCCGGCGGTGAAGTCTTTTCACTGCCGGCTTCCCCGCCCGGGTCCTTCGCTCCCCGCTCCTTGGTGCTGCACTCCCCGCCCGGTCCTAACTTACGATCGGGATGGGAGGTGGCGAGGGGAGTGGAGGATCGGGGTGGGAGGCTGCGGGGAAGCAGTATGGGGCTGTGTGATTGTTTAAAAGCCGGCGGATTTTTACCGCCCGCCAGCATTTTACCGCCCGCCAGCTTTTTACCGCCCACCAGCTTTTTACCGCCCACCAGCTTTTAACCCCTTAAGCCCCGCGGGTGGTTTGCACGTTAATGACCAGGCCAATTTTTACAATTCTGACCACTGTCACTTTATGAGGTAATTACTCTGGAACGCTTCAACGGATCCCCCTGATTCTGAGATTGTTTTTTCGTGACATATTGTACTTCATGATTGTGGAAAAATTTCTTCGATATCACTTGCGTTTATTTGTGAAAAAAACGGAAATTTGGCGAAAATTTTGAAAATTTTGCAATTTTCAAAATTTGAATTTTTAAGCCCTGAAATCAGAGCGATATGTCACACAAAAGAGTTAATAAATAACATTTCCCACATGTCTACTTTACATCAGCACAATTTTGGAACCAAATTTTTTTTTTGTTAGGGAGCTATAAGGGTTAAAAGTTGACCAGCGATTTCTCATTTTTCCAACAAAATTTACAAAACCATTTTTTAGGGACCGCATCACATTTGAAGTCACTTTGAGAGGTCTTTATGACAGAAAATACCCAAAAGTGACACCATTCTAAAAACTGCACCCCTCAAGGAGCTCAAAACCACATTCAAGAACTTTATTAACCCTTCAGGTGCTTCACAGGAATTTTTTGAATGTGGAAGAAAAAAATGAACATTTAACTTTTTTCACAAAAATGTTACTTTAGACCCAATTTTTTTTATTTTCACAGGGGTAACAAGAAAAAATGGACCCCAAAATTTGTTGTGCAATTTCCCCTGGGCACGCAGATACCCAATATTTGGGGAAAAAACACTGTTTGGGCGCACGGCAGGGCTCGGAAGGGAAGGAGCGCCATTTGACTTTTTGATTGTAAAATTTGCTTGAATAATTAGCGGACGCCATGTTGTGTTTGGAGAGTCCCTGTGTGCCCAAACTTTGGAGCTCCCCCACAAGTGACCCCATTTTGGAAACTAGACCCCCCAAGGCACCTTTCTAGATGCATAGTGAGCACTTGGAACCCCCAGGTGCTTCACAAATTGAGTCGTAAAAATGAAAAATTGAAAAAAAAAACACTTTTTCATTTTTATGAATCAATTTGTGAAGCACCTGGGGTTCCAAGTGCTCACTATGCATCTAGATAGGTGCCTTGGGGGGTCTAGTTTCCAAAATGGGGTCACTTGTGGGGGAGCTCCAATGTTTGGGCACACAGGGACTCTCCAAATGCAACATGATATCCGCTAACAAATTGAATGGAAAATCGGCTCAAATTGTTAGCGGACACCACATTGCGTTTGGAGAGCCCCTCTGTGCCCAAACTTTGGAGCTCCCCCACAAGTGACCCCATTTTGGAAACTAGACCCCCCAAGGCACCTTTCTAGATGCATAGTGAGCACTTGGAACCCCAAGGTGCTTCACAAATTGATTTGTAAAAATGAAAAAGTGAAAAAAAAAACACTTTTTCATTTTTATGAATCAATTTGTGAAGCACCTGGGGTTCCAAGTGCTCACTATGAATCTAGATAGGTGCCTTGGGGGGGTCTAGTTTCCAAAATGGGGTCACTTGTGGGGGAGCTCCAATGTTTGGGCACACAGGGACTCTCCAAATGCAACATGATATCCGCTAACAAATTGAATGGAAAATCAGCTCAAATTGTTAGCGGACACCACGTTGCGTTTGGAGAGCCCCTCTGTGCCCAAACTTTGGAGCTCCCCCACAAGTGACCCCATTTTGGAAACTAGACCCCCCAAGGCACCTTTCTAGATGCATAGTGAGCACTTGGAACCCCCAGGTGCTTCACAAATTGATTAGTAAAAATGAAAAAGTGAAAAAAAAAACACTTTTTCATTTTTATGAATCAATTTGTGAAGCACCTGGGGTTCCAAGTGCTCACTATGCAACTAGATAGGTGCCTTCGGGGGTCTAGTTTCCAAAATGGGGTCACTTGTGGGGGAGCTCCAAAGTTTGAGCACACAGGGGCTTGCCAAACGCAACATGGTGTCGCCGATCACCTCCCCTTGCCCCGCAATGCCGCGGTTAATGTGCTGGGAGCGGTGCAGGACCGCTCCCTGCACATAGTATCGGGTGTCAGCTGTGACAATCAGCTGACACCCGGCGGCGATCGCGCCCGCACAGTCTGTGTGCGCGCGCGATCGCCATGACGTACTAATACGGGTCTGGCTTTTAAGTCCCAGGGCACAGACGCGTATTAGTACGTCAGATGTTGTTAAGGGGTTAAACAATCAGGAGAATTCTCTCACGCTGGGATGGCATTCTGATGACAGGCTGGATCTCAGCTGAGCGCTGCCATCCAGCTTGTCATCCTTCAGAGACACTGCAGAGCGCAGGCATTATGGGAACTTCCGATTCCGGTATTCGATATTGTAAAAGTATCGGAATTAAGTATCGGAATTCCGATACCGCGAATATCGGCCGATACCCGATATTTCATTATCGGAATGCTCAACACTACTAATTATATATCTCACGGATATCTATCATCTATCTCAATATTTGCACATCTAACACCTAAATATCTGTCATTTCTATTCTGCGCTCTCTTCCGGCACGTGTCACACAGACGTGTGTGCGGATGTCACACTTTATGTCATCTGTGTGCAGGACGTACTGACGTCCGAGCTGCCGGCAAAAAACGGACATGTCCGGTCCGTGTGACCATGTGCGCAGCCTATAGATTATAATGGGTGTACGTGTGTGTCTCCGGTACGTGTGAAGGGGGCCTAAAGGGTATGAGCACTTCTAGTAAGAGTTACCAGTAGGGGGCGTGACCACTTAAAGTGCCTAGGGCAGCATGAATGCCAGATACGGCCCTGAGCACAGCCCTAATAAAGTCATTAGAGCTGCAGATAAAGGGGGCTCGATCACAGCTCTGGATAGTGGGTTGTATGAGCCGGAGGTTATGTACATGGATGACGATACTAATATATGCCGCACTCTAGATGGAGATCCTACTAATTCATACAATACCCCCTTACATTGTCTTTTGGAGGAGGGTTTGGTATCGGCTGTACTTAATGCCAAACAAATAGAACGATTAAAGGAAAATCACCCACAATGTCCAATATTTCATACATTACCGAAAACTCACAAAGAAGGAAACATCCATCAGTCTAGAGATACATTCAATACTGGCTGCAGAGAAGATTCCTATAATATAGTGAATATTACCAGAAAACATTTACCTATGTTATACACTGACAAGGATCCAGCAACAAGAAAGACAACTGACACGTGGAGGACAAACACCAAAGATTTCATTGAATGTGGGAGAAATAAATGTGGTTTGTGCAAGTCTGTGCACAAAGCAAAAATGTCTGCATCTACTAACCATAATAAACCCTATAATATCCGACATCTCATTAGTTGTAGCTCCACACGTCATTGACACCATACAATGTGAAGCTTGTCTGCTGCAATATGTGGGGGGCACGGTCAGACCCTTACGTCACCGCATTGGGGGACACGTTAGGGACGTTCTTGGCCCCACAACACGTAATACATCACAACATCTCATACAACACAATAGGGATTAATCCCTTTACAGTTGTGGGTATTGAATATGTCACCAGACCAGCTAAGGGGGAGATTGGTATAAAAAGTACACCCCCGAGAAGCCTTGTGGATTCTGGAATTGGACTCCAGATTCCCCAGTGATATGAAGCTTCGTTCAGACCTTGCATCCATTTACTGAATTGTGTTTTTCCTCTTTTATAGTAATTATACATAATATACACATTATAGATGCAGACACTTCATTCTTCTATTGCACGGATGCTTTTTGTTGTGGACATATGATCATCCATAGGGGTAATGTAGACATACTTGCACATGTCCATTTGGGGCTGGGGGTCTCCGCTGTGCATTAGACCCTATGATGTGTATAAGAAGCCGGTTACTGTTGATTTATTATGTCATGAAGAAGAACTGAACACAAATACCAGGTAGAAACGCAGAGATGTTTTGCTCCTATCTGTTTTTTAATGTTTCTATGATTTTAATTTGGATTTTTCAATAAAAGTTTTTGGTTTTATTCACACTGGAAAACAAGTGCTGGATTATCAGTAACTTTCTTTGTCCCGTCCATTCCTTCCCAACTGTGATTTTTCATCCAAGCATTGAGAGATGAGCTGAAAGCAGACAATGTTTTCTATAGAGGAATGGCAGACATGGGTGTTGTCCACATAGAAAGCCTCTCCTAAATCCCATACACAAAAAAGCCGCCCTACAATCTGCCAGGACACATGCGGAAACATATGAAGACTCCTGGGACTTTATACTCTGGAGTGATGAGACCAAGATAAAGGTTTTTTTTGGAACTGATGGCTTCAAAACTGTATAACATTGAAGAGGTGAGGAATACAATGAGAATGCATGGTGTCTACAGTGAGACCTGGTGGTGGCCGTGTCCTTATGTGCGGCTGCATGAGGGGCTACATTTCATTGATGGTATCTTGAATTCACAGATGTTCTGCTCTATAGTGACAGAAAAGATGCTGCCATCACTCTGTTCCCTTGGTAGGCCACTGTTACATTTCTGAAGAACAGGGTGACAGTGATTCAGTGGCCAAGTGTCTCCTGATCTGAACCCAACCAAACACCTATGGGGAATTCTGAAGAGACAAGTTGTCATCGCTCCATCCAGCATCCAGGCTCTAAGAGCTCGTTATCGAAAAAGAGATAAAAGATAGATATAGTATTGTCACTAACTTGTTCATTCCAGGCCTAGAAAACTTGGTGCCGTCCTTTAAAATTATGGAGGCCATACAAAATAATAGATGTAGTAGCTTTTAATGTGGGGTGTACTCATTTTTGCATCAACTATATTGAGTAAAACTGAAGGTTTTCTAATGAGAGTTATATTATTACCCTTACTTTCATGTTTTGATTACAAAAAAATGTTCTATGAAACTTAGTGTTGGCAAAATTGTAGGAATTGATCTTGTGTTCAGTGAGCTATTAAATAAAATCTTACTCATCAAAGGGGGTGTACTCATTTATGCTGAACAATATTTATTAAACTTTATAAAACACAGTGAACATAATTACACTTTCTTTCCCATATGACTTCTCTCATGTTTTACAAGGTGTGATTTTTGTATAAAAGATTTCCCACATTCTGAACATGAATACGGCTTCTCTCCTGTGTGACTTCTCTCATGCTGCACAAGATAAGTTTTTTTTGTAAAGCATTTCTCACAGAATGAACATGAATACGGCTTCTCTCCTGTATGAATTCTCTTATGAGCAGAAAGATTTGATTTATGTATAAAAGATTTCCCACATTCTGAACATGAATACGGCTTCTCTCCTGTGTGAATTCTGTGATGTATAACAAGCTCTGATTGATATATAAAAGATTTCCCACATTCTGAACATGAAAATGTGTTTTCTCCTGTATGAATTCTCTTATGTGCAGCAAGTTGATATTTATGTATAAAAGATTTCCTACATTCTGAACATGAATACGGCTGCTCTCCTGTGTGAGTTTTCTGATGTCTAACAAGATATGATTTCTCTGTAAAACATTTTCCACATTGTAAACATGAAAACGGTTTCTCCCCGGTGTGAATTCTTTGATGTAAAACCAGATCTGATTTACTTTTAAAACATTTCCCACATTCTGAACAAGAAAATGGCTTTACTCCTGTGTGAATTCTGTGATGTTTAACAAGATGTGATTTATAACTAAAACACTTCCCACATTCTGAGCATGAATATGGCGACTTTCCAGTATGAATGCTCTGATGTCTATTAAAATGCCCTTTAGCTGTGAAGGTCTTCCCACATAGTGAACACAAAAATGTTTTTTTCTCCTGTGTGATTTCTCTGATGTGTAATAAGATTCCCTTTATTTGTAAAGCATTTCCCACATTCTGAACACGAATATGGCTTCTCTCCTGTGTGAATTCGCTGATGTGGAATAAGACTCCTTTTATCTGTAAAGGACTTCCCACATTCTGAACATGAATACGGCTTCTCTCCTGTGTGAATTCTCTGATGTATAATAAGACTCCCTTTAAATGTAAAGCATTTCCCACATTCCGAACATGAATATGGCTTTTCTCCTGTGTGAATTCTCTGATGTATAACAAGCTGTGATTTATCTGGAAAGCACCTTCTACATTGTAAACATGAAAAAGGTTTTTCTCCTGTGTGAATTCTTTGATGTTTAACAAGGACTGATTTACTTCTACAACATTTCCCACATTCCGAACATGAAAATGGCTTCTCTCCTGTATGAATTCTCTGATGTGTAATAAGATCTCCTTTATGTTTAAAGGCCTTCCCACATTCCGAACATGAAAATGGCTTCTCTCCTGTGTGAATTCTCTCATGTATAATAAATTGTGATTTATATGTAAAGCATTTCTCACATTCTGAACAGGAGTATGGCTTCTCTCCTTTATGTTTTCTGTGTGTTAAAAAATCTGAGCTTTTTGTAAATTGCTTGTCACACTGAAATCTTGAATCCACTTTGCCCCCTGGACTTTTGGTAACAATGTGAGATTGCTCAGGAGATGATTCCTCATGATCAGGTGGATTATAGGAAAGTGAAGTGCTGTGAAGTCCAGGAGGTGCAGGAAGGGTGATGAGGTTTTCTCCATTAGAGTGCTTCCTGATATCTTCTTTTTTATAATTTAGTGATGAACCGTTATTCTCACAAGGATTTCCTATTAGGATGAAAGATAAATTAGATGTGAGTTTTTTCTTCAACACAAAAGAGATTTCTGAATGTATTTTCTGGATCTCACAGTGAAGACCCTCGTCAGTGAAAGTACCGGGAATAAGGAGGACAACTACATGCCATAACATTAACACAATGACGGGTAAAGTGAATGACACTTATAAACTGGTGACATTGGCACAAGTCAGGGGTGGCAGAGATTAGACAGCAAATAGTTCTTTAAGTGGTAATTACTGATGACCGGTTCCCTTAATGTACCTCCAGTGCCATTTCACTCTCTCAAGCTTCGTATCTTGCCCTCAGTATAGAAAAGTGTCCACGTAATTAAAGAAGTTGTCCACTACTATTAAAAATGCCCCCAATGTAATTAACCCGTTGAGAGAAGATTTCTTTTAATTACCTAGCTTTGTCTTTATTGGCTGTGAGCGGCGCTATCGCTGGACACTCACAGGCATCACGCGACCCCCGGCTGCAGCCGGCTCTTGCTTCACCTGATGTCTGATGTCACGTCAAGTGAGGCGTGACTCGGTGGGCTGTGGGTGGGGTTTCCCCACGCGTCACACCCAGCATCCACCGCTCAGTTTCCCAATGAATACAAGGTAATTGTGATTCACAAAATGTTATACAATTGAACGGTGAAGGAAAAAAAAAAATTACATTTTTACCACTATAATGTTATTTTAGCCCCAGATTTTACATTTTCACAAGGGAAACTGGGTAAAGATGACCACATAATTTTATACAATTTCTGCTGAACGGGGCAATACCCCATATGTGTCTGTACTGTACTGCTTAGCCACATGGCGAGACTCGGGAGGGACGGAGCGCTATTTGACTCTTGGAGAACAAACTTTAGTAGAACAGTTTGCAGACTCCATATACAGAGCCCCTAAGTGGCAGAAGAGCAGAATCCCCCCTCAAGTGACACCAGTTTGGAAATTACACCCCTATGGAAATGTATCTACAGGAATAGTGATGAATTTGACTCCATGGGTGCTTTCCAGAAACGAGCAGTAATGGATGTTGCGAAGTGAAAATGCAAATATTTCCTTATAGTGGTCAGTACATTGTAGCGTCCGGTACATTGCAGTGCCCTTACGTTGTAGCGCCCAGTACATGATTCCCAGCTAGTGCTTTCTGGAGAAATAAATTGGCTCTCCTCGCTACAGTAATGCCAAACATGTGGATGCTAACTGCACACGGTGGGGCTCAGGAGGAGGGGGCATTTGGATTTGGGAGCGCAGATGTCACTGGATTTCTTTAAGTGGGAGCCAAGTCACTTTTCCAGAGCCTTTGTGCTACCAGTGATATGGACACCCCCTATATTACTGTTTACAGATGATGAACCTGAGTGGGGACTTGTTTTTTGTGGGTTGAGTAGAAGCTCTTAATGGTGGCATTTTGGGGTACAGAACATTTTGGAGCATATTTATCCTGTGCTGTACACTGAACACTTACAGTGGGTACGGGAAGTATTCAGACCCCTTTACATTTTTCACTCTTTGTTTCATTGCAGCCATTTGGTAAATTCGAAACAGTTCATTTATTTTTCTCACTAAAGTACACTCTGCACCCCATCTTGACTGAAAAAAAGCAGAAATGCAGACAATTTTGCAGATTTATTAAAAAAGAAAAACTGAAATATCACATGGTCATAAGTATTCAGACCCTTTGCTCAGACACTCATATTTAAGTCACATGCTGTCCATTTCCTTGTGATCCTCCTTGAGATGGTTCTACTCATTTATTTGAGTCCAGCTGTGTCTAAAGAAACTCATAGGACTTGATTTGGAAAGACACACACCTGTCTATATAAGACCTCACCGCTCACAGTGCATGTCAGACCAAATGAGAATCATGAGCTCAAAGGAACTGCCCAAGGAGCTCAGAGACAGAATTGTGGCAAGGCACAGATCTGGCCAAGGTTACAAAAGAATTTCTGCATTATTGAATTGAAGGTTCCTAAGAGCACAGTGGCCTCCATAATCCTTAAATGGAAAAAGTTTGGGACCACCAGAAGTCTTCCTAGACCTGGCCGTCCAGCCAAACTGAACAATCGTGGGAGAAGAGCCTTGGTGAGAGAGGTAAAAAAGAACCCCAAGATCACTGTGGCTGAGCTCCAGAGATGCAGTAGGGAGATGGGAGAAAGTTCCACAAAGTCAACTATCACTGCAGCCCTCCACCAGTCGGGCCTTTATGGCAGAGTGGCCAGATGGAAGCCTCTCCTCAGTGCAAGACATATGAAAGCCCGCATAGAGTTTGCTCACAACACATGAAGAACTCCCAGACTATGAGAAATAAGATTATATGGTCTGATGACACGAAGATAGAACTTTTTGGTGATCATTCTAAGCGGTATGTGTGGAGAAAACCAGGCACTGCTTATCACCTGCCCAATACAATCCCTACAGTGAAACATGGTGGTGGCAGCATCATGCTATGGGGGTATTTTTCAGCTGCAGGCACAGGATGACTGGTTGTAAATGAAGGAAACATGAATGCAGCCAAGCACAGAGATATCCTGGATGAAAACCTCTTACAAAGTGCTCTGGACCTCAGACTTGGCAAAAGGTTCACCTTCCAACAAGACAATGACCCTAAGCACACAGCTAAAATGACAAAGGAGTGGCTTCAGAACAACTCTGTGACTATTCTTGACTGGCCCAGCCAGAGCCCTGACCTAAACCCAATTGAGCATCTCTGGAGAGACCTGAAAATGTCTGTACACCAACGTTCACCATCCAACCTGACGGAACTGGAGAGGATCTGCAAGGAAGAATGGAAGAGGATCCCCAAATCCAGGGGTGAAAAACTTGTTGCATCATTCCCAAGAAGACTCATGGCTGTACTAGCTCAAAAGGTGCTTCTATTCAATACTGAGCAAAGGGTCTGAATACTTATGACCATGTGATATTTCAGTTTTTCTTTTTTAATAAATTTGCAAAAATTTCTACATTTCTTGTTTTTTTCAGTCAAGATGGGGTGCAGAGTGTACTATAATGAGAAAAAAATGACTTTTTACAATTTACAAAATGGCTGCAATGAAACAAAGAGTGAAAAATCTAAAGGGGTCTGAATACTTTCCGTACCCACTGTACATCGGGGTTTCCATCTAAATCTACAAAATACATGATTCAGATGACACCCCCGAGGGATCCATTCAGAATAATGAGGCAGCAGAGTTACACCGGACTTCGTCTAGCCTCTGGTCGACTGCGCTTTTATGCACGCTGAAAAAGATGGACATCACTGGATCATAGGCCAGACGGCGTCCACAGCGCCTCATTATACGGAATCTTCCCCCGGGGTTCTGTCCGAATCGCAAGCTCAGTCATTTATATGGCAGCAAGAGACTTGTGTAAGAATAATATGAAAGTAAAAGATGGAAGTAATATTAAAAAACACAATTAGGAAAATTAAAAATGTGCTTATTAAATCATTAAGAAGAGGTGTGAATGCGGCCCAGTTATTCATCGGTGCGCAACCGGACTCTGTACAAGAGCAGCCGCGCCATCACCGGACGCTTCTGCTGTGATGTGGACGGCGGATAAAGCTTCACTGCACCGGAGACTTCATACAATATCACACACCGGTCATCATCACACGCCGCTAATCATAGTCACATGCCAATCATCGTCATCATCATCACACGCCGCTAATCATAGTCACATGCCAATCATCATCGTCATACGCCAGTCATCATCATCACACGCCACTAATCATAGTCACATGCCAATCATCATCGTCATACGCCAGTCATCATCATCACACACCGCTAATCATAGTCACATGCCAATCATCATCATCATACGCCAGTCATCATCATCACACACCGCTAATCATAGTCACATGCCAATCATCATCGTCATACGCCAGTCATCATCATCACACGCCACTAATCATAGTCACATGCCAATCATCATCGTCATACGCCAGTCATCATCATCACACACCGCTAATCATAGTCACATGCCAATCATCATCATCATACGCCAGTCATCATCATCACACACCGCTAATCATAGTCACATGCCAATCATCATCGTCATACGCCAGTCATCATCATCACACACCGCTAATAATAGTCACATGCCAATCATCATCATCATACGCCAGTCATCATCATCACACGCCGCTAATCATAATCACATGCCAATCATCATCATCATATGCCAGTCATCATCATCACACGCCGCTAATCATAGTCACATGCCAATCATCATCGTCATACGCCAGTCATCATCATCACACGCCGCTAATCATAGTCACATGCCAATCATCATCATCATACGCCAATCATCATCATCATCACACGCCGCTAATCATAGTCACATGCCAATCATCATCATCATACTCCAGTCATCATCATCACACGCCGCTAATCATAGTCACATGCCAGTCATCATCGTCATACGCCAGTCATCATCATCACACGCCACTAATCATAGTCACATGCCAATCGCCATCGTCATACGCCAGTCATCATCATCACACGCCACTAATCATAGTCACATGCCAATCATCATCGTCATACGCCAGTCATCATCATCACACGCCTCTAATCATAGTCAGATGCCTATCATCATCATACGCCAGTCATCATCATCACACGCCGCTAATCATAGTCACATGCCAATCATCATCATCATACGCCAGTCATCATCATCACACGACGCTAATCATAGTCACATGCCAATCATCATCGTCATACGCCAGTCATCATCATCACAAGCCGGTCATCATCATCACACGCCGCTAATCATAGTCACATGCCAATCATCATCATCATACGCCAGTCATCATCATCACACGCCGCTAATCATAGTCACATGCCAATCATCATCGTCATACGCCAGTCATCATCATCACACGCCGCTAATCATAGTCACATGCCAATCATCATCATCACACGCCGCTAATCATAGTCACATGCCTATCATCATCATCATACGCCAGTCATCATCATCACACGCCGCTAATCATAGTCACATGCCAATCATCATCGTCATACGCCAGTCATCATCATCACAAGCCGGTCATCATCATCACACGCCGCTAATCATAGTCACATGCCAATCGTCATCGTCATACGCCAGTCATAATCGTCAGGCGCCGCTAATCATAGTCACATGCCAATCATCATCGTCATACGCCAGTCATCATCATCACACACCGGTCATCATCATCACACGCAGCTAATCATAGTCACATGCCAATCGCCATCGTCATACGCCAGTCATCATCATCACACACCGGTCATCATCATCACACGCCGCTAATCATAGTCACATGCCAATCATCATCGTCATACGCCAGTCATCATCATCACACGCCGCTAATCATAGTCACATGCCAATCATCATCGTCATACGCTAGTCATCATCATCACACGCCGCTAATCATAGTCACATGCCTATCATCATCATCATACGCCAGTCATCATCATCACACGCCGCTAATCATAGTCACATGCCAATCATCATCGTCATACGCCAGTCATCATCATCACACGCCGCTAATCATAGTCACATGCCAATCATCATCATCATACGCCAGTCATCATCATCACACGCCGCTAATCATAGTCACAAGCCAATCATCATCGTCATACGCCAGTCATCATCATCACACGCCGCTAATCATAGTCACATGCCAATCATCATCGTCATACGCCAGTCATCATCATCACAAGCCGGTCATCATCATCACACGCCGCTAATCATAGTCACATGCCAATCGTCATCGTCATACGCCAGTCATAATCGTCAGGCGCCGCTAATCATAGTCACATGCCAATCATCATCGTCATACGCCAGTCATCATCATCACACACCGCTAATCATAGTCACATGCCAATCATCATCATCATACGCCAGTCATCATCATCACACGCAGCTAATCATAGTCACATGCCAATCGCCATCGTCATACGCCAGTCATCATCATCACACGCCGCTAATCATAGTCACATGCCAATCATCATCGTCATACGCCAGTCATCATCATCATCACACGCCGGTCATTATTACACACCTGTGGAAACATCTACAGGAATCTCCTCCTTCCCGTCGCTCACACACGGCTGATCCCTCCTCGTCATCACTTCTTCTTCTGTCTCGTCCTTCACTTTATTCTTAGTCGGATCTTCCTCCTGATATATCAGATGTAACAATCAGCACAATACAAGAAACCACCAAAATCTGTGACATCTATGACCTCGATCAGAAATGTCCCCCATATACAGATCCGGTACAGGGCTCAGCACCGTCTACCTGATGACTCTCCGGGATGTTGTGATTCTCTTCTGGACAGTCCTGGGGATACAGAGGACGGGGACATCTCTCTGGTGGATTTCTTTCCATGAGTCCATCTGTAGGAAACACACAGTGACAGAATACAGTGACATGTAAAAGTTTGGGCACCAATGGTCAAAATTACTGTTATTGTGAACAGTTGAGTTGAAGATGAAATAATCTCTAAACGGCCTAAAGTTAAAGATTACATTTCCTTTGTATTTCAGGCAAAATAATAAATAATAAACTATATATACAGTGGTGGCCAAAAGTATTGGCACCCCTGCAATTCTGTCAGATAATACTCAGTTTCTTCCTGAAAATGATTGCAATCACAAATTCTTTGGTATTATTCTCTTCATTTAATTAGTCTTCAATGAAAAAACACAAAAAGAATTGTCCTAAAGCCAAATTGGATATAATTTCACACCAAACCTAAAAAAGGGGGTGGACAAAAGTATTGGCACCCTTTTAAAAATCCTGTGATGCTTCTGTAATTGGTGTAATTAACAGCACCTGTAACTTACCTGTGGCACCTAACAGGTGTTGGCAATAACTAAATCACACTTGCAGCCAGTTAACATGGATTAAAGTTGACTCAACCTCTGTCCTGTGTCCTTGTGTGTACCACATTGAGCATGGAGAAAAGAAAAAAGACCAAAGAACTGTTTGAGGACTTGAGAAACCAAATTGTGAGGAAGCATGAGCAATCTCAAGGCTACAAGTCCATCTCCAAAGACCTGAATGTTCCTGTGTCTTCTGTGCGCAGTTTCATCAAGAAGTGTAAAGCCCATGGCACTGTGGCTAACCTCCCTAGATGTGGACGGAAAAGAAAAATTGACGAGAGATTTCAACGCAAGATTGTGTGGATGGTGGATAAAGAACCTCGACTAACATCCAAACAAGTTCAAGCTGCCCTGCAGTCCGAGGGTACAACAGTGTCAACCCGTACTATCCGTTGGCGTCTGAATGAAAAGGAACTGTATGGTAGGATACCCAGGAAGACCCCACTTCTTACCCCGAGACATAAAAAAGCCAGGCTGGAGTTTGCCAAAACTTACCTGAGAAAGCCTAAAACGTTTTGGAAGAATGTTCTCTGGTCAGATGAGACAAAAGTAGAGCTTTTTGGGAAAAATCATCAACATAGAGTGTACAGGAAAAAAAAGAGGCATTCAAAGAAAAGAAAACGGTCCCTACAGTCAAACATGGCGGAGGTTCCCTGATGTTTTGGGGTTGCTTTGCTGCCTCTGGCACTGGACTGCTTGACCGTGTGCATGGCATTATGAAGTCTGAAGACTACCAACAAATTTTGCAGCATAATGTAGGGTCCAGTGTGAGAAAGCTGGGTCTCCCTCAGAGGTCATGGGTCTTCCAGCAGGACAATGACCCAAAACACACTTCCAAAAGCACTATACAATAGTTTGAGAGAAAGCACTGGAGACTTCTAAGGTGGCCAGCAATGAGTCCAGACCTGAATCCCATAGAACACCTGTGCAGAGATCTCAAAATGGCAGTTTGGAGAAGGCACCCTTCAAATATCAGGGATCTGGAGCAGTTTGCCAATGAAGAATGGTCTACAATTCCAGCAGAGCATTGTAAGAAACTCATTGATGGTTACCGGAAGCAGTTGTTTGCAGTTATTTTGGCTAAAGGTTGTGCAACCAAGTATTAGGCTGAGGGTGCCAATACTTTTGTCGGGCCCATTTTTGGAGTTTTGTGTGAAATGATCAATGATTTCATTTTTGCTTCATTCTCTTTTGTGTTTTTTTCACTGAAGACAAATTAAATGAAGATAATAAGACCAAAGAATTTGTGATTGCAATCATTTTCAGGAAGAAACTGAGTATTATCTGACAGAATTGCAGGGGTGCCAATACTTTTGGCCACCACTGTATTTTCATCTTTTACATTTAAAAAAAATTTCAATGAGGAAAAATGGATAAATGCAAAAGTTTTGGCACCTGGCAAGGTTAGTACCCAGTATCGCCGACTTTTGAAAGTATCACAGCTTGTAAATGCTTTTTGTAGCCAGACAATAGTCTTTCAATTCTTGTTTGAGGGATTTTCATCCTTTCTTCCTTGGAGGAATTCTTCCAGTTCTGTGAGATTCTTGGGTCGTCTTGCATCCTCAGCTATTTTGAGGTCTAGCCACAGATTTTCAATGATGTTCAGATCAGGGGACTATGAGGGCCATTGTAAAACCTTCAGCTTGTGCCTTTTGACGTGTGTTTAGTACCATTATCATTTGCCATCCTCTTTTTACCTTCAGCTTTTTTGCAGATGGTGTTATGTTTGTATCAAGAATTTGCTGAAATTTCATGGAATCCATTCTTCCCTCTACCCGTTCCCTGTGCCATTGGCTGCAACACAACCCAAAAGCATGACTGATCCACCACCATGCTTAATGGCTGGCGAGATGTTCTTTTACTAAAATTCTGTGCCCTTTTTTCTCCACACAACTTTGATCATTGCTCTATTTTAACCTCATCGGTCTACAAGACTTGTTTACAAAATGCATCAGACCTTCTTAGATGTACTTTTGCATACTTCTGACGCTGAATTTTATGGTGAGGTCGCAGGAGAGGTTTTCTTCTGATGACTGTTCCATGAAGGCCATATTTGTGCAGGTGTCTCTGAAGAGTACAACAATGTTCCACAACTACAGAGTCTGCTAAATCTTTCTGAAGGTCTTTTGCAGTCAGGCGGGGGTTCTGATTTGCCTCTCTAGCAATCCTACTGAAAATTTGCTTGGTCTTCCAGACCTTATCTTGACCTCCATTCTTTCTGTTAACTGCCATTTCTTTATTACATTTTGAACCAAGGAAAAGGCAACTTGAAAACGCTTTGCTCATAGCCTTCTCCTGCTTTGTGGGCCTCCACCATTGTTAGAGTGCTAGACAGCTGCTTAGAAAAAGCCATGGCTGCGGTTATTTTGGCACAATGTTAGAGTAAGCTGTGTTTTTATAAAGCTGGAAATTTGCATCACCTGGCCTTTCCTAACGATGATAGTGAACGAGCCATAACCCTAACAGGCTAAGTAAGGTCTGAATCATTGGTCAAAGTTATCTGAGCACACAAATGTCCAAGGGTAACACAAAGGAAATGTGTCATCTTTAACTTTAGGTCTTTTAGAGATCATTTCATCTTCAACTTGCTTAACTGGTCACAATAACAGTAATTTTGACCAGGGGTGCCCAAACTTTTACATGCCACTGTAGATTGTATCATGTGATCATGAGATGATGGGAGTAGTAGTAGATGGCCACAGAACCGACATG
Organism: Phyllobates terribilis; assembly: GCF_046119375.1. Classification (NCBI taxonomy): domain Eukaryota; kingdom Metazoa; phylum Chordata; class Amphibia; order Anura; family Dendrobatidae; genus Phyllobates; species Phyllobates terribilis. The sequence goes on along the minus strand of NW_027363051.1, from coordinate 159,594 downwards.
ACAGTCTGCCCTCCTCACCCTGCTGATCGGCCCATATTGCGGTCGCCTCTTGTGCTCCATGTATAACCTCAATCTTAATATCAATCAGATCTTCACCCTAAAAATAAAAATGGAAGATGAGCTCAGGTCCCATCACTTCATGGTCAGATGTTGTGGGGACTTCAGTGTCATCTACCTGATGATCCTCCGGGATGTGGTGATTCTCCTCTGGATAGTCCTGCGGATTCAGAGGACGGGGACATCTCTCTGGTGGATTTCTCCTCCTGGATCCATCTGTGGAGACACACAGACTGAATACATGACCTGCCGTGTATCTGTCTATATATGAGATCCGTCTCTCAGAACCGGTAATTCTATGTGTATGTATCTGGGAATAAATTACATTGTTGTGGTCCTCACCACCGATACAGAGGTCCCAGCACATTGTGGGCCTCAAGTATGAAGTGATAATCAGCGAGGCCTAAGCCTAATGCTCTGCACTCGGAGGATGAGGACCCTGAGGAGAGGGACAGAGAAGACCCTCATCAGTCAGATGAAGGAACCGTACTAAGAAACACAACTTCTCCAAGATTCAGCTCCACCAGGGATGGAACCACAGAGGAGCTGGGGAAAGCTCCACATTTCTATCCATTGGTTTCCTCTCCTGATTTACTGTATGGAGATTGGGGGAAGGACGGTGACCATTTACCAGTGATTGTTTTTTTGAGAGCTCATGACGTCACCATGTGGACACGGCCTCCCTCCTGGACAGGATCCTCTGGGATCACTAAGAGGAGAGAACCTGATCTATTAAAAGACGAGTTACCGTGTTTTTCTTCTCCTTTAAATAGAGATAAATCTCCACATCCGCCTCGGTATAAACACTAAAATAGGCAGCAAGTTCTGCGTTTGTCTCTAAAGGATGAAAAAAAAGGCACATGTACGACTAACGTACGAAGTCACAGAACCCGGAAGGACGGTGTTGTGGGGAGCACCCGGTACGCAGCGGTTAGTACCCATCAATGTGTAGAAAGGACAACTAGAGAGCCGGCACCGGGGTCATGGGCGCTTACTGATGCACACGGGGAGCCAAGGAGAGATTGTCTGGTCAGACTCCACAGAAAAGCTCCATAATACATATTCTTCTAAACAAACAACCCTGTAAGGGAGACTTACACTTATTACCACCACACCCGGATCTCAGATTGAAGTCCCCATTATTTTTGCTTTGTCTCCCAAAATGAGAACGAATGTTTTTTTTTTAATAAAAATAAATCTAACTATCTACACACATATATATATATTATATTATTTGGCATTTTCATGTCAGGATTTATCTTGCACGGTAAATGCCAAAAGAAAAAAACACATCAGAAACACCTCCCCAAAACTGCAATGAAAAAACAACAATCAAAAAAAGTCACCAATAAAAAGGTCAACGGCCATTCAAGAAGAGAAGCCCTCACACAGCTCCGATAACGGAAGATAAAGCGATGGGTGTCAGGAACAATTCTGAAAATGGCAGCAACGTCGTTCTTACCACCCAATAAATGCTGAGAAACAAAACCCAAAAAGCCAGAAGCCCGACCACGACTGATGACGACATTGAGCTGGCACCGATTCTGAGGGACGGACAAGCGACAGCGGATTAGGGGGAAAATCAGCAGTAAATTAACCCCGACTCTGCTGAGTAACGATCCACGACAGACTCAGGAACCGAAAGATCTCACAGGAGAGAACGGACAGAAGCGCTGGGACATCTGCAGACAAAATGTGACCGATGCTCTAACGAAGGTGAAAGATTCTGAAAGAAGCCGCCGAGGACGAAGACTCAAGACTGATGAAGACGACAGCGGAGAAACCGCGACTCACAGATCAGAAGAGAAGAATCAGGGAATGAAAGCTGTGAGAAAATGTAGAGAAAACCAGAGCAAGTCTGGAGAAAAATCATCTATTATAGGACGAGGCCGAGAGACGTCATCACATCCACCGGAGCCAACAAGAGTCTCCTCTCACCTGGTGATGTCAGAGGCCGGAGCTCCTCCATCATCACCTCCTGGTACCGATCCTGGTGTCCTTCTAGATACTCCCACTCCTCCATGGAGAGATAGACAGCGACGTCCTGACACCTTATAGGAACCTGACAACGACACCGTCATCACCCAGAATCCTCCACTGCTGTCCTGTATAATGTCCCAGCAGTCACCTCTCCGCTCATCACCCCGAATCCTACAGTGCTGTCCTGTATAATATCCCAGCAGTCACCTCGCCGCTCATCACCCAGAATCCTCCAGTGCTGTCCTGTATAATGTCCCAGCAGTCACCTCTCCAGTCATCACCCAGAATCCTCCAGTGCTGTCCTGTATAATGTCCCAGCAGTCACCTCTCCGGTCATCACCCAAAATCCTCCAGTGCCGTCCTGTATAATGTCCCAGCAGTCACCTCTCCGCTCATCACCCAGAATGCTCCAGTGCTGTCCTGTATAATGTCCCAGCAGTCACCTCTCCGGTCATCACCCAGAATCCTCCAGTGCTGTCCTGTATAATGTCCCAGCAGTCACCTCTCCACTCATCACCCAAAATCCTCCAGTGCCGTCCTGTATAATGTCCCAGCAGTCACCTCTCCGGTCATCACCCAGAATCCTCCAGTGCCATCCTGTATAATGTCCCAGCAGTCACCTCTCCAGTCATCACCCAGAATCCTCCAGTGCTGTCCTGTATAATGTCCCAGCAGTCACCTGTCCGGTCATCACCCAGAATCCTCCAGTGCTGTCCTGTATAATGTCCCAGCAGTCACCTCTCCGGTCATCACCCAGAATCCTCCAGTGCTGTCCTGTATAATATCCCAGCAGTCACCTCTCCACTCATCACCCAGAATCCTCCAGTGCTGTCCTGTATAATGTCCCAGCAGTCACCTTTCCACTCATCACCCAGAATCATCCAGTGCGGTCCTGTATAATGTCCCAGCAGTCACCTTTCCACTCATCACCCAGAATCATCCAGTGCTGTCCTGTATAATGTCCCCCGCAGTCACCTCTCCGGTCATCACCCAGAATCCTCCAGTGCGATCCTGTATAATGTCCCAGCAGTCACCTCTCCGGTCATCACTCAGAATCCTCCAGTGCCGTCCTGTATAATGTCCGAACCGTCACCTCTCCGCTGATCACCCAGAATCCTCCAGTGCCGTCCTGTATAATGTCCCAGCAGTCACCTCTCCGGTCATGACCCAGAATCCTCCAGTGCTGTCCCGTATAATGTCCCCGCAGTCACCTCTCCGGTCATCACCCAGAATCCTCCAGTGCCGTCCTGTATAATGTCCCAGCAGTCACCTCTCCGGTGATCACCCAGAATCCTCCAGTGCTGTCCTGTATAATGTCCCAGCAGTCACCTCTCCGCTGATCACCCAGAATCCTCCAGTGCCGTCCTGCATAATGTCCCAGCAGTCATCTCTCCGGTCATCACCCAGAATCCTCCAGTGCCGTCCTGTATAATGTCCCAGCAGTCACCTCTCCGCTGATCACCCAGAATTCCCCACTGCCGTCCTGTATAATGTCCCAGCAGTCACCTCTCCGCTGATCACCCAGAATCCTCCAGTGCCATCCTGCATAATGTCCCAGCAGTCATCTCTCCGGTCATTAGCCAGAATCCTCCAATGCTGTCCTGTATAATGTCCCAGCAGTCACCTCTCCGGTCATCACCCAGAATCCCCCAGTTCTGTTCTGTATAATGTCCCAACAGTCACCTCTCCGATCATGACCCAGAATCCTCCAGTGCTGTCCTGTATAATGTCCCAGCAGTCACCTCTCCGGTTATCACCAGAATCCTCCAGTGCTGTCCTGTATAATGTCCCAGCAGTCACCTCTCCGGTCATCACCAGAATCCTCCTGTGCTCTCCTGTATAATGTCCCAGCAGTCACCTCTCCGGTCATCACCCAGAATCCTCCAGTGCTGTCCTGTATAATGTCCCAGCAGTCACCTCTCCGGTCATCACCAGAATCCTCCAGTGCTGTCCTGTATAATGTCCCAGCAGTCACCTCTCCGGACATCACCCAGAATCCTCCAGTGCTGTTCTGTATAATGTCCCAGCAGTCACCTCTCCGGTCATCACCCAGAATCCTCCAGTGCTGTCTTGTATAATGTCCCAGCAGTCACCTCTCCGGTCATCACCCGGAATCCTCCAGTGCTGTCCTGTATAATGTCCCAGCAGTCACCTCTCCGGTCATCACCCAGAATCCTCCAGTGCTGTCCTGTATAATGTTCCAGCAGTCACCTCTCCGTTCATCACCCAGAATCCTCCAGTGCTGTCCTGTATAATGTCCCAGCAGTCACCCAGAATCCTCCAGTGCTGTTCTGTATAATGTCCCAGCAGTCACCTCTCCGGTCATCACCCAGAATCCTCCAGTGCTGTCCTGTATAATATCCCAGCAGTCACCTCTCCGGTCATCACCCAGAATCCTCCAGTGCTGTTCTGTATAATGTCCCAGCAATCACCTATCCGGTCATCACCCAGAATCCTCCAGTGCTGTCCTGTATAATGTCCCAGCAGTCACCTCTCCGGTCATCACCCAGAATCCTCCAGTGCCATCCTGTATAATGTCCCAGCAGTCACCTCTCCGCTCATCACCCAGAATCCTCCAGTGCTGTCCTGTATAATGTCCCAGCAGTCACCTCTCCGCTCATCACCCAGAATCCTCCAGTGCTGTCCTGTATAATGTCCCAGCAGTCACCTCTCCGCTCATCACCCAGAATCCTCCAGTGCTGTCCTGTATAATGTCCCAGCAGTCACCTCTCCGGTCATCACCCAGAATCCTCCAGTGCTGTCCTGTATAATGTCCCAGCAGTCACCTCTCCGGTCATCACCCAGAATCCTCCAGTGCTGTCCTGTATAATGTCCCAGCAGTCACCTCTCCGCTCATCACCCAGAATCCTCCAGTGCCGTCCTGTATAATGTCCCAGCAGTCACCTCTCCGCTCAGCAGCTCATTCATCTTGTTGCTGAGCTCTAGGATCTTCTTCTTCCTCCTCTCATGTATCGGGGGGTGCGGGGGAGGCTCTGTGATGGGGCCCGGGCTCCGCCCTCCTGACTCCTGGAGATGGATGATGGGAGTCACTCCCCCGGTGTCTTCCTCACTATTGTGTAATCCTGTGTATGGAGAGAGACACTTAGGGGGAAGAATTCCTTCCCGACTCCAGATCTGACAATCAGTAGAAATCCCGGGATCAATAACCGTCTCCAGTAATCTGGGGCCATAACCTGGATATTATTACACTCAGGACAGACATCCAGGCCCCTCTACAGCTCTTATAGGGAATCCCCATGACAACTCCTCCTGGCAGAGAGCTGCACACAATCACTGCTCTTACAGTAAAGAATCCTTCTCTTCCTCTTCTGGATTTCCTCTTCCTGATGTCGGACTTGTTACATAACACAATAAAGCTGATAGAAATGTAGAGGAGTTACCTCTCCGCTCAGCAGGGAGATGATCTCCAGGGTGAAGTGTAATAATCTTCTGGTGGTCTCGTCCTCGTCCATCCTCGGGGTCATTCAGGAGAAGGAGGGATGAGCACTGGATCAGCTGGAGGGATCTCGTCCTGCCGGCGTCTTCATGATAAAGGAGAAGATGGAGATCACAGGGGACGATATAACGACAATCACTGAATTCTGCCCCAAATATCCGACATTTATCAGGAAGAATCTGGAGGAAAAGCCACAAACTCCACCGATCTGACCGCTCATTATCAGCCTCGTAGGAGGACGGTCACCGTGGTAACTACACCTCCAGTGGGGGCGGTCACCGTGGTAACTAAACCTCCAGCGGGGGACGGTCACCGTGGTAACTCCACCTCCAGCGGGGGGCGGTCACCGTGGTAACTCCACCTCCAGCGGGGGGCGGTCACCGTGGTAACTCCACCTCCAGCGGGGGGCGGTCACCGTGGTAACTCCACCTCCAGCGGGGGGCGGTCACCGTGGTAACTCCACCTCCAGCGGGGGACGGTCACCGTGGTAACTCCACCTCCAGCGGGGGGGCGGTCACCGTGGTAACTCCATCTCCAGCGGGGGCGGTCACCGTGGTAACTCCACCTCCAGCGGGGGCGGTCACCGTGGTAACTCCACCTCCAGCGGGGGCGGTCACCGTGGTAACTCCACCTCCAGCGGGGGGCGGTCACCGTGGTAACTCCACCTCCAGCGGGGGACGGTCACCGTGGTAACTGCACCTCCAGCGGGGGCGGTCACCGTGGTAACTCCACCTCCAGCAGAGGACGGTCACCGTGGTAACTGCACCTCCAGCGGGGGCGGTCACCGTGGTAACTCCACCTCCAGCGGGGGACGGTCACCGTGGTAACTCCACCTCCAGCGGGGGCGGTGAGGTGAGGAGGAGCCGCTGCACATCCCCCATACAACACTGAGGAGCCGCAGTCACATGGAGCAGGAGCCTCCACAGGAACAGCTCTGATCTCACCCCACACTCTCCTCTCACAGATTCACCACAAACCCTCCCTGTAATCTCACCGGAATGGCGGGAAGCGGAAACCTGCTGCTGGCTGATACCAGAGAGCAAGAGCTGCGCACAACCAGGACGGAGCTGCTGCACTTAGAGCGGGAGGACCTGTGGTGACGTCACCGCCATGTGATCAGGGGCGGAGCTCAGTAGAGAAGTGGTGAAGGTCTTGTGGTGACGTCACCGCCATGTGATCAGGGGGCGGAGCTCAGTAGAGAAGTGGTGAAGGTCTTGTGGTGACGTCACCGCCATGTGATCAGGGGGCGGAGCTCAGGAGAGAAGTGGTGAAGGACCTGTGGTGACGTCAACGCCATGTGATCAGGGGGCGGAGCTCAGGAGAGAAGTGTTGAAGGACCTGTGGTGACGTCAACGCCATGTGATCAGGGGGCGGAGCTCAGGAGAGACGTGAAGGACCTGTGGTGACGTCTGCTGCAATATGTGGGGGGCACGTTCAGACCCTTACGTCACCGCTAGTGATGGGTAAAGTGTGATTTTTGGGGAGCCGGCTCCTCATTTCCTGTTCCCTTTGGCTTTACGTTTGACGCCATATTCTGGGATGTTTTAGCCTTTTAGTAGAATCTCCACATCTGACAATTTCTGACATAAAACAGAATAGTTTCCAGAATAACCGGATTTTATATTATTTGCTGTAAAAACTTTAACAAACACAAAATGAAGATGCAAAATAGCAACAAGCTAGTAATGATCAGCGCCACATTGTAAAGCTGCGTTCACACTGGGCAGGTTGGCTGTGGGCCGTCTGCAGTGTGAACTGTGGCATCTGCATCCAGGCGGATTCACCCGTCCATTGACTGCAATGAATTCCGCAGCTCGGATACTCGGCACATATTCACATGCTGCTGCTGAAGACCATTTCACACCTCATGTCAGATTCTGAAGTTTTCCAGGAAGTGAGAATGTGTTTTGGGTAGAGACCATGGCCGCTGTCGGCTTCTGTAAATGCCGTGGAACGTCCAGGCTGATGATCTGCATGGAAACTGCGCTGCAAATCCACACAGTGTGAACGCCGCCTAGAATTGTCTGCAGGGCCCATTGGATAAACTCAGTGCCAGAGCTTGGATGGACTGACGCCGTTTATTTCCTCTGTTATTATCTGTTTTTTGGGGTCCCATCAAGGAGCAATGTCTTTTGCCATCACTAATATAATGTCATTAAAGGGGTTGGATCACATGGGCATTAGTGCCATTAATTGAAGAGAACTTTTTACAATAGGTTTATTCTCCATAGACTTATTTTAAAAATTCTGCTTCAATCCTGCTGGTATTCCATAAACACCTATGGAACTGTTTACATGGGTTTCCATGGAAGTCGTCCTGTGCCGGAGCCCTATTCAGGATGCGACCATGTTGTCGGGCAGCGCTCGCTGACTGAGCGCATGGAGCATGCAGCCCCCGAGCCTGCGCTCCAGTGATGCTCAATCCAGCGATGGTGTCTGCAGAGGAGATCCTGATCTGCCCATATGCATCGCTGGATCATTTGTTCTCTTCCATTCAAGTGAATGAGAGAGAACAAGGGACGCACATTTACATCCGCTGTTTCTCCCTCGCTCAGCTGGCGGTAAATAACTATAATCAGGCTAAATCCAGATGTCAGTGTTCCTTTAATAAAGTGCCTGACTGCCTGACTGCTGCTTGTCACAGATTGGAGGGGGGCGGGGCTGTGAGTCAGTGCTATGTGCAGCAGCAGGAGGAGCAGGCATCCTCAGGATCAGAGTGACTACTGCCGGGAGGGAGGGGCGGGGCCAGAGGGGAGGGAGGGGCGGGGCTGTGAGTCAGTGCTATGTGCAGCAGCAGGAGGAGCAGGCATCCTCAGGATCAGAGTGACTACTGCCGGGAGGGCGGGGCCGGGAGGGGCGGGGCCAGAGGGGAGGAGGGGCGGGGCTGTGAGTCAGCGCTATGTGCAGCAGCAGGAGGAGCAGCATCCTCAGGATCAGAGTGACTACTGCCGGGAGGGGCCAGAGGGGACTGACTGTGGAACGTGAACTGGCAAAGAGCCGTTTACATTTCAATTTGCTCCCTGCCAGGAGACGACTCATATCATTCACTATAAAGAGCCGGCTCGTTCAGGAGCTACACATCACTAGTCACCGCATTGGGGGACACGTTAGGGACGTTCTTGGCCCCACAACACGTAATACATCTGCTGCATCACAACATCTCATACAACACAATAGGGATTAATCACTTTACAGTTGTGGGTATTGAATATGTCACCAGACCAGCTAAGGGGGGAGATTGGTATAAAAAGTACACCCCCGAGAAGCCTTGTGGATTCTGGAATTGGACCCCAGATTCCCCAGTGATATGAAGCTTCGTTCAGACCTTGTATCCATTTACTGAATTGTGTTTTTCCTCTTTTATAGTAATTATACATAATATACACATTATAGATGCAGACACTTCATTCTTCTATTGCACGGATGCTTTTTGTTGTGGACATATGATCGTCCATAGGGGTAATGTAGACATACTTGCACATGTCCATTTGGGGCTGGGGGTCTCCACTGTGCATTAGACACTATGATGTGTATAAGAAGCCGGTTACTGGTAATTTATTGTTCCATGACTATGAATCAAACACATATAACAGTTCTAAACACGTAGCTTTTGCGACTTTCCCCAGGAGATCCTGTTCTTGGCTATGTGCGCACGTTCAGGATTTGAATGCAGAAAATTCCTTCAGGTTTCTGCATCTCTTGGCAGGAAAAACACTGCAGAAAAAAACACGCGTTTTACAGCTATTTTGATGCGTTTTGTACAGCAATAAATCCTTTTTGGAGCCAAATAAAGATATTTGAAAAAAGAAATGTGGGACATCGCTTTAACCCTTGGATTACTGTCAGACCTGTATATTGGTTAATTTAAATGATTAAAGAATGTGTCAGTTGTAGTTCAAATAAAGTGTTTTACTCTGTGTGTGGGTTTATTTAGCTCTTTACTTAAGTTTAGTAATGAGATGGCCTGATTGACACTTTTTCATCACTAAACAAAAGGGCTAGGTGTCAGCTAATCCCATACGGGTTAATCCCATTAGTATTCCCATTCATGTCATTTCTGGGGCAGCTGAGAGCTGCTCTTTTTAGCCTAGGAAGGTGCCATTAGGCAACCATGTTCCCTGGCTATTAATAACAGCTCACAGTTGTTTGTTTAGCCGCTACGTCCCCCAAAACCCTGTGTTCTAAAGCCGCACTTTTGTTCTCAATACATGCGGATCCACCGCATATAATGACATTTCAATCAGTCAAAATCTGCAGCGGAGACCCAGAAATTGATTTTCTGCAGGTGAATTTGGGTATGCCCATGATCAGGAGCCGCTGTGGGTTTGGAGCTGTGTATTTATGCAGTGTCAAACCCGCAGTGTTCAGATGTTACAGCATAGTGGATGGGATTTCTAGAAATCCTATTTCCACTATGTGTGCATCTGAGGCTGCGGAAACTGACATGCGGTGTGTTTTTCAGGACCGCAGTATGTCAAATTCTCCTGTGGAGTCGCTTGTCTCCGCAACATAAATTTGACCACTAGAATGTATTGTATTGTATTCAGTGAACACATGCGGACTTACCTGCGTTCAATAGAAGCAGTGTTTTGGACGCAGCAAACATATGTTGCGTCCAAAGTGTTGCCACGTCCGGACCATGGGCACATAGCCTTATATTAAAAAAAAAAATGGCGTGGGATCCATTATTTTCATAATCAGCCAAAGGAAAGCCAACCGCTGTGAGGTGATATTAGTAGCCGGGGAAGGGGCCATTAGCCAAAAATGTTTCCTGGCTATTAACAGCACACAGCTATTTGCTTATCCTTTACTGGCTAGATTACAGGGGGACCCCAGAAAAAAATTGACGTAGGGTCCCCTATAAAATCTAACCAGCAAAGGCTATACAGACATCTGCGGGTTGATACTAAAAGCCAGGGAAGGGGCCATGGATCCTGGCCCCCTCCGCGGCTAATAATATCAGCTCTCAGCTGCCCCAGAACTGGCGCGGGGTTCATGTCAGCCTTGTATTGACAGCTGACATGAAGCCCAGGTTATAGACGCCCCCATTACTAACACCGTAGTAATGTTTTTGTCATTTTACAATAAAGACACAGCTAGAATAATGTGTTTTATTGAAATAAAATTACACGGTTTTAATCTTTTATTTGAAAATAAAAAAACAGTGGATACTCACCTAACGCCCAGTCCCTGAAGCCCTTGTCTCCTGTAAGAAACCAAAAATAAAAAACAACCATATCCCTTACCTGCCTTCATGATCTAATCCCAGTGTCCCACGGCAATCCGGTTAACTTCTACAGCATCCACATCAATCACTGATGTGACTGTTGTAGAAGACAGCTCTGTATACACTGACAGGAGTGTAATCACTCCTGTCAGTGTACATCGCTGCGCTGCTGGGACTGAGTTCACCTGAGTTCATCAGCTGAAGATCAGCTGATAAGCCCTGGTGCCCTCATACACTGCATCAGTGTTGCGTGGCAAAACTCCCAAGCAGCACTGATGCCGCATGTGAGGTCACCGGAGCTCGTCAGATGATCTCAGCTGATGAACTCTGGTGAACTCATTCCCAGAAGCACAGCGATGTACACTGCCGAGAGCGATTGTCGGGTGGTCGGGTTGCCGTGAGACATCGGGAGGATGGCGGACAGGTGAGAATACAGTGTTTTTATTTAATATTGATTTTTTACTTTTTTTTTTTTTACCCTGCGCACAGACGCCAGCTGAGAAGACTACTTCTCCCCTCAGCTGCGCCTGCTCCCGCTGTTATCAGCGGGATCGGCCATCGGATGATGGGAGGAGTAGTCTTCCGTGGTCCATTCTTTGTGCGGTTTTGCGGCGTTTTTGACTCATTGACTTGAATTGAGTCAGTCAAATATGCAGCAAACATCCGCAGTAAATCCACAAATATATTTATACACTGTGTTCCAAATTATTATGCAAATAATATTTTCTCAAATTACCTATATGAATTGCAGTCATTGTAATTTTCCAGTCAAATAACTATTAGAGTACAATTGAAAGGTTTTTGTACAAACTGCCTATGATAACAGGATATTTTTAAAAAAATAAAAAGCTCAAACTGCACTCAAAATGCATGTTCCAAATAATTATGCACAGCAGAGTTTTCAACCTTTTCATTTTAATAAAGAACAAAAAAATGGTCATTTTTGAAATTATAAGCATTAGCAGGTTATTACAAACTGAAATCAAACAGTTTTGAACTCAAAACTTTATTCTAGGTGATGTTACATTTGCACATAGGACCCTTTGTTCGAAAGGAGCTTCTGAACTCTCTTGTCCATTGAATTTGTCAGGTTTTGGATGGTTTCTGCTTTAATTGTTTTGCATGAGGACAGAATACCCTCCCAGAGCTGTTGCTTAGATGTGAACTGCCTCCCGCCATCATAGACACTCCTTTTGATGATGCTCCAGAGGTTCTCCATGGGGTTGAGGTCAGGGGAGCATGGGTACCACACCATAAGTTTGTCCCCTTTTATGCCCATAGCAGCCAGAGATGCAGATGTGTTATGTGCAGCATGAGACGGGGCATTATCATGCATGAAAATGATCTCGATGGTCCAGATGGATGGAGTGGAGGATGGCTGGTTGATGGACACCCCATGCAAACACGGCTATGGCGCTAACAAGGAGGAGGTGGAGTAATGTTTTGAGCTGGAATCATGGGGAGAGAGATTGTCGGCCCTTTTAGGATTCCTGAAGGGGTAAAGATGAACTCCATAATGTATGTTGAGTTTCTCAAACAGCACTTCCTTCCATGGTTCAAGAAGAAGAACCGTGCATTCCGCAGCAAGATCATTTTCATGCATGATAATGCCCCGTCTCATGCTGCACATAACACATCTGCATCTCTGGCTGCTATGGGCATAAAAGGGGACAAACTTATGGTGTGGCCCCCATGCTCCCCTGACCTCACCCCATTGAGAACCTCTGGAGCATCATCAAAAGGAGTGTCTATGATGGCGGGAGGCAGTTCACATCTAAGCAACAGCTCTGGGAGGGTATTCTGTCCTCATGCAAAACAATTAAAGCAGAAACCATCCAAAACCTGACAAATTCAATGGACGAGAGAGTTCAGAAGCTCCTTTCGAACAAGGGGTCCTATGTGCAAATGTAACATCACCTAGAATAAAGTTTTGAGGTGAAAACTGTTTGATTTCAGTGTGTAATAACCTGCTAATGCTTATAATTTAAAAAATGACCATTTTTTTGTTCTTTATTAAAATGAAAAGGTTGAAAACTCTGCTGTGCATAATAATGTGGAACATGCATTTTGAGTGCAGTTTGAGTTTTTTATTTTTTTAAAAATATCCTGTTATCATAGGCAGTTTGTACAAAAACCTTTCAATTGTACTCTAATAGTTATATGACTGGAAAATTACAATGACTGCAATTCATATAGGTAATTTGGGAAAATCTGAGAAAATATTATTTGCATAATAATTTGGAACACAGTGTAGATGAAGTTTTTGTTGCAGATTTGACTGACTCAATTCAAGTCTATGGGTGAAAAACGCTGCAGAAACGCACAAAGAATTGACATGCTGCAGATTTAAACGCAATGACAATCCGGTCAAGATAATTCCTGATCATGTGCACAGCACTTCAGGATTGTCATTGCATTAGCTGGCACACGGATTACCTAGCGTTTTTGGTGCATTTCCGAGCGGAAAAAACGCAGCGAAAACACATCAAAGACGCACAGTGTGCACATTGCTTTTTAATGTTTCTATGATTTTAATTTGTATGTTTCCATATAAGTTTTTGTTTTTATTCACACTGGAAAACAAGTGCTGGATTATCAGTAACTTTCTTTGTCCCGTCCATTCCTTCCCAACTGTGATTTTTCATCCAAGCATTGAGAGATGAGCTGAAAGCAGACAATGTTTTCTATAGAGGAATGGCAGACATGGGTGTTGTCCACATAGAAAGCCTCTCCTAAATCCCATACACAAAAAAGCCGCCCTACAATCTGCCAGGACACATGCGGAAACATATGAAGACTCCTGGGACTTTATACTCTGGAGTGATGAGACCAAGATAAAGGTTTTTTTTGGAACTGATGGCTTCAAAACTGTATGACATTGAAGAGGTGAGGAATACAATGAGAATGCATGGTGTCTACAGTGAGACCTGGTGGTGGCCGTGTCCTTATGTGGGGCTGCATGAGCGCTGCTGGTGTCGGGGAGCTACAGGTCATTGATGACATCATGAATTCATAGATGTTCTGCTTTGTTACGCCCACTGGTGGTGCAAGTGGACTTCTGGACCCACCGGGCCGACCCTGGAGGGGCGTAACTAAGCAGCTACTTTGGTGTTCACTGGAGCCTCTAGTGGTGAGGTCAGGCTTGTGCGGCAGGTAGCTGCCAAGTACAACTCCAGGGTGGTGTCCGGCAGTAGCTGCTGACCCCAGGGGTCAGGTTAGCTGACACTGATTACAGCTCCATTCAGACTCAGTAAATACAGTCCAGGATCACTGACACGGAGACTTAGGGGAATGTTCAGACACTGGATGCACTGTGACCAGGGGACTTCAGGAACAGGAATGGCCACACTAGGACCAGGGAACAATGTTCAGGGCTCTGGCCGAACCAGGACCATTTGACAAGGGTTCAGGCACTGACTACTCCGGGACCAAGGGACAAGAGTACAGGCACTGGCCGCTCTGGAACCAGGGGATGAGGGTTCAGGCACTGGCCGCTACAGGACCACGGGACGAGGGTACAGACACTGGCCTCTCCAGGTCCAGGGGATGAGGGTACCAGCACTGGTCTCTCCAGAACCAGGGGACAAGGGTACAGGCATTGATCTCTCAAGGACCAAGGGACGATGGTACAGGTACCGGCCACTCCAGAACCAGGGGATGAGGGTTCAGGCACTGGCCGCTCCAGGACCAGGGGGCAAGGGTTCAGGGACTGGCTGCTCCAGGACCAGGGGACGAGGTTTTCAGCACGGGCTACTCTAGGACCAGTGATTCAGGTACAGGACTCTGGCCACAGGGGGACCAAGGGTTTACGGACTCAGGACCCTGGCCACGCCAAGACCAGGAGACCTCACAAGTCACAAGCAGTACACCTTAGTAAGGGGAGAGTGAGTCTTTTATACAAGCTGCCTCCCAGCTATTGGTTGGGAGCCATCTTGCAGGTGTACTAGTTAAGCTAATGCCTCTCAGCAACCAGCTGAGGCATTTAGCATAAGGCGCACGCTGCCCCTTTAAGAACAGGGAAACAAGCGTGTACTAGACGCCGCCGGGATGCAGTCACAGGAACAGAGGACAAGGAGAGCGCCAGGAACCAAGTCCACGGCCGGAGCGGTGAGAAAGCGTCTTTGCATGGAGGGAGAAGAAGACACCATGTGAGGGCGCCGGCATCAGCGTTACTCTATAGTGGAAGAGAAGATGCTGCCATCACTCCGTGCCATTGGTAGACCTGCACTTCTCCAACACGACAATGATCCAAAACACACATCTAAGGCCACTGTTACATTTCTGAAGAACAGGGTGACAGTGATTCAGTGGCCAAGTGTCTCCTGATCTGAACCCAACCAAACACCTATGGGGAATTTTGAAGAGACAAGTTGTCATCACTCCATCCAGCATCCAGGCTGGTGCCGTCCTTAAAAAATCATGAAGGCCATACAAAATACTAGATGTAGTAGCTTTTGATGTGGGGTGTACTCATTTTTACACCAACTAATTTGAGTAAAACTGAAGATTTTGTAATGAGTTATATTATTAACCTTACTTTCATGTTTTGATTACAAAAAAAATGTTCAATGAAATTCAGTGGTGGCAAAATTTTAGAAATTTATTCAGTGAGATATTAAATACAATCTTACTTATCAAAGGGGGTGTACTTATTTATGCTGAGCAATGTTTATTAAATTTATGAAACACAGTGAACATAATTACAGTTTTTTTCCTGTATGACTTCTCTCATGTTTTACAAGATATGATTTATGTATAAAAGATTTCCCACATTCTGAACATGAATACGGCTTCTCTCCTGTGTGACTTCTCTCGTGCATCACAAGACTTGATTTATATGTAAAGCATTTCCCACATTCTGAACATGAATATGGCTTCTCTCCTGTGTGAATTCTCTGATGTCTAATAAGACTTCCTTTATCTGTGAAGGACTTCTCACATAGTGAACATGAATATGACTTCTGTCCTGTGTGGATTTTCTGATGTCTAACAAGATGTGATTTATCGGCAAAGCACCTTCCACATTCTAAACATGAAAATGGTTTTTCCCCTGTGTGAATTCTTTGATGTTTAACAAGCTCTGATTTACTTCCAAAACATTTCCCACATTCTGAACATGCAAATGGCTTCTTTCCTGTATGAATTTTCTCATGTGTTGCAAGATTTGATTTATATATAAAACATTTCCCACATTCTGAACAGGAAAATGATTTTTCTCCTGTATGAATTTCCTCATGTGCAACAAGGACTGATTTATATATAAAAGATTTCCCACATTCTGAACATGAATATGGTTTCTCCCCGGTGTGAATTCTCTGATGTTTAACAAGATCTGATTTATATCTAAAGCATTTCTCACATTCTGAACATGAATATGGCTTTTCTCCAGTATGAATGCTCTGATGTCTATTAAGATGCCCCTTACCTGTGAAGGATTTCCCACATAGTGAACATGAATATGGTTTCTCATTTGTGTGAGTTTTTTGATGTCTAATAAGATCTGATTTATCTCTAAAGCATTTCCCACATTCTGAACATGAATACGACTTCTCACCTGTATGAATTCTCTGATGTGTAGTAAGATTCCCTTTATCTGGGTAGGATTTATCACATTCTGAACATGAAAATGGCTTTTCTCCTGTGTGAATTCTCTGATGTCTAATAAGATCTGATTTATCTCTAAAGCATTTCCCACATTCTGAACAGGAGTATGGCTTCTCTCCAGTATGAATGCTCTGATGTCTATTAAGATGCCCCTTACCTGTGAAGGATTTCCTACATAGTGAACATGAATATGGTTTCTCATCTGTGTGAGTTTTTTGATGTCTAATAAGATCTGATTTATCTCTAAAGCATTTCCCACATTCTGAACATGAATACGACTTCTCACCTGTATGAATTCTGTGATGTGTAGTAAGATTCCCTTTATCTGGGTAGGATTTATCACATTCTGAACAGGAGTATGGCTTTTCTCCTTTGTGTTAAAGAATCTGAGCTTTTAGTAAGTTGCTTGTCACACTGAAATCTTGTATCTGTGTCACCTGGAGTTGTGGTAACAATGTGAGATTGTTCAGGAGAGGATTCCTCATGATCAGGAGGATTATAAGAAGGTGAAGTGCTGTGAAGTCCAGGAGGTGCAGGAAGGATGATGAGGTTTCCTCCATTAGAGTGCTTCCTAATATCTTCTTTTTTACAATTTAGTGATGAACCGTTATTCTCACAAGGATTTCCTATTAGGATGAAAGACAGATTAGATGTGATTTTTTTCTTCAACACAAAGGAGATTTCTGAATGTATTTTATGGAGCTCACAATGAAGACCCTCGTCAGTGAAAGTACCGGTAATAAGGGGGACAACTACATGCCATAACATTAACACAATGACAGGTAAAGTGAATAACACTTATAAACTGGTGACATTGGCACAAGTCAGGGGTGGCAGAGATTAGACAGCAAATAGACAGTTCTTAAAGGGAACCTGTCATCAGCATTTACCCCTTAATGTAGCACCAGTGACATTTCACTGTCTCAAGCTTCCTATCTCGCCCTCAGTGTAGAAAAGTGTCCACGCAATTAAAAATTACTTTTTAATATTTCAGTATCATATATAAATGAGATTGACTAATCACAAAGGCGGCCGCACATCCAGGAGCAGTGGAGCTCCGGCCTCAGTAATGATGTCACAGAAGATGTGGTATCCAGCTCCAAGGAAAAAGATGCTTTTAATTACTCCATGTTAAAAATTACACCCATGAGGAAAGGGTATGGGGGTTAGGTGGACAGTGCTACGCGTTTTTAACGATCTGGCGTTCTTTGTCACAGCTTCTGGAACAGTGTGTGATTTAATCAGATGGTTCGCCATGTCCACAGACCTCATCACTGAAAAGAAATCAGCATGGATTCCGGAACAGTGTGTCAGCGCATCCTGAAGGATCTAACAACAACTGCAGACCGGTGAAATAATTAGTTCACATTTTTTATTTATTTTGCTCACTTATATAGCACCACTAATTCCACAGCGCTTTCCAGACATTATGGGCACTGTCCCCATTGGGGCTCACAATCTAAATTCCCTATAAGTGTGTCTTTGGAGTGTGGGAGGAAACCGGAGAACCCGGAGGAAACTCACACAAACACGGGGAGAACATACAAATGCCTTGCAGATGTTGTCCTTGGTGGGATTTGAACCCAGGACCCCAGTGCTGTAGGGCTGCAGTGCTAACCACTAAGCCACTGTACAGTGCTAACCACTGAGCCACCGTGCAATGCTAACCACTGAGCCACCGTGCAGTGCTAACCACTGAGCCACCGTGCAGTGCCAACCACTGAGCCACCGTGCAGTGCTAACCACTGAGCCACCATACAGTGCTAACCACTGAGCCACCGTGCAGTGCTATCCACTGAGAATAAGTGCAAATACAAAAAGTGAAAAACAAATATACAATGAAAAATGGGAATGAGTATAAAAAAACATCCAAAAACCCCATCTAAGGAGAAACATACAGAGGAGAGATGCATACCTCTCTGGATTATTGAGTAGTGAAGCATTACCTCTCTGGATTATTGAGTAGTGAAGCATTACCTCTCTGGATTATTGAGCAGTGAAGCATTACCTCTCTGGATTATTGAGCAGTGAAGCATTACCTCTCTGGATTATTGAGCAGTGAAGCATTACCTCTCTGGATTATTGAGCAGTGAAGCATTACCTCTCTGGATTATTGAGCAGTGAAGCATTACCTCTCTGGATTATTGAGTAGTGAAGCATTACCTCTCTGGATTATTGAGTAGTGAAGCATTACCTCTCTGGATTATTGAGTAGTGAAGCATTACCTCTCTGGATTATTGAGTAGTGAAGCATTACCTCTCTGGATTATTGAGTAGTGAAGCATTACCTCTCTGGATTATTGAGCAGTGAAGCATTACCTCTCTGGATTATTGAGCAGTGAAGCATTACCTCTCTGGATTATTGAGCAGTGAAGCATTACCTCTCTGGATTATTGAGCAGTGAAGCATTACCTCTCTGGATTATTGAGCAGTGAAGCATTACCTCTCTGGATTATTGAGTAGTGAAGCATTACCTCTCTGGATTATTGAGCAGTGAAGCATTACCTCTCTGGATTATTGAGCAGTGAAGCATTACCTCTCTGGATTATTGAGCAGTGAAGCATTACCTCTCTGGATTATTGAGTAGTGAAGCATTACCTCTCTGGATTATTGAGTAGTGAAGCATTACCTCTCTGGATTATTGAGCAGTGAAGCATTACCTCTCTGGATTATTTAGTGGTGAAGCATTACCTCTCTGGATTATTGAGTAGTGAAGCATTACCTCTCTGGATTATTGAGTAGTGAAGCATTACCTCTCTGGATTATTGAGCAGTGAAGCATTACCTCTCTGGGTTATTGAGCAGTGAAGCATTACCTCTCTGGATTATTGAGTAGTGAAGCATTACCTCTCTGGATTATTGAGTAGTGAAGCATTACCTCTCTGGATTATTGAGTAGTGAAGCATTACCTCTCTGGATTATTGAGTAGTGAAGCATTACCTCTCTGGATTATTGAGCAGTGAAGCATTACCTCTCTGGATTATTGAGTAGTGAAGCATTACCTCTCTGGATTATTGAGCAGTGAAGCATTACCTCTCTGGGTTATTGAGCAGTGAAGCATTACCTCTCTGGATTATTGAGTAGTGAAGCATTACCTCTCTGGATTATTGAGTAGTGAAGCATTACCTCTCTGCGCAGGTTCAGACCGGGGAACACACGAGCCCAAACTGTAACTCCAGAAGGCTTCTGTGGTGCACAGTCGTCTCATACGATCGCCGCCCCGGGTAGATGTAATAACTCCTTCTATACCCATAACACGTAAAGATGAGATCTGTCTATTATGTGGAGACATTAAATGTTTAGATGCCAGTCTGCAGCTCGTTGAGAGCATTCAGGCTGCGCTGACACACTGTTCCGGAATCCATGCGGGTTTCTTCTCAGTGATGACGTCTGTGGACGCGCCTAACCGTCTGATACATCAGCACCGGTTTGTCATTATCAATGGAATGTAAGATGCACCGACATCGGCTCCGCAAAACCAGCAGAATTAGATGAAGAGACATCTGAAGATAGTAACAATACTCCGTCCAATTACATATAACCGGTGGAAGTGATAATAACATTTATATTAATTTTCAAAGAAGTTTCATTTGAGGCATCGTATAAACGTAACTCAAAGCAAGCGAAAGCCCCTCTGGTCTCTAGATGTCAGACCAGAGCCGTCACTCCATAGACCCCAGATCTTGTCACATTTACAGACAGCATCTCCTTTTAGGTATATGCCTTTAGTATAAGTTTACTAGCCCGTTACCTTTATCATTCTGATATCATGGGCTCCTCATCTGCTATCTATTTTCTTGCCATATATAACATACATGTCACGGCAATTTTGCCGTACTCCTCAATAGTCAGATCTTCAACATATCCCAGTATACATAGTAATGGGGAAAGCTCTACGTCAACTGAATAAACCCTGTTAACCATTGCTACAACACTCTTCCAGAAGGACACCAGGTTAGGACCGTTCCACATCATATGAAGCAGCTCTGCTATGGTAGTTTTGCATCTAGGACAGTGGGGACTTGAACGAAATCCGATGTTTAATAAGAATTGAGGTGTCCTGTATACCCGGTGTATCACATATATATGGGACAGTCTATGGGATTCTCTTACAGACAATTGTGGAACTCTTTCCAGTAGATCTGACCAGTGATTTTCCTCTATGGTCCCATTACACTCTCCCATTTCTCTTTTCATCGCGTCGGCTGGTTTGTCAATATAATGTTATAAAGTAATGAGATCAGTCCACGAGAACTGTGTAGATTAGCTATTCTCTGTATTATTGAGTTTCGGGGTATCCCTCCTTCCAGAACAATGCCTTCCCCCCGATACGCGTGCCTAAATTGTAAGTATCTATAGAATTCAGAGGAGGTAACTCATATTCATTGTGCAGCTGTGAGAATTCCTTAATCACATCACCTATCAGCACTTGATTGATTAAGTCTGTTTAAACCCTTGGAGCTCCAGGAGTTAAATCCCACCACTTGCTGTAGATTTGGAAGGCATGGAGTGTTCCATAATGAAGAAAATTGCGAAACACCTTCTATTCCTTGTAATTCTTTCACCGTCCCCCAAAGTTTGTGACATAACAGCATAGTCGGTATTTTGCCTCCAAGTGTCCCAAACTTATGCGCCTCCAATACCTCATAGAGTTTATCTGATTGGAAATAATGCTGTAGCAACATACGCTGAGCCCCCCTCCCCCAGGGTCGTCCCATCTCCACATACGCTGAGCCCCCCCTCCCCCAGGGTCGTCCCATCCCCACATATGCTGAGCCCCCCCTCCCCCAGGGTCGTCCCATCCCCACATCCGCTGAGCTCCTCTCCCCCAGGGTCGTCCCATCCCCACATACGCTGAGCCCCCCCTCCCCCAGGGTCGTCCCATCCCCAGATACGCTGAGCCCCCCCCCCTCCCCCAGGGTCGTCCCATCCCCACATACGCTAAGCCCCCCCCTCCCCCAGGGTCGTCCCATCCCCACATACACTGAGCCCCCCCTCCCCCAGGGTCATCCCATCCCCACATACGCTGAGCTCCCCTCCCCCAGGGTCGTCCCATCCCCACATACGCTTAGCTCCCCTCCCCCAGGGTCATCCCATCCCCACATACGCTGAGCTCCCCCTCCCCCAGGGTCGTCCCATCCCCACATACGCTGAGACCCCCCCTCCCCCCGGGTCGTCCCATCTCCACATACGCTGAGCCCCCCCTCCCCCAGGGTCATCCCATCTCCACATACGCTGAGCTCCCCCTCCCCCAGGGTCGTCCCATCCCCACATAAGCTGAGCCCCCCCCTCCCCCAGGGTCGTCCCATCCCCACATACGCTGAGCCCCCCCCTCCCCCAGGGTCGTCCCATCTCCACATACGCTGAGCCCCCCCTCCCCCAGGGTCGTCCCATCTCCACATACGCTGAGCTCCCCCTCCCCCAGGGTCGTCCCATCCCCACATACGCTGAGCCCCCCCTCCCCCAGGGTCGTCCCATCCCCACATATGCTGAGCCCCCCCTCCCCCAGGGTCGTCCCATCTCCACATACGCTGAGCTCCCCTCCCCCAGGGTCGTCCCATCTCCACATACGCTGAGCCCCCCCCTCCCCCAGGGTCGTCCCATCTCCACATACGCTGAGCCCCCCCTCCCCCAGGGTCGTCCCATCCCCGGATAGGTTGAAGCTGAGATGCCGGATAATACACCCATGGGTTAGGAACTGCAAGCCCTCCCATTGTTTAGTTTCTTTGCAATGTTTTCAGTTTAATTCTCGGAGTCTGTTTGCCCCATATTAATTTTCTAAACTCCTGACCGACTTTAAAGAAAAGCCTCTGATTTATCCATATTGGGGGGTTGTGTAGAACATACAGCAGTTGTGGCATCCGGATCAGTGTGACCAGGTTAGCACGGCCCACCACCGACAACGGTAACTTAGACCAGGCACCTCGTTTACCTCTAAATTCAATCAAGACGGGGTCAAGGTTCAACTTCTCATAATCATTTATTTTTGCCGATATATTGATGCCTAAATATTTAAACTCCGACACCAATTGTGAACCCGAGTTAATGTAGTGGGAAGCATTCTCATCTGTATTGTCCAATGGAAGTATGACTGATTTGCTCCAGTTTATCTTCAGACCGGAGTATTTTCCAAATATTTCTATCGTTTCCATTGCTATAGGAAGGGACTCAGAAGTTTTAGCCAGAAATAATAAAGTGTCATCAGCGTATAATAAAGCGACCTTCTCTTCACTGATCCCTCTACGAAACCCAACTATTCCTGGATGTTCCCTGATAACCGATGCCAGGGGTTCAATGGCCAGTGCAAAGAGCAGGGGGGACAATGGGCACCCCTGCCTCGTACCTCTACTCAGTCCAAAAGCCGGGGAGAGGTGTCCAATTACCCGTATTCTAGCCACCGGCTTACCATACAGCAATTTAACCCATGAAATAAAACTATGTGCTATACCAAACTTCTCCAACATCGCCCATAAATATTCCCACTCAACAGAATCGAACGCCTTAGCGGCGTCCAGAGAACATACAGCTCTGTCCCCATCACCATCCACCGGCAACTGAAGATTAAGAAACAATCTCCGGATATTAACAGCTGTGGATCTAGCCGGCATGAAGCCTGACTGGTCGGTATGAATTACTGTAGAAATTATTGTATTCAATCTAGACGCCAGAACCTTCGCAATGATTTTAACGTCAGTTGACAATAAAGATATGGGTCTGTATGAGTCAGGGATTAAAGGGTCTTTACCTGGCTTAGGTATGACTACTATCACCGCCTCTAGCATTGAATGGGGTAGGGTTTTACCCCCTCACCGTCTCCGCAGGTAGCCAGTAAGTGGGGAAGTAGAATATCTCCAAATTTCTTATATATTTCTGTGGGAAGCCCGTCTAGTCCTGGCAATTTGTTATTAGCCATAGAGGCTACTGCCATTTGTACCTCCTCCAGCTGTAGTGGTCTGTTTAATAATTCTTGATCTTTACCGCTGAATGTCGGTCGTTTGATTTCCCTCAAGTAAGATAAGATTTGTTCTCTATTAAATTGCTGTTTGGGTGTATATAAATCTTTATAAAATTCTAGCAGAGTGTTTGAGATCTGGTCAGTCTGGTTTACTACCGCTCCTTCCCAGTCCTTCAGCACCAATAAAAGCCCTCCCCGTCTGGGCTCTTGCCATCATGGCCAATAAGTCTCCTGCCTTCTCCCTCTCCTCGAAGAAGTGTGTCTGGGTGAAACATGCGTTTGTTTTTAGCTTTTTTCCTAATATGTGTGGTGTATGCTTCTTGTGCCTCTCCCCACTCCATCAGGTCCTCTTTTACATGGTTAGTACAAATTTCTCTTCTGTAGATCTAACTCTATCCCGTAAAAACTCCCCAAACTGTTTTGTCTTAGTTTTGGATCTGTTAATGGCCTGTATTAAGACTCCTCGTAAGCCGCTTTCATGGCATCCCATAATGTGTTTGCGACACTCGTTTGTCGTTTTCCTTATAATAATGTTCTAAGGTCGATGTGATCCGTGTAATATCTATAATTTGAAGCCAGAAGGGATTCATGGCCGATATAGTCAGAGAATCCAGCGGCCTGGGTAACAAACAGAGAGTAGTCAGCGAGGGTGAATGATCTGATAGCGTCTGGGCAGATAGTCCACTGTTCTCACCAAGGGGGAAATATGTTCTGTGCTCAATACCAGATCAATACGCCATAATGTTTTATGTGTCTTAGAATAGCAAGAAAACTGTCTAGTGTTAGGATATGTGAGACGCCATTTGTCCACTAATGATAGTTCTGATATTATTTCTCCTAACTTAGTTATGGGGCAGTTTTTGTAGCAGTGTCTGATTTATCTCTATCCCAATATGGATGAACACCATTATTGAAATCTCCCATACAAAGGACTGGAACTCCCGGTCTCTTATTCATTAGTGAAGCCATATTTTTCACACTAATGTTGTTATATGGAGGAGGAACATAGACGGCCACAAGTAGAATTTCTTTTGTAAATATTTTTACAGTGGATCCCCACAAATCTCCATCCATCTATCTTGGAATCAATGAATTCAAAAGGGATAGTCCTATGTACTAGGATGCTGACCCCCTAGAGTATGTGGACAAGGTAGAGTGGAAGCTGTGGCCGATCCATGAGTATTTCATGCCCACAACACTGTTTTTCCCAAAGTGCGTTTGCTGCAAACACCACTGCAGGCAGGTGATCCCGGATATGCTCCATGACCACCGCTCTCTTTAAGGAGTCCCCCAGACCTCTGACCCGGGCAGCCTTAAGGATGGCACCACTGCAGGCAGATGATCCCAGATATGCTCCATGACCACAGCTCTCTTTAAGGAGTCCCCCAGATCTCTGACACGAGCAGCCTTAAGGATGGCACCACTGCAGGCAGGTGATCCCGGATATGCTCCATGACCACCGCTCTCTTTAAGGAGTCCCCCAGATCTCTGACCCGAGCAGCCTTAAGGATGGCACCACTGCAGGCAGGTGATCCCAGATATGCTCCATGACTGCCGCTCTCTTTAAGGAGTCCCCCAGACCTCTGACCCGTGCAGCCTTAAGGATGGCACCACTGCAGGCAGGTGATCCCGGATATGCTCCATGACCGCCGCTCTCTTTAAAGGAGTCCCCCAGACCTCCAACCCAAGCAGCCTTAAGGATGACACCACTGCAGGCAGATGATCCCGGATATGCTCCATGACCGCCGCTGTCTTTAAGGAGTCCCCCAGACCTCTGACCCGGGCAGCCTTAAGGATGACACCACTGCAGGCAGATGATCCCGGATATGCGCCATGACCACCGCTCTCTTTAAGGAGTCCCCCAGACCTCTGACCCGGGCAGCCATAAGGATGGCACCACTGCAGGCGGGTGATCCCGGATATGCTCCATGACCGCCGCTCTCTTTAAGGAGTCCCCCAGACCTCTGACCCGGGCAGCCTTAAGGATGGCATCACTGCAGACAGGTGATCCCGGATATGCTCCATGACCGCCGCTCTCTTTAAGGAGTCCCCCAGACCTCTGACCCATGCAGCCTTAAGGATGGCACCACTGCAGACAGGTGATCCCGGATATGCTCCATGACCGCCGCTCTCTTTAAGGAGTCCCCCAGACCTCTGACCCAGGCAGCCTTAAGGATGGCACCACTGCAGGCAGGTGATCCCGGATATGCTCCATGACCGCCGCTCTCTTTAAGGATTCCCCCAGACCTCTGACCCGGGCAGCCTTAAGGATGGCACCACTGCAGGCAGGTGATCCCGGATATGCTCCATGACCGCCGCTCTCTTTAAGGATTCCCCCAGACCTCTGACCCAGGCAGCCTTAAGGATGGCACCACTGCAGGCAGGTGATCCCGGATATGCTCCATGACCGCCGCTCTCTTTAAGGATTCCCCCAGACCTCTGACCCGGGCAGCCTTAAGGATGGCACCGCAGGCAGGTGATCCCGGATATACTCCATGACCGCTGCTCTCTTTAAGGATTCCCCCAGACCTCTGACCCGAGCAGCCTTAAGGATGGCACCACTGCAGGCAGGTGATCCCGGATATACTCCATGACCGCCGCTCTCTTTAAGGAGTCCCCCAGACCTCTGACATTCCATGTAAGGAATTTTACTTTATCAGCCATTATATATAGCTATAAGGGATTGAAAAATACAGGTGACTTGTAAGGTATCTCGCCTTTCTCTTCCCTTTTATAACCCTCTTTACAGTATTTCCACTTAGTCGGCTTGACCACTAGTATTTGCAGAAGCAAACAACAAGTTATAGAAACAAAAACCCCACAAACACATTTAAACAAGTAAATATTAATCCATCCGTTCAATCTGGATGAAGAAAGCCACCAGTCCGTCCTGTAGCCGTATACAAGGCAAGCGAATGAAGAAAGGCACCAGTCCATCCTGTAGCCGTATACAAGGCAAGCGAATGAAGAAAGCCACCAGTCTATCCTGTAGCCGTATACAAGGCAAGAGAATGAAGAAAGGCACCAGTCCATCCTGTAGCCGTATACAAGGCAAGCGAATGAAGAAAGGCACCAGTCCATCCTGTAGCCGTATACAAGGCAAGCGAATGAAGAAAGCCACCAGTCCGTCCTGTAGCCGTATACAAGGCAAGCGAATGAAGAAAGGCACCAGTCCATTCTGTAGCCGTATACAAGGCAAGCGAATGAAGAAAGCCACCAGTCCATCCTGTAGCCGTATACAAGACAAGCGAATGAAGAAAGGCACCAGTCCATCCTGTAGCCGTATACAAGGCAAGCGAATGAAGAAAGGCACCAGTCCATCCTGTAGCCGTATACAAGGCAAGCGAATGAAGAAAGCCACCAGTCCATCCTGTAGCCGTATACAAGGCAAGCGAATGAAGAAAGGCACCAGTCCATCCTGCAGCCATATACAAGGCAAGCGAATGAAGAAAGGCACCAGTCCATCCTGTAGCCTTATACAAGGCAAGCGAATGAAGAAAGCCACCAGTCCATCCTGTAGCCGTATACAAGGCAAGCGAATGAAGAAAGGCACCAGTCCATCCTGTAGCCGTATACAAGGCAAGCGAATGAAGAAAGCCACCAGTCCATCCTGTAGCCGTATACAAGGCAAGAGAATGAAGAAAGTCACCAGTCCATCCTGTAGCCGTATACAAGGCAAGCGAATGAAGAAAGTCACCAGTCCATCCTGTAGCCGTATACAAGGCAAGCGAATGAAGAAAGGCACCAGTCCATCCTGTAGCCGTATACAAGGCAAGCGAATGAAGAAAGGCACCAGTCCATCCTGTAGCCGTATACAAGGCAAGCGAATGAAGAAAGGCACCAGTCCATCCTGTAGCCGTATACAAGGCAAGCGAATGAAGAAAGGCACCAGTCCATCCTGTAGCCGTATACAAGGCAAGCGAATGAAGAAAGGCACCAGTCCATCCTGTAGACGTATACAAGGCAAGCGAATGAAGAAAGCCACCAGTCCATCCTGTAGCCGTATACAAGGCAAGCGAATGAAGAAAGGCACCAGTCCATCCTGTAGACGTATACAAGGCAAGCGAATTAAGAAAGGCACCAGTCCATCCTGTAGCCGTATACAAGGCAAGCGAATGAAGAAAGCCACCAGTCCATCCTGTAGCCGTATACAAGGCAAGCGAATGAAGAAAGTCACCAGTCCATCCTGTAGCCGTATACAAGGCAAGCGAATGAAGAAAGGCACCAGTCCATCCTGTAGCCGTATACAAGGCAAGCGAATGAAGAAAGGCACCAGTCCATCCTGTAGCCGTATACAAGGCAAGCGAATGAAGAAAGGCACCAGTCCATCCTGTAGCCGTATACAAGGCAAGCGAATGAAGAAAGCCACCAGTCCATCCTGTAGCCGTATACAAGGCAAGCGAATGAAGAAAGCCACCAGTCCATCCTGTAGCCGTATACAAGGCAAGCGAATGAAGAAAGCCACCAGTCCATCCTGTAGCCGTATACAAGGCAAGCGAATGAAGAAAGTCATCAGTCCATCCTGTAGCCGTATACAAGGCAAGCGAATGAAGAAAGGCACCAGTCCATCCTGTAGCCGTATAAAAGGCAAGCGAATGAAGAAAGCCACCAGTCCATCCTGTAGCCGTATACAAGGCAAGCGAATGAAGAAAGGCACCAGTCCATCCTGTAGCCGTATACAAGGCAAGCGAATGAAGAAAGGCACCAGTCTATCCTGTAGTCGTATACAAGGCAAGCAAATGAAGAAAGGCACCAGTCCATCCTGTAGCCGTATACAAGGCAAGCGAATGAAGAAAGCCACCAGTCCATCCTGTAGCCGTATACAAGGCAAGCGAATGAAGAAAGCCACCAGTCCATCCTGTAGCCGTATACAAGGCAAGAGAATGAAGAAAGGCACCAGTCCATCCTGTAGCCGTATACAAGGCAAGCGAATGAAGAAAGCCACCAGTCCATCCTGTAGCCGTATACAAGGCAAGCGAATGAAGAAAGTCACCAGTCCATCCTGTAGCCGTATACAAGGCAAGCGAATTAAGAAAGTCACCAGTCCATCCTGTAGCCGTATTCAAGGCAAGCGAATGAAGGAAGTCACCAGTCCATCCTGTAGCCGTATACAAGGCAAGCGAATGAAGAAAGTCACCAGTCCATCCTGTAGCCGTATACAAGGCAAGCGAATGAAGAAAGGCACCAGTCCATCCTGTAGCCGTATACAAGGCAAGCGAATGAAGAAAGCCACCAGTCCATCCTGTAGCCGTATACAAGACAAGCGAATGAAGAAAGTCACCAGTCCATCCTGTAGCCGTATACAAGGCAAGCGAATGAAGAAAGCCACCAGTCCATCCTGTAGCCGTATAAAAGGCAAGCGAATGAAGAAAGTCACCAGTCCATCCTGTAGCCGTATACAAGGCAAGCAAATGAAGAAAGTCACCAGTCCATCCTGTAGCCGTATACAAGGCAAGCGAATGAAGAAAGGCACCAGTCCATCCTGTAGCCGTATACAAGGCAAGCGAATGAAGAAAGCCACCAGTCCATCCTGTAGCCGTATACAAGGCAAGCGAATGAAGAGAGGCACCAGTCCATCCTGCAGCCGTATACAAGGCAAGCGAATGAAGAAAGCCACCAGTCCATCCTGTAGCCGTATACAAGGCAAGCGAATGAAGAAAGGCACCAGTCCATCCTGTAGCCGTATACAAGGCAAGCGAATGAAGAAAGGCACCAGTCCATCCTGTAGCCGTATACAAGGCAAGCGAATGAAGAAAGGCACCAGTCCATCCTGTAGCCGTATTCAAGGCAAGCGAACAATCAACCTAAAACGAAAAGGGTTAAACACTTCCTGGGGGCCTGCAATATTCAGATATAGCTCAGGATAGTTGTGTCCACTGGGTGATGGGCTAGGCAGTAAAGGATATGACCCCAACAGTCAATCGGGAAACTCTGATCGTATATATCTTTAATTATCCAGGTTCAAAGTTACTGATTTTGATGGTTCCTCGGCTCATTCAGATCAATCCAGCGGAGTGCGTCTTTCAGATGTTCAAAAAAGAAAGTCTCTCCCAGAGCCGCCGCTCTAAGTTTCGCAGGGTAAATCATGGAGTATGAGGTTTGCAGACTACGCAGAGTTCAGTTTACATCAAGAAACTGCGCCCTACGTTTTGAAACTTCAATGGAGTAATCCGGAAAAAAGAAATTCTTTGGCCGTTAATAGAGATGTCCCCTTTATCACGGGCGGCCTTAAGGGTGGCATCTCTGTCTTTGTAGTGCAGCAGCTTTATTAATACTGGACGTGGAGGGGACCCTGGTGACAGTGGCCGGGTTGGCACCCTGTGCGCCCTTTCCACAGCAAAGAAGGCAGACAGGCAATCAGCCCCAAACAACGTAACCATGTCTCAAAGTACTCATTCAGATTATTGCTCACAATTTTTTCAGGGACACCCATCACTCTTATATTATTTTGCAGGAGTCTGTTCTCCAAATCATCTGTTTTAGGTAATAGGGTCATGATCGGCTGTCCATGTCTGTGGCTGTCCTGTGATATCTGAGACTGTTTATCCTCCAGATCACTGGTTCTGCCCTCTGCTGCTGTAGTGCGGTCGTTAACCTTTTGTAGCCCTTGCCTCATAAAACAAAGTTCCTCTTTAATCTCTCCCATCTGACTGTTAAGTGAGGCTAAAGCAGCTTCATACTGTGTTACAGCCACAAACACATCCTTTATCGTGGGCTCATTAATGTTCTGATCTGTATTATGGTGGGAAGCAGTGATTTCTGGCTGAGGCTGCGGGCACGGGAACTTGCAGAGACCTTATCAGCAGTGTTATTGAATTCCTCTGAGAGCACAGAGAAAGGATTAGACACCTCAATGATTTGTGTCTGTGCCTCATTGTCAGTGCAGGTTCCTGTGTCTGAAGCTCTAACACATCCAGCCAGCCTCAGTGCTGTGCCTGCAGCCACTGACGTCCCTGTTCTGTTACCTGCTGCAGAGGAGCCTGCGCCATCTTGGGTGCCTCCATTCCCTCCTGCTCCCCGTCGTCTCGCTGCTGCTCCTCTGGCCATGATCGCTCCTCCTATGCACACCGGTAAGTGCTATGACATGTATAAAAGGGGTAATACCGCTTTTTATTACGTTAGGGGACCAATGGATCCTCCGGCAGGCTAGTTATCCCAGGGGCTCTCCTAGCACACTTCCACTCACATGTCCGGCCACGCCCCATGGATGTAATTTTTACACATGGACTAATTAAACGCATGTTTTTACTTGG
Source organism: Phyllobates terribilis (assembly GCF_046119375.1). Lineage (NCBI taxonomy): Eukaryota > Metazoa > Chordata > Amphibia > Anura > Dendrobatidae > Phyllobates > Phyllobates terribilis. Next base: position 129,063 of record NW_027363051.1, on the reverse strand, counting down.
AGCTGGATACCACATCTTCTTTGGCTATTCATCACGCTTTGATCAGAACCTTCTCCCGAGCTCCAATCATGAACCACACAGGTGAGCTGGATTTACTTTATCTCTTATCAGTAATCATGTCCACAGTATGTCTACCAGCATGATAGGAAACCTTAGAAGACGGCAATAGCACTGAAGACACATTAACCACTTAAGGACCGAGCCACTTTGTATGTTAATGACCCGGCCTCATTTTACAATTCTGACCGGCGTCACTTTATGTGGTAATAACTCTGGAGCTTCCGCACATCCCAATGATTCTGAGAATGTTTTTCGTGACACATTGCACTTCATGTTAGTGGTAAATTTTGGTCGTTATTATTTGCATTTATTTATGAAAATATCAAAAATTTGCCCAAAAAAAAAATTGAGAATTTTGCAATTTTCCAACATTTAATTTTTATGCCCTTAAACCAGATATTTATTAACTATTTTTGGTGGTAAAACTAACATTTACTACATGTCTACTTTACATCAGAGTCATTTTTAAAACAAATATAGTTTTTGTTACGAAATTAGAGGGTTAGAAATTTATCAGCAGTTTCTCATTTTAACAAGAAAATTTACAAAACCTATTTTTTAGGGACCACATCATGTTTGACTTTGAGGGACCTATGTGACAGAAAATACCCAAAAGTGACACGATTTGAGAAACTGCACCAATCAAAATTGCTCAAAACCACATTCAATAACTTTATTAACCCTTTAGGTGCTTTACAGGGATGAAAGCAATGTGGAAGAGAAAAATGAAAATTAATTTTTTTCCCACAAAAATTGTTTCTTTAGCCCCAAATTTTGCATTTTTACAAGAATGAAAGGAGAAAATGCATCATACAATTTGATGTGCACTTTCTCCTGAGTACGCCGATACCCCATATGTGGGGGAAAACCTACGGTTTGGGTGCATGGCAGGGCTCAGAAGGGAAGGCGCGCCATTTGACTTTTGGAGTGCAAAATCGTCTAAATAGATAGCGGACGCCATGTCACATTTGCAGAGCCCCTGATGTGCCTAAACAGTGGAAACCCCCCACAACTGACCCCATTTTGGAAACTACAACGCTCAAGGAATTTATCTAAAGGTATGGTGAACATTTTAAAACCACAGGTGTTTCACAAAATTTTAAGAAATTGGACTGTGAAAATTAAAAATTATGTTTTTTCTCCAAAAATGTTGTTTTAGCCACAAATTTTTCATTTTCACAAAGAAATCATCCAGGGGTGCAGTGATCATATTGACTCTATATGTGTTTCACAAAATGTTATACCATTGAACGGTGAAGAACAAAAATGACATATTTACCACTAAAATGTTTTAGCCCCAGATTTTACATTTTCACAAGGGAAAATGGGCAAACATGACCACATAATTTGTTACACAATTTCTGCTGAACGGGGCAATACCCCATATGTGGCTGTACTGTACTGCTTAGCCACATGGCGAGACTCGGGAGGGAAGGAGCAATATTTGACTCTTTGAGAACAAATTTTCATAGAATAATTTGCAGACTCCATATACAGAGCCCCTAAGTGGCAGAAGAGCAGTATCCCCCCTCAAGTGACCCTATTTTGGAAATTATACCCCTTTAAGAATTTATCTACAATTGTAGTGATGAATTTGACTCCATGACTGTTTTCCAGAAACGAGCAGCAATGGATGTTGCTGAGTGAAAATGCAAATATGCCATTGTAGTGACTGGTACATTGTAGTGACTGGTACATTGTAGTGCCCAGTACTTTGTAGCGCCCAGTACTTTGTAGTTCCCATTACATTATGCCCGGCTCGTGTTTCTGGAGTCACGCACCCTGTAAATTATGTTGGCTCTTCTATCTACATTCATGACAAACATGTGGACGCTAACTGCGGTCTAGACACACTGTGGGGCCCAGGAGTAGGGGAGTATTTGGATTTGGGAGCGAAGATTTTGCTGGATTTCTTTTAGTGGGAGCCACATCACTTTTCCAGAGCCTTTGTTCTACCAGTAATGTGGACGCCCCCTACATTACTGTTTACAGATGATGAACCTGAGTAGGGACTTGTTTTTTGTGGGTTGAGTAGAAGCTTTTATTGGTGGCATTTTGGATCACATTTATCCTGTGCTCTACGCTGAGCACTTACATCAGGGTTTCAATCTATATCTACAAAATACGTGTTTCAGATGACACCCCCGAGGGATACATTCATATAATGAGGCAGCAGAGTTGCTCTGGACTCTGTGTTGGCTCTGATCAGCGTTGTCCTATTTTTCAAAAGTGCACAAAGCTGTGGCGGATCGTGCTTTTATGCACGCTTAAAAAGACGGACACCGACGGATCACAGGTCAGACGGCGTTCACAATGTCTCCATCTGCCTCATTATAGGGAATCTGTCTCGGAAGTTCTGTCTGAATAACAAGCTGAATCATTTACATGGCAGCATGAGACTTGTGTAAGAACAATATGGAAGTAAAGGATGGAAGTAATATTAAAGCCAGTAATTATTATACACTGGACATTATTACACACCTGTGGAAACATCTACAGGAATCTCCTCCTTCCCGTCACTCACACACGGCTGATCCCTCCTCGTCATCGCTTCTTCTTCTGTCTCGTCCTTCACTTTATTCTTAGTCGGATCTTCCTCCTGATATATCAGATGTAACAATCAGCGCAATACAAGAAACCACCAAAATCTGTGACATCTATGACCTCGATCAGAAATGTCCCCCCCATATACAGATCCGGTACAGGGCTCAGCACCGTCTACCTGATGACTCTCCGGGATGTTGTGATTCTCCTCTGGACAGTCCTGGGGATACAGAGGACGGGGACATCTCTCTGGTGGATTTCTTTCCATGAGTCCATCTGTAGGAAACACAAAGTGACGTAATACAGTGACATGTAAAAGTTTGTGCACCCCTGGTCAAAATTCCTGTTATTGTGCACAGTGAAGCAAGCTGAAGATGAAATGATCTCTAAAAGGCCTAAAGTTAAAGATGAGATTTCCTTTGTATTTTAGGCAAATAAATAATGCAAAAGTTTAGACACCCTGCATGGTTAGTACCTAGTAGCACCCCCTTTTGCAAGTATCACAGCTTGTAAACCCTTTTTTGGCCAAATTCTTATTTGAGGGATTTTCATCCTTTCTTCCTTTGAGAATTTTTCCAGTTCTGTGAGATTCCTGGGTCGTCTTGCATCTCCTCTGCTATTTTGCAGTCTATCCACAGATTTTCAAGATGTTCAGATCAGGGGACTGTGAGGGCCATTGTAAAACCTTCAGCTTGCGCCTTTTCAGGTCTTCTATTGTGGATTTTGACGTGTATTTAGCATCATTATCCATTTGCCATCCTCTTTTCACCTTCAGCTTTTTTACAGATGGTGTTATGTTTGCATCAAGAATTTGTTGAAATTTCATTGAATCCATTCTTCCCTCTACCTGTGAAATGTTCCCAGTGCCACTGACTGCAACAGAACCCCAAAGCAGGATTGATCCACCCCCATGCTTAATAATTGGCGAGATGTTCTTTTCCTAAAATTCTGTGCCCTTTTTTCTCCACACATACCTTTGAACATTTTCTATTTTACCCTCATCAGTCCACAGAACTTGCTTCCATAATGCATCAGGCTTGTTTAGATGTTCTTTTGTACTTCTGACACTGAATTTTATGATGAGAATGCAGGAGAGGTTTTCTTCTGATGACTCTTCCATGAAGGCCATATTTGTGCAGGTGTCTCTGCACAGTAGAACAATGTACCTCAACTCCGGAGTCTGCTAAATCTTTCTGAAGGTCTTTTGCAGTCAGCTGGGTGTTCTGATTTGCCTCTCTAGCAATCGTACGAGCAGCTCTCACTGAAATTTTGCTTGGTCTTCCAGACCTTATATTGACCTCCACTGTGCCTGGTAACTGCCATTTCTAAATTACATTTCTGAGGAAAGGGCAACTTGAAAACGCTTTGCTATCTTCTTATAGCCTTCTCCTGCTTTGTGGCCTCCACCATTTTCTGAGTACTTGGCAGCTGCTTAGAAGAACCCATGGCTGCTGTTTTTGGCACAATGTTAGAGGAGGCTGAGTTTTTATAAAGCTAAGAAATTTGCATCACCTGGTCTTTACTATCGACGATAGTGAACGAGCCATAACCCTAACAGGCTAATTAAGGTCTGAGACCTTGGTTGAAGTCATCTGAGCACACAAATCTCCAAGGGCACCCAAACTTTTACATCAGCCCATTTTCCTTTTAGTAGTTTTTAAACTGTAAAAAATGACAATATTTCTTATTTTTTCCTAAAATACAAAGGAAATGTGTCATCTTTAACTTTAGGCCATTTAGATCATTTCATCTTCAACTTGCTTAACTGTTCACAATAAGTCATTTTGACCAGGGGTGACCGAACTTTTACATGACACTGCAGATTGTGTCATGTGATGATGAGATGATGGGAGTAGTAGTAGATGACCACAGAACAGACATGATAGTCTCCCTCCTCACCCTGCTGATCGGCCCATATTGCGGTCACCTTTTGTGCTCCATGTATAACCTCAACCTTAATATCAATCAGATCTTCACCCTAAAAAGAAAAATGTAAGATGAGCTCAGGTCCCATCACTTCATGGTCAGATGTTGTGGGGACTTCAGTGTCATCTACCTGATGATCCTCCGGGATGCTGTGATTCTCCTCTGGACAGTCCTGGGGATACAGAGGACGGGGACATCTCTCTGGTGGATTTCTCCTCCTGGATCCATCTGTGGAGACACAGAGACTGAATACATGACCTGCCGTGTATCAGTCTATATATGAGACTCGTCTCTCAGAACCGGTAATTCTATGTTTATGTATCAGGGAATAAATTACATTGTTGTGGTCCTCACCACCGGTACCAAGGACCCAGCACATTGTGGGCCTCAAGTATAAAGTGAGGCCAAAGCCTAATGCTCTGCACTCGGAGAATGAGGACCCTGAGGAGAGGGACAGAGAAGATCAGGGCTGTGGAGTTGGAGCCCATTTTGCTGGAGTCGATATAAAATGGACAGAGTGACTCCTAAAATATATAATAAATTGGATTTAGTAATTCAATGCAGTTTGTGGGAAATATTTTTTCATAAGAATTTGGGAAAGTTATGAAATGTCCTACAAATGTCTGTCCTATTCCTGATCTAAGGGTCTAGACTTTTAGCTGAGATTAATCTGTGCTACAGTAAATTTATCACTTAAACATGAGCCATGTATGAGGGAGTCGGAGTCGGTGTCATGGAAAGTGAGGAGTCGGAGGTTTGGCTTACCGACTCCACAGCCCTGGAGAAGACCCTCGTCAGTCAGATGAAGGAGCCGTACTAAGAAACACAACTTCTCCAAGATTCATCTCCACCAGGGATGGAACCACAGAGGAGCTGGAGAAAGCTCCACATTTCCATCCATCGGGTCCTTTCCTAATTCGCCATTATGGAGATTGGGGGACGGATGGTGACCATTTACCAGTGATTGTATTTTGAGAGATGATGATGTCACTATGTGGATGTGGTCTCCCTCCTGGACAAGATCCTCTGGGATCACTCAGAGGAGAGAACCTGACATCCTCCTATTAAAAGATGAGTTACTGCGTTTTTATTCTTTTTTAAATAGAGATAAATCTCAACATCCGCCTCGGTATAAACACTAAAATAGGCAGCAAGTGCAGCGTTTGTCTCTAAAGGAGGAAAAAAAGGCACATGTACGACTAACGTACGAAGTCACAGAACCCGGAAGGACGGTGTTGTGGGGAGCACCCAGTACGCAGCGGTTAGTGCCTATCAATGTGTAGAAAGGACAACTAGAGAGCAGGCACCGGGGTCATGGGCGCTTACTGATGCACACGGGGAGCCAAGGAGAGATTGTCTGGTCCGATTCCACAGAAAAGCTCCATAATACATATTCTTCTGAACAAACATCCCTTTAAGGGAGACTTACACTTATTATTACCACCCTTGTGCTGCCTGATGTTCCTGCAGGGCCAACACCTGCGTCATCATCCCACTTATATCGTTCTGATCAGACCCCATGAAGAGGAAGAGCAGACCACCTGACATTTTGCTATCGTTGAGTCCTTGAGGCGAGAACACCCCATCCCGCGCATTCTGATGTCATGTGATAACGCTCTTTAACCCCTTGCTGATATCTGGTGTTCATGCATGGAGCATGCCAGGTGCACGTATGTGGAGCGAGCTCCAATTGCTGCCATTTAACCACTTCACTGCTGCTGACAGCCTGACAGTGCCATTTAAAGGGAACCTGTTATGTAAAACAATGCTATTAACCTGCAGACATCAGGCTAATCTACAGGTTAACAAAGGTTTGCCATGACTACCAGCAGCCTACAGAAGACCCCCGTCTCTGCCTCCTTGGTTTTCCTATGAAGCCCGGTATGAATAGGATCTTAGGTTGAAATCGACATTATTTTTGCTTTGTCTCCCAAAATGAGAAGAAAAATATTGTTTTTTATAAACAAACATATTTGGCATTTTCACTTCAGGATTTATCCCACACGGTAAACGCCATAAGGCAAAAAACATCAAAACCTCAAAAACACCTCCCCAAAACTGCAATGAAAATAGATCAAAAAGTCACAGATACCCCTAAAATGGTACCAATAAAAAGGTCAGCGGCCATTCAAGAAGAGAAGCCCTCACACAACTCCGATAACGGAAGATAAAGTGATGGGTGTCAGGAACAGTTCTGAATATTTAACCCATAAAATATATTCTAAAAAAAAAAATGGAAGTTTGGAATCTCCGTAACTGTAATGACCTGGAAATTCACAGCGAGGTCACAAAACCCAAAACATAAATGTGAAATAGCGTTTTGTTGTTTTTAATTAACCTCATCTGGAATTGTTCCTGTTTTTCGGCACATTATATGGTAAAATGCACAATTTGTCATGTAAAAAACAGAAGAGCTCAAACATCTGTGGATGGAAAAATATAAATATTATGGCCTATAGAAGAAGGGGAGGGGAAAAAATGGAAATTTGCCCCATCGGGACGGGGTTGAAACGTTGATATTGACTCCTAGGATTGCTGCCTCCTGTAGGTGGCGCTAGAGACCCCGTTCTCTGCATATCTTATTTCCCATGGGGCATTGCATGGCCTATAACTCTCTGTACTCAGAATCGCCGCTCTCCTCCAGGAGACACATTACCCCCTATAGAGAGGAGTGCGCGGTGGTCCGACCTTCTCCTCCAGTGCGGAAAGTTCTGAGCTTCTCCGCCTGCAGAGCGAGTGGTGAATAGACGCGGGGGCCGGAGAACTGCTGGAGCCTCCATGTCCGGCTCTGGGGGGTGATCGGCTCCACCACGCTCCATCTTTATCTCAGGACTCGTGTTTCGGGGTCTGAGGGACGGTCCGGTGCTGATATTTATCCAGGACTTTGTGCTCAGTACGGAGAAAGTGATTTGTCACAAAGAAGAAGAATGAACGGAGGAGACCAAGGAAGGTCACACAAGTGTCAGCCAAGAGGGAGGAGCCGGACGCCCGACCACGACTGATGACGACATTGAGCCTGCACCGATTCTGAGGGACGGACGAGCGACAGCGGATTAGGGGGAAAATCATCAGTAAATTAACCCCGACTCTGCTGAGTAACAATCCACGACAGACTCAGGAACCGAAAGATCTCACAGGAGAGAAAGGACAGAAGCGCTGGGACATCTGCAGACAAAATGTGACCGATGCTCTAAGGAAGGTGAAAGATTCTGAAAGAAGCCGCCGAGGACGAAGACTCAAGACTGATGAAGACGACAGCAGAGAAACCGCGACTCACAGATCAGAAGAGAAGAATCAGGGAATGAAAGCTGTGAGAAAATGTAGAGAAAACCAGAGCAAGTCTGGAGAAAAATCATCTATTATAGGACGAGGCCGAGAGACGTCATCACATCCACCGGAGCCAACAAGAGTCTCCTCTCACCTGGTGATGTCAGAGGCCGGAGCTCCTCCATCATCACCTCCTGGTACCGATCCTGGTGTCCTTCTAGATACTCCCACTCCTCCATGGAGAGATAGACAGCGACGTCCTGACACCTTATAGGAACCTGACAACAACGACACCGCCATCACCCAGAATCCTCCAGTGCTGCCCTGTATAATGTCCCAGCAGTCAGCTCTCCGGTCACCACCCAGAATCCTCCAGTGCTGTCCTGTATAATGTCCCAGCAGCCACCTCTCCGCTCATCACCCAGAATCCTCCAGTGCTGTCCTGTATAATGTCCCAGCAGTCACCTCTCCGCTCATCACCCAGAATCCTCCAGTGCTGTCCTGTATAATGTCCCAGCAGTCACCTCTCTGGTCATCACCCAGAATCCTCCAGTGCCGTCCTGTATAATGTCCCAGCAGTCACCTCTCCGGTCATCACCCAGAATCCTCCAGTGCTGTCCTGTATAATGTCCCAGCATTCACCTCTCCGCTCATCACCCAGAATCCTCCAGTGCTGTCCTGTATAATGTCCCAGCAGTCACCTCTCCGCTCATCACCCAGAATCCTCCAGTGCTGTCCTTTATAATGTCCCAGCAGTCACCTCTCCGCTCATCACCCAGAATCCTCCAGTGCCGTCCTGTATAATGTCCCAGCAGTCACCTCTCCGCTCATCACCCAGAATCCTCCAGTGCTGTCCTGTATAATGTCAAAGCAGTCACCTCTCCGGTCATCACCCAGAATCCTCCAGTGCTGTCCTGTATAATGTCAAAGCAGTCACCTCTCCGGTCATCACCCAGAATCCTCCAGTGCTGTCCTGTATAATGTCAAAGCAGTCACCTCTCCGCTCATCACCCAGAATCCTCCAGTGCTGTCCTGTATAATGTCAAAGCAGTCACCTCTCCGGTCATCACCCAGAATCCTCCAGTGCTGTCCTGTATAATGTCAAAGCAGTCACCTCTCCGCTCATCACCCAGAATCCTCCAGTGCTGTCCTGTATAATGTCAAAGCAGTCACCTCTCCGGTCATCACCCAGAATCCTCCAGTGCTGTCCTGTATAATGTCAAAGCAGTCACCTCTCCGCTCATCACCCAGAATCCTCCAGTGCCGTCCTGTATAATGTCCCAGCATTCACCTCTCCGCTCATCACCCAGAAACCTCCAGTGCTGTCCTGTATAATGTCTCAGCAGACACCTCTCCGGTCATCACCCAGAATCCTCCAGTGCTGTCCTGTATAATGTCCCAGCAGTCACCTCTCCGCTCATCACCCAGAATCCTCCAGTGCCGTCCTGTATAATGTCCCAGCAGTCACCTCTCCGCTCATCACCCAGAATCCTCCAGTGCTGTCCTGTATAATGTCCCAGCAGTCACCTCTCCGCTCATCACCCAGAATCCTCCAGTGCTGCCCTGTATAATGTCCCAGCATTCACCTCTCCGCTCATCACCCAGAAACCTCCAGTGCTGTCCTGTATAATGTCTCAGCAGACACCTCTCCAGTCATTACCCAGAATCCTCCAGTGCTGTCCTGTATAATGTCCCAGCAGTGACCTCTCCGGTCATCACCCAGAATCCTCCAGTGCTGTCCTGTATAATGTCCCAGCAGCCACCTCTCCGCTCATCACCCAGAATCCTCCAGTGCTGTCCTGTATAATGTCCCAGCAGTCACCTCCCCGCTCATCACCCAGAATTCTCCAGTGCTGTCCTGTATAATGTCCCAGCAGTCACCTCTCCGCTCATCACCCAGAATCCTCCAGTGCTGTCCTGTATAATGTCCCAGCAGTCACCTCTCCGCTCATCACCCAGAATCCTCCAGTGCGGTCCTGTATAATGTCCCAGCAGTCACCTCTCCGGTCATCACCCAGAATCCTCCAGTGCTGTCCTGTATAATGTCCCAGCAGTCACCTCTAAAGTCATCACCCAGAATCCTCCAGTGCCATCCTGTATAATGTCCCAGCAGTCACCTCTCCACTCATCACCCAGAATCCCCCAGTGCCGTCCTGTATAATGTCCCAGCAGTCACCTCTCTGCTCATCACCCAGAATCCTCCAGTGCTGTCCTGTATAATGTCCCAGCAGTCACCTCTCTGCTCATCACCCAGAATCCTCCAGTGCTGTCCTGTATAATGTCCCAACAGTCACCTCTCCGATCATCACCCAGAATCCTCCAGTGCTGTCCTGTATAATCTCCCAGCAGTCACCTCTCCGGTCATCACCCAGAATCCTCCAGTGCTGTCCTGTATAATGTCCCAGCAGTCACCTGTCCGCTCATCACCCAGAATCCTCCAGTGCTGTCCTGTATAATGTCCCAACAGTCACCTCTCCAGTCATCACCCAGAATCCTCCAGTGCTGCCCTGTATAATGTCCCAGCAGTCACCTCTCCGCTCATCACCCAGAATCCTCCAGTGCTGTACTGTATAATGTCCCAGCAGTCACCTCTCCGCTCATCACCCAGAATCCTCCAGTGCTGTCCTGTATAATGTCCCAGCAGTCACCTCTCCGCTCATCACCCAGAATCCTCCAGTGCTGTCCTGTATAATGTCAAAGCAGTCACCTCTCCGGTCATCACCCAGAATCCTCCAGTGCTGTCCTGTATAATGTCAAAGCAGTCACCTCTCCGGTCATCACCCAGAATCCTCCAGTGCTGTCCTGTATAATGTCCCAGCAGTCACCTCTCCGCTCATCACCCAGAATCCTCCAGTGCTGTCCTGTATAATGTCCCAGCAGTCACCTCTCCGCTCATCACCCAGAATCCTCCAGTGCGGTCCTGTATAATGTCCCAGCAGTCACCTCTCCGGTCATCACCCAGAATCCTCCAGTGCTGTCCTGTATAATGTCCCAGCAGTCACCTCTCCAGTCATCACCCAGAATCCTCCAGTGCCATCCTGTATAATGTCCCAGCAGTCACCTCTCCACTCATCACCCAGAATCCCCCAGTGCCGTCCTGTATAATGTCCCAGCAGTCACCTCTCTGCTCATCACCCAGAATCCTCCAGTGCTGTCCTGTATAATGTCCCAGCAGTCACCTCTCTGCTCATCACCCAGCATCCTCCAGTGCTGTCCAGTATAATGTCCCAGCAGTCACCTCTCTGCTCATCACCCAGAATCCTCCAGTGCTGTCCTGTATAATGTCCCAGCAGTCACCTCTCCGATCATCACCCAGAATCCTCCAGTGCTGCCCTGTATAATGTCCCAGCATTCACCTCTCCGCTCATCACCCAGAAACCTCCAGTGCTGTCCTGTATAATGTCTCAGCAGACACCTCTCCGGTCATCACCCAGAATCCTCCAGTGCTGTCCTGTATAATGTCCCAGCAGTCACCTCTCCGCTCATCACCCAGAATCCTCCAGTGCCGTCCTGTATAATGTCCCAGCAGTCACCTCTCCGCTCATCACCCAGAATCCTCCAGTGCTGCCCTGTATAATGTCCCAGCATTCACCTCTCCGCTCATCACCCAGAAACCTCCAGTGCTGTCCTGTATAATGTCCCAGCAGTCACCTCTCCAGTCATTACCCAGAATCCTCCAGTGCTGTCCTGTATAATGTCCCAGCAGTGACCTCTCCGGTCATCACCCAGAATCCTCCAGTGCTGTCCTGTATAATGTCCCAGCAGCCACCTCTCCGCTCATCACCCAGAATCCTCCAGTGCTGTCCTGTATAATGTCCCAGCAGCCACCTCTCCGCTCATCACCCAGAATCCTCCAGTGCTGTCCTGTATAATGTCCCAGCAGTCACCTCTCGGCTCATCACCCAGAATCCTCCAGTGCTGTCCTGTATAATGTCCCAGCAGTCACCTCTCCGCTCATCACCCAGAATCCTCCAGTGCTGTCCTGTATAATGTCCCAGCAGTCACCTCTCCGCTCATCACCCAGAATCCTCCAGTGCGATCCTGTATAATGTCCCAGCAGTCACCTCTCCGGTCATCACCCAGAATCCTCCAGTGCTGTCCTGTATAATGTCCCAGCAGTCACCTCTCCAGTCATCACCCAGAATCCTCCAGTGCCATCCTGTATAATGTCCCAGCAGTCACCTCTCCACTCATCACCCAGAATCCCCCAGTGCCGTCCTGTATAATGTCCCAGCAGTCACCTCTCTGCTCATCACCCAGAATCCTCCAGTGCTGTCCTGTATAATGTCCCAGCAGTCACCTCTCTGCTCATCACCCAGCATCCTCCAGTGCTGTCCAGTATAATGTCCCAGCAGTCACCTCTCTGCTCATCACCCAGAATCCTCCAGTGCTGTCCTGTATAATGTCCCAGCAGTCACCTCTCCGATCATCACCCAGAATCCTCCAGTGCTGTCCTGTATAATCTCCCAGCAGTCACCTCTCCGCTCATAACCCAGAATCCTCCAGTGCTGTCCTGTATAATGTCCCAGCAGTCACCTCTCCAGTCATCACCCAGAATCCTCCAGTGCTGTCCTGTATAATGTCCCAGCAGTCACCTCTCCAGTCATCACCCAGAATCCTCCAGTGCTGCCCTGTATAATGTCTCAGCAGTCACCTCTCCAGTCATCACCCAGAATCCTCCAGTGCTGTCCTGTATAATGTCCCAGCAGTCACCTCTCCGCTCATCACCCAGAATCCTCCAGTGCCGTCCTGTATAATCTCCCAGCAGTCACCTCTCCGGTCATCACCCAGAATCCTCCAGTGCTGTCCTGAATAATGTCTCAGCAGTCACCTCTCCGGTCATCAATCAGAATCCTCCAGTGCTGTCCTGTATAATGTCCCAGCAGTCACCTCTCCGCTCATCATCCAGAATCCTCCAGTGCTGCCCTGTATAATGTCCCAGCAGTCACCTCTCCGCTCAGCAGCTCAATCATCTTGTTGCTGAGCTCTAGGATCTTCTTCTTCCTCTCATGTATCGGGGGGTGCGGGGGAGGCTCTGTGATGGGGCCCGGGCTCCGCCCTCCTGACTCCTGGAGATGGATGATGGGAGTCACACCCTCCCCCGGTGTCTTCCTCACTATTGTGTAATCCTGTGTATGGAGAGAGACACTTAGGGAGAAGAATTCCTTCCCGACTCCAGATCTGACAATCAGTAGAAATCCCGGGATCAATAACCGTCTCCAGTAATCTGGGGCCATAACCTGGAATATTATTACACTCAGGACAGACATCCAGGCCCCTCTACAGCTCTTATAGGGAATCCCCATGACAACTCCTCCTGGCAGAGAGCTGCACACAATCACTGCTCTTACAGTAAAGAATCCTTCTCTTCCTCCTCTGGATTTCCTCTTCCTGATGTCGGACTTGTTCCATAACACAATAAAGCTGATAGAAATGTAGAGGAGTTACCTCTCCGCTCAGCAGGGAGATGATCTCCAGGGTGAAGTGTAATAATCTTCTGGTGGTCTCGTCCTCGTCCATCCTCGGGGTCATTCAGGAGAAGGAGGGATGAACACTGGATCAGCTGGAGGAAACTCGTCCTGCCAGCGTCTTCATGATGAAGGAGAAGATGGAGATCACAGGGGACGATATAACGACAATCACTGAATTCTGCCCCAAGTATCCGACATTTATCAGGAAGAATCGGGAGGAAAAGCCACAAACTCCACCGCGACCTCCTCCGCCGATCTGACCACTCATTATCAGCCTCGTAGGAGGACGGTCACTGTGGTAACTACAGCGCCAGCAGGGGACGGTCACCGTGGTAACTACACCTCCAGCGGAGGCCGGTCACCGTGGGAACTACACCTCCAGCGGAGGCCGGTCACCGTGGGAACTACACCTCCAGCGGAGGACGGTCACCGTGGGAACTACACCTCCAGCGGAGGACGGTCACCGTGGTAACTCCACCTCCAGCGGGGACGGTCACCGTGGTAACTCCACCTCCAGCGGGGACGGTCATTGTGGTAACTCCACCTTCAGCGGGGGCGGTCACCGTGGTAACTCCACCTTCAGCGGGGGCGGTCACCGTGGTAACTCCACCGCCAGCGGGGGACGGTCACCGTGGTAACTCCACCTCCAGCGGGGACGGTCACCGTGGTAACTCCACCTCCAGCGGGGGCGGTCACCGTGGTAACTCCACCTCCAGCGGGGACGGTCATCGTGGTAACTCCACCTCCAGCGGGGACGGTCACCGTGGTAACTCCACCGCCAGCGGGGGACGGTCACCGTGGTAACTCCACCTCCAGCGGGGGACGGTCACCGTGGTAACTCCACCTCCAGCGGGGGACGGTCACCGTGGTAACTCCACCTCCAGCGGGGGACGGTCACCGTGGTAACTCCACCTCCAGCGGGGGATGGTCACCGTGGTAACTCCACCTCCAGCGGGGGCGGTGAGGTGAGGAGGAGCCGCTGCACATCCCCCATACAACACTGAGGAGCCGCAGTCACATGGAGCAGGAGCCTCCACAGGAACAGCTCTGATCTCACCCCACACTCTCCTCTCACAGATTCACCACAAACCCTCCCTGTAATCTCACCGGAATGGCGGGAAGCGGAAACCTGCTGCTGGCTGATACCAGAGAGCAAGAGCTGCGCACAACCAGGACGGAGCTGCTGCACTGAGAGCGGGAGGACCTGTGGTGACGTCACCGCCGTGTGATCAGGGGGCGGGGCTCAGGAGAGCAGTGGTGAAGGACCTGTGGTGACATCACCGCCATGTGATCAGGGGGCGGAGCTCAGGAGAGAGGTGGTGAAGGACCTGTGGTGACGTCACCGCCATGTGATCAGGGGCGGGGCTCCGGAGAGATGTGAAGGCCATGTGATGTGATGACGTCACCGCAGCGCCTCCCGCTCGGTATAGGTCTGTGTTGCGCTCTGTTGCTCTCTGGTGTCAGCCCCAGTGGTGATGGATGGAGTCACAGCGGAGGCTGCTGTCTGTGTACAGGGCGGGGACTCCAGCACTGAGCCCTCAGCATGTGGGGCCCCGGGACACGAATAAGACGCCGCAGCTCAGAGAGGAGCCGCGCCCTGTGTGTACAGAGGCCAAGAAACTGCAGCAGAACCAAGACCCTGAGCCGGAGGAGACGCTGCGGAGTGTAGGAGCGCGTTCACACTGCGCCGCTTCACAGCCAGAAACCGAGAGAAAGACAGCAAGGAAGTAACAAGCAGTGCTCGGCCACGCCCCCTCCTCAGAGCTCCGCCCACGCCCCCTCCTCAGAGCTCCGCCCACGCCCCCTCCTCAGAGCTCCGCCCACGCCCCCTCCTCAGAGCTCCGCCCACGCCCCCTCCTCAGAGCTCCGCCCACGCCCCCTCCTCAGAGCTCCGCCCACGCCCCCTCCTCAGAGCTCCGCCCTCGCCCCTCCTTAGAGCTCCGCCCACGCCCCCTCCTCAGAGCTCTGCCCACGCCCCCTCCTCAGAGCTCCGCCCACGCCCCCTCCTCAGAGCTCCGCCCCTCCTCAGAGCTCCGCCCACGACCCCTCTTCAGAGCTCCGCCCACGCCCTCTCTTCAGAGCTCCGCCCACGCCCCCTCCTCAGAGCTCCGCCCCTCCTTAGAGCTCCGCCCACGCCCCCTCCTCAGAGCTCCGCCCACGCCCTCTCTTCAGAGCTCCGCCCACGCCCCCTCAGAGCTCCGCCCCCTCCTCAGAGCTCCGCCCCCTCCTCGGTGTCCCTGCAGAGGTGAGGAGATGGAGTTCCTGCTCTGAGGCTCCTGTGCACACAGCGCGGTCTATAAGGACGAGTCCTACAGCCGCTCCATACTGGTTATACTGAGGGGGCGTCACACAGGGGGCCAGCACTAATCAGGGGGCTTCTAAGGCGATTGCTCACTCTATCTATCTCTCTGGAGGACATACTGTGCGGCTGTATAAGGGGCTGTGCACACGGGCAGTAATGGCGGCATGTGGGAGGGATATGGGGGTGTTGGCTGTATTTGGATGGTACATGGGGTGCTGGCTGTATTTGGGAGGTACATGGGGTGCTGGCTGTATTTGGAGGTACATGGGGTGCTGGCTGTATTTGGGAGGTACATGGGGTGCTGGCTGTATTTGGGGGGTACATGGGGTGCTGGCTGTATTTGGAGGTACATGGGGTGCTGGCTGTATTTGGGAGGTACATGGGGTGCTGGCTGTATTTGGGGGGTACATGGGGTGCTGGCTGTATTTGGAGGTACATGGGATGCTGGCTGTATTTGGGAGGTACATGGGGTGCTGGCTGTATTTGGGAGGTACATGGGGTGCTGGCTGTATTTGGGGGGTACATGGGGTGCTGGCTGTATTTGGAGGTACATGGGGTGCTGGCTGTATATGGGAGGTACATGGGGTGCTGGCTGTATTTGGGAGGTACATGGGGTGCTGGCTGTATTTGGGGGGTACATGGGGTGCTGGCTGTATTTGGAGGTACATGGGGTGCTGGCTGTATTTGGAGGTACATGGGGTGTTGGCTGTATTTGGGAGGTACATGGGGTGTTGGCTGTATTTGGGAGGTACATGGGGTGCTGGCTGTATTTGGAGGTACATGGGATGCTGGCTGTATTTGGGAGGTACATGGGGTGCTGGCTGTATTTGGGGGGTACATGGGGTGCTGGCTGTATTTGGAGGTACATGGGGTGCTGGCTGTATTTGGGAGGTACATGGGGTGCTGGCTGTATTTGGGAGGTACATGGGGTGCTGGCTGTATTTGGAGGTACATGGGGTGCTGGCTGTATTTGGGAGGTACATGGGGTGCTGGCTGTATTTGGAGGTACATGGGGTGCTGGCTGTATTTGGGAGGTACATGGGGTGCTGGCTGTATTTGGGAGGTACATGGGGTGCTGGCTGTATATGGGAGGTACATGGGGTGCTGGCTGTATTTGGGAGGTACATGGGATGCTGGCTGTATTTGGGAGGTACATGGGGTGCTGGCTGTATTTGGAGGTACATGGGGTGCTGGCTGTATTTGGGAGGTACATGGGGTGCTGGCTGTATTTGGAGGTACATGGGGTGCTGGCTGTATTTGGGGGGTACATGGGGTGCTGGCTGTATTTGGAGGTACATGGGGTGCTGGCTGTATTTGGGAGGTACATGGGATGCTGGCTGTATATGGGAGGTACATGGGGTGCTGGCTGTATGCGGGGGGTACATGGGGTGCTGGCTGTATTTGGATGGTACATGGGGTGCTGGCTGTATTTGGGAGGTACATGGGGTGCTGGCTGTATTTGGGAGGTACATGGGGTGCTGGCTGTATTTGGGAGGTACATGGGGTGCTGGCTGTATATGGGAGGTACATGGGGTGCTGGCTGTATATGGGAGGTACATGGGGTGCTGGCTGTATTTGGGAGGTACATGGGGTGCTGGCTGTATATGGGAGGTACATGGGGTGCTGGCTGTATATGGGAGGTACATGGGGTGCTGGCTGTATTTGGGAGGTACATGGGATGCTGGCTGTATTTGGGAGGTACATGGGGTGCTGGCTGTATTTGGGAGGTACATGGGGTGCTGGCTGTATATGGGAGGTACATGGGGTGCTGGCTGTATTTGGGAGGTACATGGGGTGCTGGCTGTATTTGGGGGGTACATGGGGTGCTGGCTGTATTTGGGAGGTACATGGGGTGCTGGCTGTATATGGGAGGTACATGGGGTGCTGGCTGTATTTGGGAGGTACATGGGGTGCTGGCTGTATATGGGAGGTACATGGGGTGCTGGCTGTATTTGGAGGTACATGGGGTGCTGGCTGTATTTGGAGGTACATGGGGTGCTGGCTGTATTTGGGAGGTACATGGGGTGCTGGCTGTATTTGGGAGGTACATGGGGTGTTGGCTGTATTTGGGGGGTACATGGGGTGCTGGCTGTATTTGGGAGGTACATGGGGTGCTGGCTGTATTTGGAGGTACATGGGGTGCTGGCTGTATTTGGGGGGTACACGGGGTGCTGGCTGTATTTGGGAGGTACATGGGGTGCTGGCTGTATTTGGGAGGTACATGGGGTGCTGGCTGTATTTGGAGGTACACGGGGTGCTGGCTGTATTTGGGAGGTACATGGGGTGTTGGCTGTATTTGGGGGGTACATGGGGTGCTGGCTGTATTTGGGGGGTACACGGGGTGCTGGCTGTATTTGGAGGTACACGGGGTGCTGGCTGTATTTGGGAGGTACATGGGGTGTTGGCTGTATTTGGGGGGTACATGGGGTGCTGGCTGTATTTGGGGGGTACACGGGGTGCTGGCTGTATTTGGGAGGTACACGGGGTGCTGGCTGTATTTGGGAGGTACATGGGGTGCTGGCTGTATTTGGGAAGTACATGGGGTGCTGGCTGTATATGGGAGGTACATGGGATGCTGGCTGTATTTGGGAGGTACATGGGATGCTGGCTGTATTTGGGAGGTACATGGGGTGCTGGCTGTATTTGGAGGTACACGGGGTGCTGGCTGTATTTGGGAGGTACATGGGGTGTTGGCTGTATTTGGGGGGTACATGGGGTCCTGGCTGTATTTGGGAGGTACACGGGGTGCTGGCTGTATTTGGGAGGTACATGGGGTGTTGGCTGTATTTGGGGGGTACATGGGGTGCTGGCTGTATTTGGGAGGTACACGGGGTGCTGGCTGTATTTGGGAGGTACACGGGGTGTTGGCTGTATTTGGGAGGTACATGGGGTGCTGGCTGTATTTGGGAGGTACATGGGGTGCTGGCTGTATTTGGGAGGTACACGGGGTGCTGGCTGTATTTGGGGGGTACATGGGGTGCTGGCTGTATTTGGGAGGTACATGGGGTGTTGGCTGTATTTGGGAGGTACATGGGGTGTTGGCTGTATTTGGGGGGTACATGGGGTGTTGGCTGTATTTGGGGGGTACATGGGGTGCTGGCTGTATTTGGGAGGTACATGGGGTGTTGGCTGTATTTGGGAGGTACATGGGGTGCTGGCTGTATTTGGGAGGTACATGGGGTGTTGGCTGTATTTGGAGGTACATGGGGTGTTGGCTGTATTTGGGAGGTACATGGGGTGCTGGCTGTATTTGGGAGGTACATGGGGTGTTGGCTGTATTTGGGAGGTACATGGGGTGTTGGCTGTATTTGGGAGGTACATGGGGTGTTGGCTGTATTTGGGGGGTACATGGGGTGCTGGCTGTATTTGGGGGGTACATGGGGTGCTGGCTGTATTTGGGAGGTACATGGGGTGCTGGCTGTATTTGGGAGGTACATGGGGTGCTGGCTGTATTTGGGAGGTACATGGGGTGCTGGCTGTATTTGGGAGGTACATGGGGTGCTGGCTGTATTTGGGAGGTACATGGGGTGCTGGCTGTATTTGGGAGTACACGGGGTGCTGGCTGTATTTGGGAGGTACATGGGGTGCTGGCTGTATTTGGGGGTACACGGGGTGCTGGCTGTATTTGGGAGGTACACGGGGTGCTGGCTGTATTTCGGAGGTACACGGGGTGCAGGCTGTATTTGGGAGGTACACGGGGTGCTGGCTGTATTTGGGGGTACACGGGGTGCTGGCTGTATTTGGGAGGTACACGGGGTGCTGGCTGTATTTGGGAGGTACATGGGGTGCTGGCTGTATATGGGGGGTACATGGGGTGCTGGCTGTATTTGGGAGGTACATGGGGTGCTGGCTGTATTTGGGAGGTGCATGGGGTGCTGGCTGTATTTGGGGGTACACGGGGTGCTGGCTGTATTTGGGAGGTACACGGGGTGCTGGCTGTATTTGGGAGGTACACGGGGTGCTGGCTGTATTTGGGAGGTACACGGGGTGCTGGCTGTATATGGGAGGTACATGGGGTGCTGGCTGTATTTGGGAGGTACATGGGGTGCTGGCTGTATTTGGGAGGTACATGGGGTGCTGGCTGTATTTGGGAGGTACATGGGGTGCTGGCTGTATATGGGAGGTACACGGGGTGCTGGCTGTATTTGGGAGGTACACGGGGTGCTGGCTGTATTTGGGAGGTACACGGGGTGCTGGCTGTATTTGGGAGGTACACGGGGTGCTGGCTGTATATGGGAGGTACATGGGGTGCTGGCTGTATTTGGGAGGTACATGGGGTGTTGGCTGTATTTGGGAGGTACATGGGGTGCTGGCTGTATTTGGGGGTACACGGGGTGCTGGCTGTATTTGGGAGGTACATGGGGTGCTGGCTGTATTTGGGAGGTACATGGGGTGCTGGCTGTATTTGGGAGGTACATGGGGTGTTGGCTGTATTTGGGAGGTACATGGGGTGTTGGCTGTATTTGGGAGGTACACGGGGTGCTGGCTGTATTTGGGAGGTACATGGGGTGCTGGCTGTGTTTGGGAGGTACATGGGGTGCTGGCTGCATAGGGGGTACACGGGGTGCTGGCTGTATATGGGAGGCACATGGGGTGCTGGCTGTATTTGGGAGGTACATGGGGTGCTGGCTGTATTTGGGAGGTACATGGGGTACTGGCTGTATTTGGGAGGTACATGGGGTGCTGGCTGCATAGGGGGTACACGGGGTGCTGGCTGTATTTGAGAGGTACATGGGATGCTGGCTGCATAGGGAGTACACGGGGTGCTGGCTGTATTTGGGAGGTACATGGGGCGCTGGCTGTATTTGGGAGGTACACGGGGTGCTGGCTGTATTTGGGAGGTACACGGGGTGCTGGCTGTATTTGGGAGGTACATGGGGTGCTGGCTGTATAGGAGGTACATTGGGGTGCTGGCTGTATTTGGGAGGTACATGGGGTGCTGGCTGTATTTGGGGGTACATGGGGTGCTGGCTGTATTTAGGAGGTACATGGGGTGCTGGCTGTATTTGGGAGGTACATGGGGTGCTGGCTGCATAGGGGGTACATGGCGTGCTGGCTGTATTTGGGAGGTACATGGCGTGCTGGATGTATTTGGGAGGTACATGGGGTGCTGGCTGTATTTGGATGGTACATGGGGTGCTGGCTGTATTTGGGGGTACATGGGGTGCTGGCTGCATAGGGGGTACGTGGGGTGCTGGCTGTATTTAGGAGGTACATGGGGTGCTGGCTGTATTTGGGAGGTACATGGGGTGCTGGCTGCATAGGGGGTACATGGCGTGCTGGCTGTATTTGGGAGGTACATGGCGTGCTGGATGTATTTGGGAGGTACATGGGGTGCTGGCTGTATTTGGATGGTACATGGGGTGCTGGCTGTATTTGGGAGGTACATGGGGTGCTGGCTGTGTGATAGAGCGCCACAGAGTAGGGGAAAGTAAGTGCTCCTTAGTGGAGCTGAAGGTTCAGTAAGGGCACAGTATGGGAGGCAGTGTATACGGAGGGACATTGTGTAGGCACAGTATGGAGGGAGTACAGTGTAGAGATGGGGCACAGTATGGGAGGCAGTGTGTATGGAGGGACATTGTGTAGGCACAGTATGGAGGGAGTACAGTGTGGAGATGGGGCACAGTATGGGAGGCAGTGTATACGGAGGGACATTGTGTAGGCACAGTATGGAGGGAGTACAGTATGGAGAGGGGGCACAGTATGGGAGGCAGTGTATACTGAGGGACATTGTGTAGGCACAGTATGGAGGGAGTACAGTGTGGAGATGGGGCACAGTATGGGAGGCACTGTATACGGAGGGACATTGTGTAGGCACAGTATGGAGGGAGTACAGTGTGGAGATGGGGCACAGTATGGGAGGCAGTGTATACGGAGGGACATTGTGTAGGCACAGTATGGAGGGAGTACAGTGTGGAGAGGGCACAGTATGGAGAGGGGGCATTGTGGGGAGGGACACTGCAGATGGGGACAGTGTGGAGGCTATAGGACATAACGTAGGTGTAGTGTGTAGGATGGACAGTGTATAGGTCATAGTTGTTAAGGGACGATGGTTTGACAGTTATTATTCATGAGCAATGACAGTGTGGCGGCCACAGTTTATGGGGGAGGGACGGTGTGGTGGATATAGTATATAAGGGAGGACGGTGTGGAGGCAATATTTTATAGAAGAGAAGGTCATGTATCATAAGAGGGACAGTGTGGATGTTATTTTTTTGTGTATGGAGCACAGGGAGGCGCTATTGTTTATTCAGGGGCACAGCACAGGATTATTTAGGGCACAGCAGGGGCAGCTATTTTTATTCAGGCGGCATTATAATGACCCTTATTTTTATGGGCAGTGTCGGCATGTGCTGCAGAAGACCGAAGAAAAGGGACGTGTGTGGAGACGAGCTGCGGATTTGAAAACTTACCCTGGAATCAGGGGCAGCTGAAGAAGAAACACCAAGGTTACTTACCGGTAGTCAGTTTTTCCAGAACCCATGACAGCACACCTGAGAGAGAGGATCCGCCCACCAAGGACAGGAAACCATCTGAAATAAAAGGGGCCTTCTCCTCTCCCCTGAATCAGTTGGTTACAGAGCATTGAGAGGACCTTCATAGAAAGAGTTATACACAAAATCCAACACCACATTATATAACACCCAACAAACGTGCACACCCATATGGTGAGAAAGAAAGAAGGAGGGGAATATATGGATGCCGTCATGGGTTCTGGAAAAACCGGCTACCGTAAGTAACCTTGGTGTTTTCCCTTCACCCATGATGGCACACCTTAGAGACTTTTGGTGAAAGAAACGTCATTCCCGTTTGTGGCTCCACCATTACTCCCCTGCAACAAGCCCGCTGTCTTGGGGTCATACTCAATTCAGATCTTTCCTTCACTCCTCACATAAAATCACTTGCTCGTTCATGTCATCTACACCTCAAACACATCTCTAGAATCAGAACTTTTCTTACCTTTGACTCAGCAAAAACTCTTACTATAGCTCTTATTCATTCTTGTCTGGACTATTGCAACTCTTTTCTAATCGATCCACCCTGAATGCAGCAGCCAGGATCATATTCCTCGCCAATCGCTACACCGATGCCTCTTCCCTGTGCCAGTCATTGCACTGGTTGCTCATCCAATACAGAGTTCAATATAAACTTATCACTCTTACCCACAAAGCTCTCCACGATTCAGCACCACTCTACATCTCCTCCCTCATCTCAGTCTACCACCCTACACGTGCCCTCCGTTCTGCTAATGACTTCAAACTAAAATCCTCCTTAATCCGAACCTCCCACTCCCATCTCCAAGATTTCTCACGTGATGCACCAATTCTTTGGAATGCAGTACCCAGGACAATTCGATTAATTCACAATACCCACAGTTTTAAGCGGACCCTAAAAACCCATTTCTTTAGACTGGCGTATCGCCTTAACACACTTGTCTAACTGTCCCAGTTTGGCCCATATCAAAATTTTCTTCAAAATCATGTTCATACCATCCATGCACTGATTAGCCTCTGTCTGTACTGTACACATACTGGCTGGCGACCAGTTCATGTAGTGCTTTGTACTTACCCTATTTAGCATATTATGGCTGTATTATACAATATTTGTACATGTTACCTTTTGTGTCCCCCTCCTATTTCCTCATAGACTGTAAGCTTGCCAGCAGGGCCCTCACTCCTTTTAATATCTGAGTTACGCTTATTTGGTAATGTCTTTTTGTCTGTTCAAGCCCCCCTAAAATTGTAAAGTGCTGCGGAATATGCTGGCGCTATAAAAATTATTATTATGAAGGGAGGGACCACCGCTTGCAGCACCCTTCTACCAAAGGTTAAGTCAGTAAGGTAGGATAGATCCAACCGATAGTGTTTGAAGAAGGTAGATGGTGACGATCAGGTAGCGGCCTTACAGATTTCATCCATCGATACCTCTGCTTTCTCCGCCCAAGAGGTAGCGATGGCTCTGGTGGAGTGAGCCTTGATGCCGACAGGGATCGGGGTGTCACTGGCCGAATAGGCTAAGGAAGTGGCCTCCCTAATCCATCTGGCTATAGTCCCTTTGGTCACCCCATAACCCTTCCTACTCCCCTTGAAAGCTACAAACAGGGATTGGCCTCACCTCCACTGGCTAGTTACATGTATATATTGTAATAGGGACCTTCTAACATCAAGGTTATGAAACTTTTGTTCCCCTAGGGTCTTTGGGTTATCACAAAAGGAGGGCAGAACAGTTTCCTGAGATCTATGAAATTTGAGCACTACCATAGGGAGGTAAGCTGGGTGAGGCATCAATACTACTCTATCGTCAAATATTTGTGTATATGGAAGATTTATGGATAGGGCTTGTAAATCGCTTACTCTATGGGCAGATGTCAAAGCCACCAAAAGAATTGTTTTGAGAGTAATGTATTTTGCCCACAACTCCTGGATTGGTTCAAAAGGTTCCTCAGTTAGAGCCTCAAGCACCAAATTCAGGTCCCATGGGGGAACTTTGGGTATTGAGACCAGCCTAGATCTATCACAAGATTTAATGAACCTTGCAACCCATTTATTGGCTGCGAGGTTGCAGTTATACAACGCTCCAAGGGCTGAAACCTGGACTTTGAGCGTACTGGTAGCTAGACCCAACTCAAACCCCTTTTGTAAGAACTCCAAGATGGAATTAATTGGAGGTTTTTGGCTTAACGGCTTCCCTAGGAAATCTAAAAATTTCCTCCATGTTCTACCATAGATTTTGGTGGTTATGGGCTTCCTACTCCTCAACAGAGTAGAAACTAATCCTGACAAACCTCTACCCCTCAATATTGCCCTCTCAAATTCCACGCTGCAAGGTGGAAACACTTTTCTTGAGAGTGGAATATTGGTCCCTGTGCCAGAAGGTCCAGGATTTCCGTAAGGGTCCATGGGTCTGATAGGGACATCATTCTCAGTAGGGAGAACCATGGTCTCTTTGGCCAAAAGAGGGCAATGAGAATCACTCTTGCTCGATCCTTCCTGATCTTCCTCACTACAAGAGGTATCAGAGCTCTTGGAGGGAAGGTGTAGGCCAACTTGAAACCCCAGGGAATCTGGAGGGCGTCTATCACCAATGGGTTTCCCCTTGGATCTAGTGAGCAGAATTTCTCCACCTTTCTGTTGTTTTTGTCGGCGAACAAATCTATTTCTGACATAGCTGTACTATCTGCCGGAATACTCTGGGGTTCAGGGCCCATTCCCCATGTGTTAACTTGTTGCGGCTTAGGAAGTCTGCTCTTGTATTTTTTATTCCACGTATGTGTAGTGCTGAAAGTGATAGGAGATTTTGCTCCGCTACTTGAAAAGGTCTGCTTGCTGCTTCCAGAAGGGAATGAGATCTTGTTCACCCCTGGTGGTTTATGTAAGCCACAGTGCTTCTGTTGTCCAACATAACCCGAACATGACTGCCCCGGAGTAAAGGGAGGAAGCTGACGCGCCCCTGGGCCTACTTGGTGTAGCGTTGCGCACGCGGGGACTACCCGGAGCCGGGCCTGTTGGGGGTAGTAGTCTCGTGGCGGTGACCCGGTCCGTGCCCAGGGAGTCAAACTGTGTGGCTGAGTATTAGCAGTAGATGTTGGACGACTACGCCACCCGTTGAATGCAGCTATGGAGCTGCCGCTGCAGGGCAGACCGCTGAGGCCGGTGGAAGGATTGTGCAGCGTGGATGGTATAACCCCCAACGGGAGGGGTATGGCCTCAGGGCAGCCGACGTGAATGATGGGGGTAGCAGGAACCACTCAGAGACGATGCGGTGTAGTTCAGGGTCTTTACTGGTGATAAAGATAGACCCTCCCGGAGTACTGGCTAGCGATCGGGGCCTGGTCAGTCTTTGAGCAGATGGGATTTCCCCTGGCCAGGCGGAGTTGTAGGCCTCCCCAACTAATTGTACTCTTCTGGCTACCTTGCTAGAGGCGGGTAAAAGTAGCCCACGTCCCTGAGTGTACCGTGTGGTGCTCACCCGTATGGCCGGTGACTCGGGGCCTTCTAGTGGCTTCCGCTCCACGACGGCGGTGCTGGTCCCACGCGTGTGACCGTGCCTTCGGGTTTCTTGGCCAGAGGACCTGAAATCCCCTGCCGGTCGGTTTCTGCTGCTGGGTAAGGATTAGTCCCCACAGCCTCGGACTCCGGGTCCGGTGGTAACTCTTCAATCAGGGCGAGCTCTACAGCTGCCAGCCCCTGATTCCTTTTAGCACGACTTCCCCAGAGCTCCTGATCTCTCTTTCCAATAGCTGCTTCTCCTCTTCTTAACTCTCCTTCTTAACTCCCTAACCCTGCCTCAGCCCCAGTTTTATATAGGGGAAGCTCTTCCCCTCCCAGGACTGGGCAGGAGGTGTGGCATGCATAGGATTCCTGACCAAGAGACCTCCCACCTGCTCTCAGACATAATATTGCTATTACTGTGGAAACCAGACCCCTGGGGTGCCACATTCCCCCCTAGTGAAATTTAGTACTCCGGGACTAAACACACTTTTGTAAACATAACAAGTAAAAACAAAAACAGTACAATAAAGAAAAACACATTAGGATGGTTACGGCATGTCCGCAACCGGGTGCAGTCTTTGAAGAAAACAAAGGTGTCCATTTCACCAAAACAGGGAGACGTAACCAGGTAGGGGTCTGTCCTGCCCCGAGTCCCTATCAGTCTTTTAGTCCATTCCTGGGTTACGCTCCAACATATGTACAAAGGATTCCCGGTAAATCCACCAAAGACTCCTACAAATAACTAGAAACACATAATTATACACAAGCAACAACAAACAGGTAAACATTAATAAAATAGCTTGAACATTTAGATCCTCCACCGTATGGGCAACTGGCCTCTAGTGACCCTAGTGGACCTACGGAGCTGGCTGACTGGTCCTGAGCTACAGGGTATAGGAGCTGTCAAGGGTAAACTGGGCAGCCGTCTACGGACTCTTTGGCTCACTAGGGGTATGGCAGGCTCACTATAAGCAGAGGGTTGATTCTCCTGGTCTGCTTGTGTGGGGTCTTCTGCCTCCTGGACCGGCTGTTCTTCCAGCTCTACCTGTGTCTCCGTAGGCACTTGGGATGCTGGTTGGAGGAACGTGAGGACGGGTACCACAACAGCACCATTGACTTGAGTCCAAGACCGAGGGAAGTCTCCGAGCACAGTACTAATCATATCTTCCCTTTCCTCTACGGGTCGAGGGTCTTCTTGTTCCTCTTCAGGGTTCCGTAGCTGTTCGGGACACTTCTTCAGGTGATCCCGGGATACAATGGCTGTGGTTTCCCCTCCGTCTTTACTGATTGTACAGATCTTTGGGTTGTCGTGGCTTGAGGGCAGTACGGTGTACGGGTCCTTCTCCCACTGGTCGTCCAACTTGTGGAGCCGTCTTTTCCTCTTCAAGACCTGCTCTCCGGGCACCAGGGGAACAGCGGGAGCATACTGGTTGTAAGTTTTCTCTTGTCTTTCCCTAGCTTGACAGAGACTTCGCTCCACGCTCTCCTGTACTTTCCGGTACTGCTGCTGCCTCTCTGTGTCCCAGTCTGCTTCTGGTGAAGTGTCCTCGGGTGTCAGGACTCCCATCTCCAGATCAACAGGAAGCTTACCAGGTCTTGCCCTCATTAGGTAAGCCGGGGTACAGTTGGTGGAACCTACAGGGATGTGGTTGTATAGATCCACCAGGTCGGGCAGCTTTTCAGGCAGACTACGTTCTTCCAGGGGCAACGTTTTCAGAAGATCTATCACCACCTGGTTCATTTTCTCACAAAGTCCATTAGTTTGCGGGTGATAGGGTGTTGTTCTTATCTTCCGGCAGCCATACAGGGTGCAGAACTCCTGGAAGACTTCCGCTTCAAAGGCAGGCCCCTGGTCTGTCAGCACCTGCTCCGGGTATCCGTGCGGACGACAGAAGTGCTGCTGGAAGGCTCTAGCTGCTGTTTGAGCCGTTAAGTCCTTGACGGGGACGACAACCAAGAACCGGGAGTAGTGATCCACGATGGTTAACGCGTAGACGTAGCCACTTCTGCTTGGGGTCAGTTTTACATGGTCCAAGGCTACCAGTTCCAACGGCTGTCTGGTGATGATGGACTGCAGGGGAGTCTTCTGGCTGGCACGGTCCCTCCTTCTTAGGTTGCATGGGCCACAGTCTCTGCACCACCTCTCGATGGTTCCTCTCATGCCTACCCAATGGAACCGCCCGCGCAGCAGGAACTCCAGCTTCTTCCATCCAAAGTGCCCAGCTCCGTCGTGGTATGCCTCCATCACCATAGCTGCGTCTCTTCTTGGCACCACTACTTGCCAGATTAGTTCATGCGTCCGGGAGTTAACCATTCTGCGGCACAACTTCCCCTTGTAAAGGAACAGTCGACTCTTCTCAGCCCACAGTTGCTTGGCTTCCTCCGGAGCGTCTGGGTCAAGGCGTGCATCTGGCCGAGTCAGCATCTCCTTTACCAGTCGGACGGCAGGGTCACTGTCTTGCGTCTCCGCCCAGTTGTAATGAGGTAATGGGTTGAACGTAGCGGATTGCTTACTCCTTACACGGTGGGAATACTGGATAGTCCCATGACGGTGGAACGCGGGGAGTTCAACTTCTTCCAGTTCCTCTGAATCTTCCCCTACGTCCGGTAGGTTCGGCATCCTGGACAGGGCGTCCGCGTTGGTATTGGAGCGTCCTGCCCGGTATTTGATTGTAAACTCATAGTTGGACAAGCGGGCCATCCATCTCTGCTCTAGGGCACCGAGTCTTGCAGTGTCCAGGTGTGTCAACGGGTTGTTATCCGTGTACACGGTGAACCGGGAAGCAGCGAGGTAGTGCTTAAAGCGTTCGGTGACTGCCCACACCACTGCCAGGAACTCTAGCTTAAATGAGCTGTAATTCTCAGGGTTTCTTTCGGTGGGTCGCAGTTTTCGGCTGGCGTAAGCAATTACCCGTTCCTTCCCCTGCTGTATCTGGGACAGTACGGCTCCTAACCCGATGTTACTGGCGTCGGTGTAGAGGATAAAGGGCTGGCTATAATCAGGGTACGCCAGGATTTCATCCCCCGTGAGGGCCATCTTCAGCTGGCGGAAGGACTCTTCTTCCAGCTTCTCCCATCTGAAGGGTGGCTTCTGGTTCTTGACCTTCCTGGACTGGCCTATCAGGAGGTCCTGCATAGGAGCTGCCTTTTTGGTGAAACCGGGAATGAACCTTCGGTAGTAGCCTACCAACCCGAGGAACTGCCTCACTTCCTTTACGCTGGAGGGGCTTGGCCATTCCTTAATTGCGGTGATCTTATCAGGGTCGGGAGCCACTCCGTCAGCACTCACCACGTGTCCCAGGTACTGCACCTTTGGCTTCAGGAGGTGACACTTGGAGGGTTTCACCTTTAGGCCGTAACTTGCCAGAGCTTCGAACACTTCCGCCAGGTGTTTCAGGTGGTCCTCGTAGGTCTTAGAATAGACGATGACATCGTCCAGGTATAACAGGACCGTCTCAAAGTTTCGGTGTCCCAGACAGCATTCCATCAATCGCTGGAAGGTTCCTGGTGCGTTGCAGAGTCCGAACGGCATGCAGGTAAACTCGCTAAGTCCCATCGGGGTGGTGAATGCGGTCTTCTCCCGGTCCGCCTCTGCTACAGGAACCTGCCAGTACCCGCTAGTGAGATCCAAGGTGAAGAAGTTAGCAGATTTTAAAGCAGCCAAAGACTCCTCTATTCTTGGTAAGGGGTACGCATCTTTGTGTGTGATACGGTTAATTTTCCGGTAATCTACACACATTCTCATGGTGTTGTCTTTCTTTTTGACCAAGACTAGTGGAGCTGCCCAGGGGCTACAGCTATCCCTGATTACCCCAGCCTCCTTCATGTCTCTAAGCATCCCCTTGGCGTGTTGGTAGTGTGCAGGGGGTACGGGTCGATACCTCTCTTTTATGGGAGGATGGTCTCCCGTGGGGATGTGGTGTTCTACCCCCTTGACTCGCCCGAAGTCTAACGGGTGTTTACTAAACACTCTCTCGTACTCTCGAACCACCCGGTAGACTCCCTGTTTCTGGTGGGAGGGAGTGGAGTCAGTACCCAAATGTAGTTGCTGACACCAATCCTCCATTATTTTCGTAGAGCCGTTACCTTCCTCCGGGTGAGATGGAGGCAAGGGTTCCACAGACTGTATAGAATTTTGGTTGATAGTATATAATTTGGCTAGCGTAGCATACCGAGGCAGGTATACTTCCCTTTTCCCGATATTTATTATACGAACGGGCACCCTCCCATGGCGTACATCAACTACCCCCCGTGCTGTCAAAATGGTGGGCCTACTGTCTGAGTAGACTGGTTCTACCATGGCCTGGTAATCTCTACCTCTCAGACCAATAGCTGCCCGGCACCAAATCATCATTTCACTTTTCGGGGGCATGGCAATAGGGAAAGGGTCACACATTCTTACGCTACCAATCTCACCACCGGAGAGTTCCACCTGTTGCCGTCGCATCAGTGCCCGGATCTCTTTCTGGAGCACTCGCTGCTGGCCGGAGCTGGCGTTCTTGGCAACCTGCTGTAAAATGAAAATCACCTCTGCAAGACAATTTTCAATCACATTAGTTCCTAGAGTTATCTTTGGGTGACTCTCGCGCTTGTCAATGTCTACAATGATCAGTCCCTGTGCTGCCAGTTCGACTCTACCGATTTTAATGGTCATTTCTTTAAATCCGATCTGTGGCACGGGCTGACCATTACTGGCGATGATACTCAAGTCGTCGTCTGGATAGCGGGTTATATCCGAGTCATTCCAGTACTGCTTAAAGAGCACGTACGGGATGGTGGTGACCTGTGACCCGGTGTCCAGTAGGGCACTCATAGGGATGCCATCCAGTACCACAGGCAAGACTGGACGTCCTCCCACATATTTGTCGCGCCAGTTCGATGGGCCTGGTGATCTTTTTCCTGGGGGTTGGCCCTCTACCCCAGGTTGTGCCAGTTTAAAGGACAGTACCTTGCCATATGTCCGGGTTGATTGCAGCGGCGGCAGATGGGTTGTCCGTCCTCGTTGTACCGGTCGCTGGGTCTTCCTCTGGCCGGTGGGGTCCTCCTTGGTCGACGCCACGGGATGTCCTCCGGTCCGGATGCCAGCTGGATCTTCCCTGGAGTGGAAACCTGTAAAGACTGCACAGTTCGGGTTAGCGCAGCAACGCTTTTAGCTAGCTCTTGGACCTGATGGTGCAGGTCCGGAGCCGGGTCATTGTTCAAAGCCTGCGCATCAGCCCCCACAGGCCCTGCCGACAAGGGCGCCGCCTCCTGGTGGTAAGTGGTAGTAGGGCGCCTGTGGGTCACAACGCCACCCGGTGCCGGTTCTCGGAGCACCCGGATGGCTCTGTCCTTGAACTGTGCAAAGTCCAGATGAGGATCCTGTAAGGCTATGGCCCGCAACTGGGTTCGGTGGACATTGCAATATAGTCCCTCTATAAATTGCTCGGTCAACAGCCTGTCCTCGTTTCCCACGCTGTCAGGGTCGGTCTGCTTAATGGCTCTCAGGGCCTCTTGTAGGTTTAGTGCATAGTCCCTTATATTCTCATGTGCTCGCTGCTTGCACCCATAGAATCGAAGCTTAATCTCGGCTGAGGTGCGGGTATCAAAGGTGTCCCTCAGCCGGGTTAGTATCCCTGCGACAGTCCTCCTCCCAGGTGGCCAGGACTTTACCTCCCTTTGGGCTGCCCCGGTTAGTTGGGCCACCAGGATGCTCACTTTCTGCTCTTCTGTGAGGGGGTACACCTGGAAGAGGCTATCCAGCTTTTCTTTAAAGTCATTCAGGGTATGTGACTCCCCTGAGTACTGGGGTAGCCAGGCTGCTCCCGGGATATAGGGCATGGTGAAAGGCATGACTGCAGCAGCGGTGGCGCTGGCGGGGGTTGAGGCAGTGAAGCTCTCCTCCGTATCCGACATTTTTCTCCCCCCCCTAGTGGACCGTGGCCTACCTTGCGATGATCCTCTTCCGTAGGCCGCGGCTCCGCAGTGGATCGTCAGGGTTGAGGACCTTCCGTCGCGCTCCTGTGACGTCGGCGTCTGCTGGGCTCCTTCCAGGACCTTACGCAACGTCCGGACGTGAGGCGGGGCTTCAGTTCTCGCGCGCTTTCAGAGTCCACGCCCCTCTTCTTCCCGCGCGGCGTCTTCAAGATGGCGTCCAACGGCGGGAAAACTCCACGGATGGCGGGAAGAAGGCAGAAGATGGCGCCGGATGGCGGGAAAACTTCGCGGATGGCGGGAAGAAGGCAGAAGATGGCGCCGGATGGCGGGAATCTTCACCACTGGTAAGTTTGAACAGTCTTTTTCAGGCACGCAGTACCCGGTGGTTGCGGGCACGAAATCCTGCCGACTACGCCAAAAGTTGACGCGCCCCTGGGCCTACTTGGTGTAGCGTTGCGCACGCGGGGACTACCCGGAGCCGGGCCTGTTGGGGGTAGTAGTCTCGTGGCGGTGACCCGGTCCGTGCCCAGGGAGTCAAACTGTGTGGCTGAGTATTAGCAGTAGATGTTGGACGACTACGCCACCCGTTGAATGCAGCTATGGAGCTGCCGCTGCAGGGCAGACCGCTGAGGCCGGTGGAAGGATTGTGCAGCGTGGATGGTATAACCCCCAACGGGAGGGGTATGGCCTCAGGGCAGCCGACGTGAATGATGGGGGTAGCAGGAACCACTCAGAGACGATGCGGTGTAGTTCAGGGTCTTTACTGGTGATAAAGATAGACCCTCCCGGAGTACTGGCTAGTGATCGGGGCCTGGTCAGTCTTTGAGCAGATGGGATTTCCCCTGGCCAGGCGGAGTTGTAGGCCTCCCCAACTAATTGTACTCTTCTGGCTACCTTGCTAGAGGCGGGTAAAAGTAGCCCACGTCCCTGAGTGTACCGTGTGGTGCTCACCCGTATGGCCGGTGACTCGGGGCCTTCTAGTGGCTTCCGCTCCACGACGGCGGTGCTGGTCCCACGCGTGTGACCGTGCCTTCGGGTTTCTTGGCCAGAGGACCTGAAATCCCCTGCCGGTCGGTTTCTGCTGCTGGGTAAGGATTAGTCCCCACAGCCTCGGACTCCGGGTCCGGTGGTAACTCTTCAATCAGGGCGAGCTCTACAGCTGCCAGCCCCTGATTCCTTTTAGCACGACTTCCCCAGAGCTCCTGATCTCTCTTTCCAATAGCTGCTTCTCCTCTTCTTAACTCTCCTTCTTAACTCCCTAACCCTGCCTCAGCCCCAGTTTTATATAGGGGAAGCTCTTCCCCTCCCAGGACTGGGCAGGAGGTGTGGCATGCATAGGATTCCTGACCAAGAGACCTCCCACCTGCTCTCAGACATAATATTGCTATTACTGTGGAAACCAGACCCCTGGGGTGCCACAAAGCCCTCAAAGCGTTCCTCACTGCCCATATCTCTTTTAAATTTGACGACCTTTTTTCCTCTAGGACTGACCAAGAGCCCTGAATTATGTGGTTTCCCAGGTGTGCCCCCCACCCTGAGTTGCTCGCATCGGTCGTGATGATGTTTTGCACTGTTGTATCCCACAACCAGACCTTTCTAGGGTTTTCTCTAGACTCCAAGTGTCAGACGTGTCTTCTACCCGACAGCAAGATAGACAAAGTCACAAAGTTGGTCTCGGCAGCTATACGGACCCCAGATATGTCCTTGATGAAAGCACTGTCCCTGCTAGGTACTCTAACGTTGTGCATTCCGGCAGTCAAGTGGGCTCAATTTCACACAAGAGTCCTTCAGTGGGAAATCTTGTCAGCAAAATTTTTTTAAAAGGGTATTTAGAAGGAAAGGTACATCTCTCCTTACATTACCAGAAACTCCCTCTTGTGGTGGATGGACAGGTCAAATTTAACTTTAGGGGTCCAGTGGGTTCTAGTCTTGATTTTTGGGTGTTCACTATCCAGCCCAGGTTCTGCAAGGTCATCATGACTTCTTTCAGCTGAGAAACACAATGGCTTTCTGAATTCCCTACTATAAGGAAGTCGCCCAGATATGGTATTATGACCATGTTTTGAATGCGAAGTAAGGCCGTTACTTCGGCTATTAGTTTGGTGAACACCCTTGGGGCAATCGACAACCCGAAGGGGAGAGATCGGAACTGGAAGTGCCTGCACCTTCCTTGGATGTAAAGCGCAACCTTAGATACTGTTGGTCATCTGGTTGAAATGGGACATGATAATACGCGTCTTTCAGATCTGTCACTGCCATAAAGCAATTTTGAAACAGAAGCTTTATTGCTGAATTTACCGATTCCATCTTGAATGTATGGTTGTTTATGAAACGGTTGAGGCCTTTTAAATTTATAATAGTCCTGAAAGAACCGTCCGTTTTTTTTATTAGAAAGAGAGGGGAATAAAATCACCTTCCTTTCTGACTGACCAGAGGTTCGCATAGCATTCGCTTCTCCAAAAGGGTAAGGATCTCTGATTCCAGAGCCAGCTGTTCGTCCGGGAACTTCCTTACCGGGGTCACCGCAAATATTTGCCGTGGTTGCTGAAGGAATTGAATCTTCAGTCCATCCCTTTAATATGTTGAGGACCCAGGAACTGGAGATGTTTTCCCAGGCCTGGACAAAATGAGAGAGCCTCCCTCCTACTTGTGGCCTGGCGTTATTGTGGAGGCTTTTTGGAGGTGGAGGAGGGACCACCGAACATATATCCTCTTTTCTGTTCTTGAAATCCCATTTCCTTTTCTCCCCCGAGGGGCAACCTCTATTAAATTTCCCCCTCCGAAAATAGGTTCTCCTGGTGTCTGCTGAAAACTCAGGGAATCTTCATTTTTTGTCGCTCGCCTTCTCAAGGACGTCATCCAACTTCTTCTCAAAGAGAAATTGACCGCCACAAGGTATGGCAGACAGCCTAGACTTTGATTGTAAATCTCCAGGACATTCCTTGAGCGACAGAGCTCGTCTTGCCACGTTTGACAGACTGGCTGACCTAGCTGCGAGCGTAACAGAATCGGCAGAAGTATCTGCCAGGAAGGCTGTCCCACCATGTAACGGGCAGGTTGGGTAGAATTTTGTCTTTTGAGTTTTTTTTGTCTTTTAGTTGATTTTCCAACTGCTGCAACCAGACCTTCAGGGAACAGGCAGTACATGATCCTGCAATAGCTGGTTTTAGGCCACTTGCTGCTGATTCCCAAGTATGTTTTAGGAAAGTATCTGCCTTCTTATCCAAGGGGTCTCTAAGCACCCCTGTGTCCTCAAAGGGAAGTGCTGATCTCTTAGATAACCTAGATACAGCACCGTCAATTTTTGGCACCTTGTCCCAATTTTCAGAGTCCTTAAGCTCAAAGGGATATTTCCTTTTTGAGGATGAAGGCAAGGCCCCTACTTTCTCCGGCTTCCTCCATTCTCTATTAATAAGTGCCTGGACCTTGGCATTTACCGGAAAGGTGCGTTTTTTCTTCTCTTCTAACCCTCAAAACATAATGTCTTCTAGGGATTTTACGGATTTATCCTCCTTTAACCCCATAGTGGTTCTGATAACTTTTATCAATTTATCGGTGTCTTCTATGGGGAAGCATGGTCCCCCCCCCCATCACTATCCGAGGAGGATGAGGATGAAGCTTCGCTACAACACTGTCCCCCTGACAACACTGAAGAATCAGAACCAGAAGAAGAATCGGATATGACCTTCCTTCTTTTCCTTAAAATTGTTTTAAAGGAACCCTCTATCTCTGATCTGATGACAGACCTGAGACTAGCAGCAAAATCCGGTGTACCCTCACAAATGGTTCTCTGAATGATGTCCGAGCAGAGCTCCTTCTGCCAGTCATTTGCATATTGCACATTCCTTGTTCCGCTTCTCATCGGTAACTTTCCTGGGTTCCTCCTGGTGATTAAACACACAACAGGAGGCCCATTAGCAAATATATACAGTACAGACCTAAAGTTTGGACACACCTTCCAATTTAAAGATTTTTCTGTATTTTCATGACTATGAAAATTGTACATTCACACTGAAGGCATCAAAACTATGAATTAACACATGTGGAATTATATACTTAACAAAAAAGTGTGAAGCAACTGAAAATATGTCTTATATTCTAGGTTCTTCAAAGTAGCCACCTTTTGCTTTGATGACACTCTTGGCATTCTCTTGATGAGCTTCAAGAGGTAGTCACCGGAAATGGTTTTCACTTCACAGGTGTGCCCTGTCAGGTTTAATAAGTGGGATTTCTTGCCTTATAAATGGGGTTGGGACCATTAGTTGTGTTGTGCAGAAGTCTAGGGGATACACAGCTGATAGTCCTACTGAATAGACTGTTAGAATTTGTATTATGGCAAGAAAAAAGCAGCTAAGTAAAGAAAAACGAGTGGCCATCATTACTTTAAGAAATGAAGGTCAGTCAGTTCGAAAAATTGGGCAAACTTTGAAAGTGTCCCCAAGTGCAGTTACAAAAACCAGCAAGCGCTACGAAGAAACTGGCTCACATGAGGACCGCCCCAGGAAAGGAAGACCAAGAGTAACCTCTGCTTCTGAGGATAAGTTTATCCGAGTCACCAGCCTCAGAAATCGCAGGTTAACAGCAGCTCAGATTAGAGACCAGGTCAATGCCACACAGGGTTCTAGCAGCAGACACATCTCTACAACAACTGTTAAGAGGAGACTTTGTGCAGCAGGCCTTCATGGTAAAATAACTGCTAGGAAACCACTGCTAAGGACAAGCAACAAGCAGAAGAGACTTGTTTGGGCTAAAGAACACAAGGAATGGACATTAGACCAGTGGAAATCTGTGCTTTGGTCTGATGAGTCCAAATTTGAGATCTTTGGTTCCAACCACCGTGTCTTTGTGCGACGCAGAAAAGGTGAACGGATGGACTCTACATGCCTGGTTCCCACCGTGAAGCATGGAAGAGGAGGTGTGATGGTGTGGGGGTGCTTTGCTGGTGACACTGTTGGGGATTTATTCAAAATTGAAGGCATACTGAACCAGCATGGCTACCACAGCATCTTGCAGCGGCATGCTATCCCATCCGGTTTGCGTTTAGTTGGACCATCATTTATTTTTCAACAGGACAATGACCCCAAACACACCTCCAGGCTGTGTAAGGGCTATTTGACCAAGAATGAGAGTGATGGGGTGCTACGCCAGATGACCTGGCCTCCACAGACACGAGACCTGAACCCAATCGAGATGGTTTGGGGTGAGCTGGACCGCAGAGTGAAGGCAAAAGGGCCAACAAGTGCTAAGCATCTCTGGGAACTCCTTCATGATTGTTGGAAGACCATTTCCGGTGACTACCTCTTGAAGCTCATCAAGAGATTGCCTAGAGTGTGCAAAGCAGTCATCAAAGCAAAAGGTGACTACTTTGAAGAACCTAGAATATAAAACATATTTTCAGTTGTTTCACACTTTTTTGTTAAGTATATAATTCCAAATGTGTTAATTCATAATTTTGATGCCTTCAGTGTGAATGTACAATTTTCATAGTCATGAAAATACAGAAAAATCTTTTAAATGAGAAGGTGTGTCCAAACTTTTGGTCTGTACTGTATATAGTGACATTCACGAAGATCACTCAGCCCCGCCATTGCGGATACCGGAATTGAAGACTGTTTCAGGATACGCGACGCATCCTTCCTGGAGACCGTGGAGTCCTGAGAAGCTTTACTCCTCTGACTGTGACAGCTGCTGCTTTTACCGCTGGACCCTCTGGACCGGCGAGCAGATGGAGGTGGTGATGAGGTTGGTAGCGACTGTGGCTGTGGTGACAGCTGCTGCTGCTCCATGTCTGACATTATGGCGGACTCCGTGAGCAGTGTTCTGACCATAGGTGCACCTTTATATAGGGAGTAGGGCGGGGTCAGCCACCAAATCCCTGCGGTCTCCTCCGGTTAATCCACACCCCCCCCCCCCACAGCCCCATGCTGCTGCCAACGTCAGCCACTGGGCTTTACGGCTGGCAATTCACAGGGCACCGCCATCTTACTTACGGCGCCACCGCCAACGACACCGGGGCACGCCCTACCCAGCATGCCCCGCGACGTCGGAGGCACGTGACCGCTCACTCCTGGTCACGTGCGCGGCAGGGGGAGGGTGGCGCCGCGGTGCACAGAAGCCCAGGACCTCTGCCCCCACATGCAGCAGGTCCCCAGGGAACCTGTGGACTGTGCTACCGGGACCTGAAGGCCGGCGCCACGGAACACCAGCCCGCTCTTCCACCGCCGGGACAGGCCTAGGTAAGTGGATCTTTATCCTGGTGAGCCACCTGATACTTCATGAGGTCTCCCATCAAGGACAGGCAACCAACTGAAACGGGTGTGCCGTCATGCGTGAAGGGGAAAAAGGATGTGAGCAACCGGAGAAGACGTCTCCTATAAGGTACCAGGTCCTAAGGCTGCATTTACACTGGACTAACACAGCCAAAATGCCCACCTACTGGTTATATGAAGCCGATCGGCAGTCGTTTAATCACCTGTGAACCGTAATATGATCGTTCTGTGCGCAGAGAATAGCACTGTTCTCGGCAGCACGTTTACACAGGATGACCTGCTGCCCAGAACAGTGATATTTAAGCTTAATGATTTCCCCTGACAAGCTAATGTTTCTCCTTCCCCCATGACGGCACCACGGAGAGAGGGGATCCGCCCTTCAAGGACAGGAAACCTACAGATAAAAGGGCGGTACCTCGCTCCCGCATCAGTTGGTTTCCTGTCCTTGACGGGACCCTACAGTCCGGAGGAGGCATACCTGTGGGGTGCCAGAAGATGGACGTCGTGGGATGCCAGGCCCGGCCAGTCCGATCCAGGCAGCGGGAGTCCCCTGCCTCGGCTGGTGCGGTGTCCTGATGCGCCACCGCTGGGGTCAGTGGGCCCTTAGGGTGTGCGGAGGGGGTTCCGGACGAACAGGCAGGGCATGTCGGGGCCGTCGACTGTGCTGGACCCCCCTGGTTGCGGAGGTGAGAGCGCGGCCCGGCGGCGTGCATTTCAACTTCAGGGTCTGACGCGCGGGGCGCCCTTGGATGATGCAGCGCCGCAATGCATGACTGGAGAGCCAGTCTGCGCAGGCGCGGGCCTCTCTCCTCCCCCGCACGCACGCCGGGTGCCCCTGAATGACGCAACGCCGCAATGCATGACTGGGTAGCCAGTCTGCGCAGGCGCGGGCGTCCTCCTGCAGGTGCAGGGGAGGAGGGGGCGTCGGGTCACCACAGGCACTATGGGAGGGACTCCCAGTGCCTTAAAAAGACCGCGAAGGACGCCAGTAGTTCCTCATCAGAGCTCTGGCACGCTGTGTAGAGAAAAAAAAAGAAGGTATATATTGATACATATATAATAATGAGTGACCAGGCGCTACCTGAGGATCAAGAGCTACCTCCTCAGTCGCCACCACCACCGCCAACCCAACGAAAGAAGAGACTGGAAGAGATTGGACACCAGGATCGGAACAATGGAAGTGGGCGCTCCAGCAGATCGTCGCAGCGCAGCAAGGACTCCACTTCGGCATCTTCCAGGAGGACTCCGTCTACAAAGATGGCTCCACCTCCTGAACCGATACCCGCTCTTCCGTCTGGTTGGTAAGTGAGCTTCGTGAAAGTCCACTTTGTAACTAGGGGCCCTTGCTCTCTCTCTCTTTTGTCTCCTATAGGGAAAAAGTACAGGGAAAACAAAAAATAGGACTTGTGCACTATGCACTGAAACCTTGCCCACTACTTGGGATAAGAGACTCTGCAGCTCCTGCATTGAGCAGACTATATGCGAGGGAACCCCGAGATTTGCCTCTGAACTTAGAGACCTGATTAAATCGCAGGTCGAAAACACCATTAAATCTTTTCAGGGGGGGGAAAAGGTTAAGGAAAACTAAAAACATATCCCCCGAGTCCAGGTCTAGCAGTTCTGAGGATGGCGGAGATTCGGACACTTCCATCTCTTCCTCTTCCTCATCTTCAGATAGAGGAGGACGGAGCTGTTTCCCTATCGAGGAAACAGCCTCCTCAAGGCTGTCAGATCTACCATGGGATTAACAGATCCCCGGCCCAAAAAATCCATACAAGACGTGATGTTCGGCGGTCTAGAATAAAAAAAGAGGAGATCTTTTCCACTCAACGAACATGTTCACTCGCTGATTAAGAAATAGTAGAAAAGACCGGAGAGTAAGGGCTTCCTTTCCCCCAAACGAAAGTACCCGTTTGAGGACCCAGTATGTTCCTTTTGGGAGAAAGCACCAAAACTAGATGTCGCCATAGCCAAGGCCTCAAAGAAATACTCCCTTCCATTTGAGGACATGGGTGTCTTAAAAGACCCCATGGATAAAAAGGCAGACACCTTCCTAAAGGGTTCCTGGGAAGCCGCTGGAGGGGGGTTAAAACCTGCGGTAGCTGCCACGTGTACGGCCAGGTCACTAATGGTCTGGCTGG
The DNA here is from genome assembly GCF_046119375.1 of Phyllobates terribilis. Taxonomy (NCBI): domain Eukaryota; kingdom Metazoa; phylum Chordata; class Amphibia; order Anura; family Dendrobatidae; genus Phyllobates; species Phyllobates terribilis. The sequence goes on along the minus strand of NW_027363051.1, from coordinate 89,175 downwards.
ATCAGCTTGAATCACAACTGAGGCAAAAATCATCGAGAGACGCAATCCTTGAATTTATCCCAATAATGAAAGGGGCAGCGGCCTTCCTGGCTGACCCCTCGGCGGACTCCGTCAGGTTAGGTGCTAGAGCAACAGGTCTGCTAACGCGGCTAGACGAGCCCTCTGGCTCAAATGTTGGCCCGGGGATCTGCGGACTAAATCTAGGTTGTGCTCCATCCCCTGTGAGGGCGAGTTTCTATTTGGGCCCGCCCTTGATGATATCTTGGATATAAGGCAGGGGACAATAAGAAGCGGTTTCCTATCCTGTCTAACACTACTTACAGGAAACCTTTTCGGAGTAGAAAGTTTATACGTAGGAAGCCCCCTAAAGAACAGGATAGATGGGAAGACAGGAGAAGGAAGACCAAGGAATTCCTATTTAACAAGCCCTCCAGTGATAACAGAAAGGCCCCCCAATGAAGATTTGGGGGGAAGGCTATCAAGTTTTCTCCAGGCCTAGGAGCTAATATCCAACAGCTCATGGATTCTGAGCATAATACAATCGGGCCTAAAAACTGCAGTTCCTCAAATTCCCTCAGCAAAACTTTGTTATAACTCCCGAAAGGTCTTCAAACGAGGAGCAACTGGCCTTGGAGCAGGAAATCCAGGGACTGGTAGGGAAGGCAGTCCTTCAGGAGGTCCCGGGGGGGGGGGGAGGGCATGGGCTTCTATTCTCCATTATTTCTGAGAAAAAAAACAGATGGGACATACAGGACGATTGTCAATCTAAAAAACCTGAACAAACTGTTGAAGGTGGAAGCCTTCAAAATGGAAACAATAAAATCTTCAGTAAGAATGCTGTTTCCCGGGTGTTTCATGGCCGTCCTGGACTTAAAGGACGCTTATTATCACGTCCCGATACATAAAGACTACCGGAAGTTCCTCAGGGTAGCAGTTCCTATGGGTGGAGTGGTCAAACACTACCAATATACACCCCTCCCATTCGGCATCGCCATAGCCCAAGGGTCTTCACCAAAGTTGTTGCAGAGGTGATGGCTCATCTAAGGGAACAGAACACCCTGCTCGTCCCATACCTAGACGACTTCCTGATAATAGGCAGCTCCTTCCTAGACTGCAAATCCCATCTGAAAAAGGTCATGGATTCCTTGACTCGCTTAGGATGGGTTTTGAATCTGGAAAAGTCCAAAACAGAACCATGCCAAATACAGGAATATCTAGGCATCGTGCTGGATTCAAAAGGTCAGGAGTGTCGTCTCCCCGAAGGGAAAATTAAAAAAATCCTAAGACAGATATCTCGGGCAAAGTCCCACCCGTCTATGTCCCTTCGGAAAGCCATGTCCCTGCTAGGTTCCCTGACAGCATGCTTTCCCGCCATCCAATGGGCTCAAATACATACCAGAACCCTTCAGTGGGAAATCCTAGAGGCAGAAAAAGCCCTAAAAGGGCGTTTAGAAGGGCTTTTAACGCTATCTGCAAAAACCATACTTTCCCTAGAGTGGTGGGGGAACATAGACAATCTAGCCCGGGGGATTCCTTGGACAATCCCAACACCGCAAATCTTGACCACAGATGCAAGTCCCGGGGGCTGGGGGGCTCACCTCAACAATCTGGTAGCTCAGGGGGTCTGGACAGAACGCCTAAAACTAATGTCCTCAAACATGGAGGAGCTCCTAGCAGTAGAGCAGGCACTCCGGGAATTCATGCATACGCTACAGGGTCATCACGTGAGGGTATTTTCAGACAACCAAGTAGTAGTGGCATACCTGAACCACCAGGGGGGTACACGGTCCCATTCCATAATGCAGATGACAGAGGTCATCTTTCACTTAGCCGAGGGGAACTTACAATCCCTATCTGCTCTACACATAAAAGGGATAGAAAATTGCACCGCAGACTTTCAGAGTCGGACACAGCTGAAGCAGGGCGAGTGGGAATTAAGTCAAGCAGTTTTTCAGCATATTGTAGAAAGGTGGGGCCGGGCCTCCATAGATCTGTTCGCCAACAATCAGAACAAAAAACACGCTGTTTTTGCTCCCTAGATCCCAAAGGGAACCCCGTAGCCGTGGATGCCTTCATGATCCCATGGAATTACCTTCTAGCTTACTCTTTTCCTCCGACCGCTTTGATTCCAGCTGTTCTGAGGAAAATCAAAGAAGAGGAAGCGAGGGTAATCTTGATAGCCCCCTTTTGGCCAAAGAGGGCATGGTTTTCATGGCTGAGGAGGTTATCAATCTCCGACCCATGGGTTCTTCCAGAGCTCCCGGACCTTCTTTCTCAGGGTCCGGTCCTCCATCCTCGGGCATCAAGCTTACACTTGACAGCCTGGAATTTGAGAGGGCTCTTCTGAAAGACATAGGTTTCTCCCCAAATCTTATCACCACACTACTTCAAAGTAGAAAACCAGTCACCACCAAGCTGTACGGGGAAAACCTGGAAGAAATTCCTTTCAGTCTCAGGTTCCAGGTTGGGTGGGGAGGTTCCATTCACAGCCATCCTGGAATTTTTACAGAGGGGGTTGGAGCAGGGTCTGGCCACAAGTACCTTTTAAAAGTTCAAGTTGCGGCCCTGTGAGCGCTCTATAATTTTGACCTGGCTAGGGATAGATGGGTATCTAGGTTTATTAAGGCATCAGCTAGATCCCGTCCCATCACATCCCGAAATACTACACCCTGGGATTTAAACTTGGTCCTTTCAGCTTTAATGGAGGCCCCCTTTGAACCCCTGTTGGAAGCATCCCTAAAAATTCTGTCCCTAAAGACAGCACTCTTGGTAGCTCTCACATCCGCACGTAGGGTTAGTGATATTCAGGCTTTATCAGCAGGCTCCCCCTTCACACAAATCTTGGAGGATAGGGTTATTCTGAAAACCGACCCTGCCTATCTACCAAAAGTGGCGTCAAGATTTCACAGGTCCCCTTCCTTCTTTCTGCCCTAACCCTAAGAACACGAAAGAGAAGATCTTGCATACACAAGATGTCAGAAGATGCCTAATCCAATATCTAGAGGCGACATGAGTGTAGGCAGGATAGTTCTCTCTTTGTTTGCTTTCAGGGCCCTCGTAAGGGGAAGAAAGCTTCTAATGGCACGCTGGCCAGATGGATAAGGGAGGCCATCACACTATCTTACTCCTCACGGGGAGAAGCTGGCCCAGAGAAACTGAAGGCCCATTCAATGAGAGCGGTGGCAGCCTCCTGGGCGGAGAAGGCCGGTGCTATGATAGAGCAGATATGTAGAGCGGCAACCTGGTTTTCCCCCTCTACCTTCTTTAATCACTACCGGCTAGACTTAACCTCTTCTTCAGACCTTACTTTCGGGAGAAGGGTTCTGGAAGCTGTGGTCCCCCCTAATAAGTCACTTCTCTGTAATTCTCTCCGTGGTGCCATCATGGGGGAAGGAGAAAGACGTAGTTACTTACCGGTAACGGGATTTCTCAGAGCCCATGACGGCACCCGTACATTCCCTCCCTTCACGTGTGGGTGCGCACACTTATTAGTTACTTGTTGTAGCCACGTGGTGTGTCTGACGAGGTCTTAAATTGTAAAATTTCATGTTACTAACCTGGTGGTCCTCTCATGCTCTGTAAACAACTGATGCGGGAGAGCGGTACCGCCCTTTTATCTGTAGGTTTCCTGTCCTTGAAGGGCGGATCCCCTCTCTCCGTGGTGCCGTCATGGGCTCTGAGAAATCCCGTTACCGGTAAGTAACTACGTCTTTTGCTTGTACATCGGGTGACTGTCAGCCTGTTTAGATCGGCCGATTATTGGCCAGTGTAGATGCACCTTAAAGAGTTGCTGGCTCACACTGTGCTCAGCGAGACCCACCTGCTCTGATGAGAGTTGTAGTCTGTACCTGGCGCCTGTGGATAGCGGTCACTTTACGTCTATTCACAGACGCCAGAGCCAGTTTCAGGGAGCGTGCACTATGTCCGAGCTCTGTGGGAAAATGTTTGGTAATAAATTGGTGAACGAGGGACTGTTTCTTGTTTTTATTTCTCTAGTTTTATGTTTTTCAGGTTTCCATTTCTGGACTATATCGGATTCGATGGATTCCTGCGGACCTGCAGGGGATTTTTTTTGTTCAATAAATTGGTGAACTATAGTGTGGGGAAGTCTTTATTAATCACATTAGATGCACAAATTCTGGGGTGGCTGCAGGCTGGTATTTTTAGGCTGGAAAGGGCTCAACAACTGAGGACCTTCTCAGCCTGATAATATCAGCCAGCAGCTGTCTACTTTACCTAGGCTGGTTATCAAAAATAAGGGGGACCCCACGTTGCTTTTTTCATTTATTTTTTAGCTAAATACAAGTACAGTAGACTACACACACGGCACTAATTATATATCTCACCGATATCTTTCATCTATCTCGATCTTTGCACATCTAACACCTAAACATTTGTCATTTCTATTCTGCACGTATTGACGTCTGTTCTGCCGGAAAAAAAAAGAAATGTCCACGGGTGGGTCACACGGACATGTGCTCAGCCCATAGATTATAATGGGTGTATGTGTTTAAGTGTATCTGGTGGAGGGAACCTAGAGGGTATGGGCACTTTCAGTCTGACTTACCAGTATGGGGCGTGACCACTTAAAGCGCCTAGGGCAGTATGAATGCCAAATACGGCTCTGAGCTCAACCCTAATAAAGTAATTAGAGCTGCAGCTAAAGGGGGTTCGATTTCAGTTCTGGATAGTGGGTAGTGATGACTGAATATGTTCGAAATCCGATCTCTGAAGTTAAATTTGGCACGAATGTGGCACATTCGGATTCGTGATCGGAAAGGTGAGCATTTTTACTTAAATTCGGGAAAATCGGCAACGTTCGGCGAATAAGTTTTGGAACATGATTGCGGGGCAACTACAGCGTTTTTAACAGTTTGTCTAGCATAGTGCCTGTGTATGATGAGCAGGGGGACGTGTTAGATGAGTGGAGGGGCTGGGGAGAGCTCAGAACAGGTCAGATCAACGGCGCACTTGTAATTTTTTTTTTCCTGTAACTTTAAGTGAGGAAAACGCGGCTAGCCAATCAGAGCGCAGGAAGCATCCACACTGTCTAGACAAAAGGGCTTCTGCCATTGGCTGCTGAAATCACATGTCCTCTCTATATAAAGAGCGGTCATGTTCCCTCAGCGCCATTTTATGCACGTCACACTGCCGGTGATAGACGCTGCGCCTAATGAGAGATATTAGCTAGATAGATGGGCGCTTGTTTGGAAGTCAGATAGTGTAGATAAGTCCTCTGCTGTGTACCTGTGAAATCGACCTTGCAGCACATTTTTATTTTTATTGTGCAATTACTGAGATTCAGACAGAAACAGCAGGGCCCGTGCCACAGAACAGCGTTGTGCACGGCTTGTATTGTGCTGTATGCACCAGAATCTATTTTTTCACTTGCTAATGCGATAAAGCTAGCAAGCCCTTGGAGCCCACCTTTTGATTTTGTGGGGTTGAAATTCAGCTATATGCAGACTCTGCAGAGATTCTCAGTGCAGAGCACAACAAAACTTTTTTTTTTCATTTGCTAATGTGACAGTGCAAGCTATAGTAGCCCACTTTGTCATTTTTTTGGTGGGTGAAATTCAGCTGTATGCACAGTAAAAAAATATTCCCATGGGTTGTAGTGAATATTCATGGTCTTTAATAGCTGCACACAGACCACAAAGCGGCAGCAGGAGCTGTGCTGCGGGTACAGTGTGCGCACTATTAAGGAGAGTGAATGGTTGCTGCTCCCCACGCACAGTCCCGGTCTCTCCTCAGCTGCGCCTGCTCCCACTGTTATCAGCGGGATCGGCCATCGGATGATAGGAGGTGTAGTCTTCCGCGGTCCATTCTTTGTGCGGTTTTGCAGCATTTTTGACTCATTGACTTGAATTGAGTCAGTCAAATATGCAGCAAACATCCGCAGCAAATCCGCAAATATATTTATATCTGAAGTTTTTGTTGCGGATTTGACTGACTCAATTCAAGTCTGTGGGTGAAAAACGCTGCAGAAACGCACAAAGAATTGCCATGCTGCAGATTTAAACGCAATGACAATCCGGTCAAGATAATTCCTGATCATGTGCACAGCACTTCAGGATTGTCATTGCATTAGCTGGCACAGGGATTACCTAGCGTTTTTGGTGCATTTCCGAGCGGAAAAAACGCAGTGAAAACACATCAAAAACGCACAGTGTGCACATTGCTTTTTAATGTTTCTACGATTTTAATTTGTATTTTTTCATATAAGTTTTTGTTTTTATTCACACTGGAAAACAGGTGCTGGATTATCAGTAACTTAATAAATCCCGTCCATTCCTTCCCAACTGTGATTTTCCATCCGAGCTCTTCCCAAGGATCTCACCAAGCACTGAGAGATGAGCTGAAAGCAGACATATTTTTCTATAGAGGAATGGCAGACATGGGTGTTGTCCACATAGAAAGCCTCTCCTAAATCCCATGCACAAAAAAGCCGCCCTACAACCTGCCAGGACACATGCGGAAACATATGAAGCCTCCTGGGACTTTATACTCTGGAGTGATGAGACCAAGATAAATGTGTTTGGAACTGATGGCTTCAAAACTGTCTCAAAGGTGAGAAATACAATGAGAATGCATGGTGTCTACAGAGAAACCTGGTGGTGGCCGTGTCCTCATGTGGGGCTGCATGAGCGCTGCTGGTGTCGGGGAGCTACAGGTCATTGATGACATCATGAATTCACAGATGTTCTGCTTTGTTACGCCCATTTGTGGCGCAAGTGGATTTCTGGACCCACCGGGCCAACCCTGGAGGGGCGTAACTAAGCAGCTACTTTGGTGTTCACTGGAGCCTCTAGTGGTGAGGTCAGGCTTGTGCGGCAGGTAGCTGCCAAGTACAACTCCAGGGTGGTGTCTGGCAGTAGCTGCTGACCCCAGGGGTCAGGTTAGCTGACACTGATTACGGCTCCATTCAGACTTAGTAGATACAGTCCAGGATCACTGACACGGAGACTTAGGGGAATGTTCAGACACTGGACGCACTGTGACCAGGGGACTTCAGGAACAGGAATGGCCACACTAGGACCAGGGGACAATGTTGAGGGCTCTGGCAGAACCAGGACCATTTCACAAGGGTTCAGGCACTGGCTGCTCCGGGACCAAGGGACGAGGGTACAGCCACTGGCCACTCTGGAACCAGGCGATAAGGGTTCAGGCACTGGCCGCTACAGGACCAGGGGACAAGGGTACAGACACTGGCCTCTCCAGGACCAGGGGATGATGGTACCGGAACTGGCCTCTCCAGAACCAGAGGACAATGGTACAGGCACTGGCCACTCCAGAACCAGGGGATGAGGGTTCAGGCACTGGACACTCCAGGATCAGGGGACTAGGGTACAGGCATTGATCTCTCCAGGACCAAGGAACGATGGTACAAGCGCCGGCCACTCCAGAACCAGGGGATGAGGGTTCAGGCACTGGCTGCTCCAGGACCAGGGGACGAGGTTTTAGGCCCGGGCCACTCTAGGACCAGGGATTCGGGTACAGGACTCTGGCCACAGCGGGACCAGTGGTTTACGGACTCAGGACCCTGGTCACCCCAAGACCAGGGGACCTCACAAGTCACTAGCAGTACACCTTAGTAAGGGGAGAGAGAGTCTTTTATACCACATGCCTCCCAGCTATTGGTTGGGAGCCATCTTGCAGGTGTACTACTTATGCTAAATGCATTTAGCATAAGGCGCGCACTGCCCCTTAAGAACAGGGAAACAAGCGCATACTAGACAGCACCAGGAGTTGCAACGCATTCACAGGAACAGAGGACAAGAAGAGCGCCAGGAACCACACCCACGGCCGGAGCGGTGAGAAAGCGTCTTTGCATGGAGGGAGAAGGGGACACCATGCTAGGGCGCCGGCAGCAGCGTTACTCTATAGTGGAAGAAAAGATGCTGCCATCACTCTGTTCCCTTGGTAGGCCACTGTTACATTTCTGAAGAACAGGGTGACAGTGATTCAGTGGCCAAGTGTCTCCTGATCTGAACCCAACTAAACACCTATGGGGAATTCTGAAGAGACAAGTTGTCATCGCTCCATCCAGCATCCAGGCTCTAAGAGCTCGTTATCGAAAGAGAGATAAAAGATAGATATAGTATTGTCACTAACTTGTTCATTCCAGGCCTAGAAAACTTGGGGCCGTCCTTTAAAATTATGGAGGCCATACAAAATACTAGATGTAGTAGCTTTTGATGTGGGGTGTACTCATTTTTGCACCAACTAATTTGAGTAAAACTCAAGATTTTGTAATGAGAGTTATATTATTACCCTTACTTTCATGTTTTGATTACAACAAAAATGTTATATGAAATTCAATGCTGGCAAAATTTTAGAAATGTATTTAGTGAGATAGTAAATAAAATCTTACTTATCAAAGGGGGTGTACTTATTTATGCTGAGCAGTGCTTATTAAATTTATGAAACACAGTGAACATAATTACAGTTTTTTTTCTGTATGACTTCTCTCATGTTTTAAAAGATATGATTTATGTATAAAAGATTTCCCACATTCTGAACATGAATACGGCTTCTCTCCTGTATGAATTCTCTTATGTGTTGCAAGATTTGATTTATATGTAAAACATTTCCCACATTCTGAACAGGAAAATGATTTTTCTCCTGTATGAATTTTCTCATGTGCAACAAGGTGTGATTTACAGTGCTGGCCAAAAGTATTGGCACCCCTGCAATTCTGTCAGCTAATACTCAGTTTCTTCCTGAAAATGATTGCAATCACAAATTCTTTGGTCTTATTCTCTTCATTTATTTGCTTGCAAGGAAAAAACACAAAAGAGAATGAAGCAAAAATCAAATCCTAGATCATTTCACACAAAACTCCAAAAATGGGCCGGACAAAAGTATTGGCACCCTCAGCCTAATACTTGGTTGCGCAACCTTTAGCCAAAATAACTGCGAACAACCGCTTCCGGTAACCATCAATGAGTTTCTTACAATGCTCTGCTGGAATTGTAGACCATTCTTCTTTGGCAAACTGCTCCAGGTCCCTGATATTTGAAGGGTGCCTTCTCCAAACTGCCATTTTGAGATCTCTCCACAGGTGTTCTATGGGAATCAGGTCTGGACTCATTGCTGGCCACCTTAGAAGTCTCCAGTGCTTTCTCTAAAACCATTTTATAGTGCTTTTGGAAGTGTGTTTTGGGTCATTGTCCTGCTGGAAGACCCATGACCTCTGAGGGAGACCCAGCTTTCTCACACTGGGCCCTACATTATGCTGCAAAATTTGTTGGTAGTCTTCAGACTTCATAATGCCATGCACACGGTCAAGCAGTTCAGTGCCAGAGGCAGTAAAGCAACCCCAAAACATCAGGGAACCTCCGCCATGTTTGACTGTAGGGACCGTGTTCTTTTCTTTGAATGCCTCTTTTTTTTTCCTGTACACTCTATGTTGATGCTTTTTCCCAAAAAGCTCTACTTTTGTCTCATCTGACCAGAGAATATTCTTCCAAAACGTTTTAGGCTTTCTCAGGTAAGTTTTGGCAAACTACAGCCTGGCTTTTTTATGTCTCGGGGTAAGAAGTGGGGTCTTCCTGGGTATCCTACCATACAGTTCCTTTTCATTCAGACGCCGACGGATAGTACGGGTTGACACTGTTGTATCCTCGGACTGCAGGGCAGCTTGAACTTGTTTGGATGTTAGTCGAGGTTCTTTATCCACCATCCGCACAATCTTGCGTTGAAATCTCTCGTCAATTTTTCTTTTCCGTCCACATCTAGGAAGGTTAGCCACAGTGCCATGGGCTTTACACTTCTTGATGACACTGCGCACAGAAGACACAGGAACATTCAGGTCTTTGGAGATGGACTTGTAGCCTTGAGATTGCTCATGCTTCCTCACAATTTGGTTTCTCAAGTCCTCAGACAGTTCTTTGGTCTTCTTTCTTTTCTCCATGCTCAATGTGGTACACACAAGGACACAGGACAGAGGTTGAGTCAACTTTAATCCATGTTAACTGGCTGCAAGTGTGATTTAGTTATTGCCAACACCCGTTAGGGTTAGGTGCCACAGGTAAGTTACAGGTGCTGTTAATTACACGAATTAGAGAAGCATCACATGATTTTTCAAAGGGTGCCAATATTTTTGTCCACCCCCTTTTTTAGGTTTCGTGTGGAATTATATCCAATTTAGCTTTAGGGCAATTCTTTTTCTGTTTTTTTCATTGAAGACAAATTAAATGAAGATAATAATACCAAAGAATTTGTGATTGCAATCATTTTCAGGAAGAAACTGAGTATTATCTGATAGAATTGCAGGGGTGCCAATACTTTCCCACATTCTGAACATGAATACGACTTCTCACCTGTATGAATTCTCTGATGTGTAATAAGATCCCCTTTATCTGTGTAGGATTTATCACATTCTGAACATGAAAACGGCTTCTCTCCTGTGTGAATTCTCTCATATATAACATATTTTGATTTACATGTAAAACATTTCCCACATTCTGAACAGCAGTATGGATTCTCTCCTTTGTGCTTTCTTTGTGTTAAAGAATCTGAGCTTTTAGTAAGTTGCTTGTCACACTGAAATCTTTTATCCACTGTGTCACCTGGAATAGTGGTAAGAATGTGAGATTGCTCAGGAGAGGGCTCCTCATGATCAGGAGGATTATAAGAAGGTGAAGTGCTGTGAAGTCCAGGAGGTGCAGGAAGGGTGAAGAGGTTTTCTCCATTAGAGTGCTTCGTGATAGCTTCTTTTTTACAATTTAGTGATAAACCATTATTCTCAGAAGGATTTCCTATAAGGAGGAAAGATAGATTAGATGTGACATTTTCTTCAACACAAAAGAGATTTCTCAATGTATTTTTTGGATCTCACAATAAAGACCCTTGTCAGTGAAAGTACCGGTGATAAGGAAGACAACTACATGCCATAACATTTACACAATGACGGGTAAAGTGAATGACACTTATAATCTGGCGACATTGGCACAAGTCAGGGGTGGCAGAGATTAGACGGTTCTTAAAGGGAACCTGTCATCAGGATTTACCCCCTTAATGTACCACCAGTGCCATTTCACTGTCTCAAGCTTCCTATCTCGCCCTCAGTGTAGAAAAGTGTCCACACAATTAACAATTACTTTTTAATATTTCAGTATCATATATAAATGAGATTGACTAATCACAAAGGCGGCCGCACATCCAGGAGCAGTGGAGCTCCGGCCTCAGTAATGATGTCACAGAAGATGTGGTATCCAGATCCAAGGAAAAAGATGTTTTTAATTAGTCCATGTTAAAAATTACACCCATGAGGAAAGGGTATGGGGGGTAGGTGGACAGTGCTACGCCTTTTTAACGATCTGGCGTTCTTTGTCACAGCTTCTGGAACAGTGTGTGATTTAATCAGACGGTTCGCCATGTCCACAGACCTCATCACTGAAAAGAAATCAGCATGGATTCCGGAACAGTGTGTCAGCGCATCCTGAATGATCTAAAAACAATTGCAGACTGGTGAAATAATTAGTTCACATTTTTTATTTATTTTACTCACTTATATAGCACCACTAATTCCACAGCACTTTCCAGACATTATCGTCGCTGTCCCCATTGGGGCTCACAATCTAAATGTTTAGATGCCAGTCTGCAATTTTTTGAGAGCATTCAGGATGCGCTGACACACTGTTCCGGAATCCATGCGGGTTTCTTCTCAGTGATGACGTCTGTGGACGCGCCTAACCGTCTGATACATCAGCACCGGTTTGTCATTATCAATGGAATGTAAGATGCACCGACATCGGCTCCGCAAAACCAGCAGAATTAGATGAAGAGACATCTGAAGATAGTAACAATACTCCATCCAATTACATTAAAGCTCTATTTCAACTATGTCAAACAACTGGAAAGATAGGGGGAGATTATATAAAAGAAGTGCAAAGGAAATCTGTCATGGTGGCCAAAGCTATCAGTTACTGTTTTTGCAAATGATTCTCTGTAAAATTGAAAAATTTGATATTTAATCTGATTTGTTGCCATGAGCATCAACTCCTTATTTCTTTCACACTGATTACAGTAAATCTCCCACATACAGTTACCATATTTTTCGGACTATAAGACGCACTTTTTTCCTCCAAAATTTTGGAGGAAAATGGGGGGTGCATATTATAGTCAGAATGTTGGGGGGGGGGGTATATATATATACACTGTGTGGGGTGTGGGGGGAGCGGTAACGGCGGAGGAGCGGGGCACAGGAGGCAGCAGCCGCCCGCTGCAGCCTACATTGTCCCCGCTGCTAAAGAAAATGAATATTCACTGCTCCTCACGCCCATGGGGTGTGGGGAGCAGTGAATATTCATGCTCCTTAATAGCGGCACACAGTGTAGCCGCAGCGCGGCTCCTGCTGTTGCCGGAATCACCTGTGCCCGCTGTTAAAGGGCATGAATATTCAAGCCTAATCCCCACCAGGCTACACGTAAAAAAATAAACACTCCTACTCACCTTTCTTCTCTTCTCCAGCGCTGCATCCTGTCTGCCCGCACTGATCTCTCCATGTGGGCTGCGCATGACGTCACTGCCATGCGTGGTTCACATGGAGAGATCAGCTGCCGGAAGTCACTGCTCCCCATGCCAGGACTGTGGGCACAGGGAGCAGTGACTTCATGCTCCTTAATAGCGGCACACAGTGTAGCCGCAGCGCGGCTCCTGCTGTTGCCGGAATCACCTGTGCTCACTGTTAAAGGGCATGAATATTCAACCTCTCTCCACGTCCATGGGAGTGGAGAGGGGTGAATATTCATGCACTTTAATAAGCGGACACACGCAATAGCCCGGCAGCAGCAGGAGCAGCGCTGCGGCTACGCTGCGTGCCGGCTATTAAGGAGCATGAAGTCACTGCTCCCTGCGCCCACAGTTCTGGCGTGGGGAGCAGTGACTTCCAGCAGCTGATCTCTCCATGTGAACCACGCATGGCAGTGACGTCATGCGCGGCCCACCTGGAGAGATCAGTGTGGGCAGACAGGATGCAGCGCTGGAGAAGAGAAGAAAGGTGAGTAGGAGTGTTTTTTTTTTTACGTGTAGCCTGGTGGGGATTAGGGGGACCATGCATACTAGGATAAGGATGAGGGGGCCATACATACAAGGGTAAGGATGAGGGGTGCCATGCATACCAGGATAACTTTGATGGGGGCATACATAACAGGATAAAGATGAGGGGGCCATACATACCAGGATAAGGATGAGGGGCCATACATACCAGGATAAGGATGAGGGGTGCTATGCATACCAGGATAGGGATCAGGGGTGCCATGCATACCAGGATAGGGATTAGGGGTGCCATGCATACCAGGACAGGGATGAGGGGTGCCATGCATACCAGGACAGGGATGAGGGGTGCCATGCATACCAGGACGGGGATGAGGGGTGCCATGCATACCATGATGTGGATTGCTGTGCCATGCATACCAGGATGGGGATGAGGGGTGCTATGCATACCAGGATAGGGATTAGGGGTGCCATGCATACCAGGACAGGGATGAGGGGTGCCATGCATACCAGGATAGGGATGAGGGGTGCCATGCATACCAGGATGGGGACAAGGTGTGCCATGCATACCTGTAACATACCTGGCGGCGTCCTTGCATAGTGGTCCATCTCCCACTGTGCAAGAGCGCGCACTTGATCTCCTGTCCAGAATGTCTCTCTGGCTTCCCTCCATGCTGTCTGTTTGTGTCTGTTTCTGCTGCTTAAGGGCGGCGCCCGATCACTTCCTGCTTTTTGTACCTGCTGTGGGTCACACCCCTTGTGCGTCCTCAGCCTATTGCTGTCTGTCACCTGGTATATAGCTCAGCTGCGCCCATCTATCCCGGCCTGAGCATAGTGTTTCTTTCAGTGTGTGCTTGCACTCTGAAGGTGCCAGGTCCTGTTCTGTGTTCTCTTTTCTGCCTATCCTGGAGGCTGTATTTCCAGGCCTGTCTGAACACGCTCCTAGCCTGTTCCTCCTGCCTTCTAGGGGCCGATTACCTAGACCTGTTCCTGTATCTTGTCTGACCTGTCTGAACACGCTCCTAGCCTGTTCCTCCCGCCTTCTAGGGGCCGATTACCTAGACCCGCTCCTGTATCTTGTCTGTCCTGTCTGAACACGCTCCTTGCCTGTTCGTCCTGCCTCTCTGGGGGCCGTATTCCCAGACCTGCTCCTGTATTTTGCTGCAGTGTCGGTCTCCTCCGTACACTCAGTTCCAGTCTGAACTCTCTCCTATCCTTTACCTGTTTTGCCTCTATGTCCGTTCCCTTCCTTTTTCTGCAGAGTCTGAACTCGTACCTAACTCCTGCTTGTTGTCTCTGTACTCCCGTTTGTGAGTTTGTGGTCCACTCGCTACTTCTCTGCAAGTACTCTGTGAGTATCTGGCTCTGCCTTTCCCTTCCTGTCTGTTCCGTGTGAACAGAGCCCTGTCCCCCCTGCTCAGCCTTGCCTGCTCTGACTCCTTTGCTCACCGCTCCGGCGGTTCTAGCCTGCTCTGACTCCTTTGCTCACCGCTCCGGCGGTTCTAGCCTGCTCTGACTCCTTTGCTCACCGCTCCGGCGGTTCTAGCCTGCTCTGACTCCTTTGCTCACCGCTCCGGCGGTTCTAGCCTGCTCTGACTCCTTTGCTCACCGCTCCGGCGGTTCTAGCCTGCTCTGACTCCTTTGCTCACCGCTCCGGCGGTTCTAGCCTGCTCTGACTCCTTTGCTCACCGCTCCGGCGGTTCTAGCCTGCTCTGACTCCTTTGCTCACCGCTCCGGCGGTTCTAGCCTGCTCTGACTCCTTTGCTCACCGCTCCGGCGGTTCTAGCCTGCTCTGACTCCTTTGCTCACCGCTCCGGCGGTTCTAGCCTGCTCTGACTCCTTTGCTCACCGCTCCGGCGGTTCTAGCCTGCTCTGACTCCTTTGCTCACCGCTCCGGCGGTTCTAGCCTGCTCTGACTCCTTTGCTCACCGCTCCGGCGGTTCTAGCCTGCTCTGACTCCTTTGCTCACCGCTCCGGCGGTTCTAGCCTGCTCTGACTCCTTTGCTCACCGCTCCGGCGGTTCTAGCCTGCTCTGACTCCTTTGCTCACCGCTCCGGCGGTTCTAGCCTGCTCTGACTCCTTTGCTCGCTGCTCCGGCAGCCTTGCTCCGCTCTGACCCTTTTTGCTCACTGCTCCGGCAGTCTCGCTCCGCTCTTATCCTTTTGCTCACTGCTCCGGCAGTCTTGCTCCACTCTTGCTCACCGCTCCAGGCGGTCTCGTCCTGCTTTACTCTTGCTCACTGCTCCGGCAGTCTCGCTCAGCTCTGATCCTTTGCTCACCGCTCCAGGCGGCCTTGTCCTGCCCTGTTCTCGCTCACCTCTCTGGGCGGCCTCACTCTGCTGTGTTTGTCCGCCACATCTGTGGTTCTGTTCCTGAGTCTCAGTGTGTACTGGGTCCTATCCCGCCAGTGTCCCTACCTGCTAGTGCCTCCCTGTCTGCACTCTAGCTGTGCTTGCCTGTACCCCTCTGCCTGTATTGTTCCTGAGTCCCAGTGTGTACTGGGTCCTATCCCGCCTGTGTTCCTACCTGCTAGTGCCTCCCTGTCTGCACTCTAGCTGTGCTTGCCTGTACCCCCCGGCCTGCATACCCGCCTGCCTGCATACCAGTCGTGCCTGCCTATACCCACCAGTCTGTGTGCCAGCCTACCAGTCTGTTCCTGTATTCCCCTGTGTGGGTCAACAGCCGTGTCCGGGGTCTGTCCTGGAGTAGCACCTGGTCCCTCTGCTCGGTTCCTCCTTGGTGCACTGGCGTCGTATGCCGTCGTGCGACCCTGGTCGGATCGGGTGAATACCTAGTTACGCCCCTCCAGGCATTCACTCTCCGGCACGGTCCAGTGGAATCACTACAATCACACGCACACGCCGCTCAGCCCGGGCGTGTGCATAACAGCATGCTCAGGCAATGGTTCCCGTTGAGCCCCACGGCCTTCGCTCTCTGAGAAGTTTTCCAGCGAATACATGCATTAAAATAAATAAATAAATATTTTTTTTTCCTTTAGCTGAGTTCCAGGCGAATTACGCACCCGTCCAGATGGATCTATCTGCTCTCGTTCCCGCGGATCCGCTACGTTATTATGGGGATCCTAGACAAAGTCGTGCATTTGTGGAGCAATGCATGCTACACTTCAAGTTCTACCCTCTATGTTTTCCCACCGATCGGGTTAAGGTGGCATTCATTATGTCTTACCTGGCGGGTGATGCCTTGGAATGGATCAACCCCCTATATGAAACACAGGATCCGATCCTCCTGGACCTAATGGCCTTCCTGGTGGCCTTTCTAATGGTCTTCGATGATCCTAACCCGGAGGCTCCTGCTGAAGCTTCACTTCCCAATATCCCGGAGCAGCCCCAATGGGTAATGTGTGTGGGTAGCGCAATAGTCCTCCAGCCCAATGAGACTACTGCCCACCCAGAATCCTCACAGGGTGACTACGCTTTCCGGAATACTTCTCCCAACCTCAAGAGGCAGTCCAGACGTGCTAAACGTAGAGGCAAGCCGTCACGCCAGGGTCTGTCCTCCCTGAGACCTCCTGACCCCAACCTTGAAGTCCCTACTGAAGCTTCATCTCCCTGTATCCCGGAGAAGCCCCAACGGGTAATGTGCGTGGGTAGTGCACCAGTTCTCCTGCCCGAAGAGACTTCTGCCCATCCAGACTCCACACAGGAGAACTTCTTGCACCCGGCATCAGATGCTTCACCCACTTTAACCGGTGTGCATGTCCAAGGATGCTCCAAAGCTGTGGTTACCTCAGAGTCTGTGCACCTCTACTACCTGGCGGAGGACCCCCTGTTGCCTCCTGAATCCTCCGGGATACCACTCGATGACAAATGGAGAGAGAATTCTCTACACCCGGTACTCGATACTTTGTCCGCTTCGTCCTGTGAGCCTGACAATGGGTACCCCAAAGTGGTAGTTACCCCCGAGTCTCTACACCCCTCCGACCAGGCGGAGGACCTCCAGTTGTCTCCTGAACCCTTCGGGGTGCTACCTGGTAGCGAAAGGACAGAGACTCTCCTATACTCTGTACCTGATACCTCGCTCGCTTCGTCCAGTGAGTCCAACCTAGTGTACTCCGAAGCAGTGGTTACTCCCGAGTCTCTACACTCCTCTGACCAGGCGGAGGACCTCCAGTTGTCTCCAGAACCCTTCGGGGTGCCACCTGGTGGTAAATGGACAGAGACTTTCCTATATCCTGGATCTGATACCTCGCTTGCTTCGTCCAGTGAGTCCGACCTAGTGTACTCTGAAGCAGAGGTTACCCGTGAGTCTCTACACCCCTCTGACCAGGCGGAGGACCGCCAGTTGTCTCCAGAACCCTTCGGGGTGCCACCTGGTGGAGAATGGACAGAGACTTTCCTATACTCGGTACCCGATACCTCGCCTGCTTCGTCCAGTGAGTCCGACCTAGTGTACTCTGAAGCAGATGTTTTCTCTGAGCCTCTGCACTCTTCTGACCCGGCGGAGGACCTCCAGTTGTTTCCTGAATCCTCCGGGGTACCACCAGATAACAAAGAGACAGTGACTTTTCCTCATTATGTACCTGATAACCCGTCTATTTCTTCCTGTGAGCTTGACAAGATGTACCTCGAAGCAGAGATTACCCCCAAGTCTCTGTCCCCCTCCAACCCGGTGGAGGACTTCCAGTTGTCTCCTGTACCCTCTGGGGTGCCACCTGAAAATATGTGGAGAGAGACTTCCTTGTGTGCTGTTCCTGGTACTCCACCCGTTTCGTCTGTTGCTAAGGGTGGCTGGATGGGAGGTAGCATCCTAGCTACCCAGAGGAGACCAGTTTTTCCGGTGGACAGTGGAAATGATCTCTTCGAAGTGAAGAATTGGCCCTCGAATTCCCTGCGGAAGATTCTGGCAGGCCTGAAGAAGAGGGGGCGTAAGGGGGGGGGGGTACTGTAACATACCTGGCGGCGTCCTTGCATAGTGGTCCATCTCCCACTGTGCAAGAGCGCGCACTTGATCTCCTGTCCAGAATGTCTCTCTGGCTTCCCTCCATGCTGTCTGTTTGTGTCTGTTTCTGCTGCTTAAGGGCGGCGCCCGATCACTTCCTGCTTTTTGTACCTGCTGTGGGTCACACCCCTTGTGCGTCCTCAGCCTATTGCTGTCTGTCACCTGGTATATAGCTCAGCTGCTCCCATCTATTCCTGCCTGAGCATAGTGTTTCTTTCAGTGTGTGCTTGCACTCTGAAGGTGCCAGGTCCCGTTCTGTGTTCTCTTTTCTGCCTATCCTGGAGGCTGTATTTCCAGGCCTGTCTGAACACGCTCCTAGCCTGTTCCTCCTGCCTTCTAGGGGCCGATTACCTAGACCTGTTCCTGTATCTTGTCTGACCTGTCTGAACACGCTCCTAGCCTGTTCCTCCCGCCTTCTAGGGGCCGATTACCTAGACCCGCTCCTGTATCTTGTCTGTCCTGTCTGAACACGCTCCTTGCCTGTTCGTCCTGCCTCTCTGGGGGCCGTATTCCCAGACCCGCTCCTGTATTTTGCTGCAGTGTCGGTCTCCTCCGTACACTCAGTTCCAGTCTGAACTCTCTCCTATCCTTTACCTGTTTTGCCTCTATGTCCGTTCCCTTCCTTTTTCTGCAGAGTCTGAACTCGTACCTAACTCCTGCTTGTTGTCTCTGTACTCCCGTTTGTGAGTTTGTGGTCCACTCGCTACTTCTCTGCAAGTACTCTGTGAGTATCTGGCTCTGCCTTTCCCTTCCTGTCTGTTCCGTGTGAACAGAGCCCTGTCCCCCCTGCTCAGCCTTGCCAGCTCTGACTCCTTTGCTCACCGCTCCGGCGGTTCTAGCCTGCTCTGACTCCTTTGCTCACCGCTCCGGCGGTTCTAGCCTGCTCTGACTCCTTTACTCACCGCTCCGGCGGTTCTAGCCTGCTCTGACTCCTTTGCTCACCGCTCCGGCGGTTCTAGCCTGCTCTGACTCCTTTGCTCACCGCTCCGGCGGTTCTAGCCTGCTCTGACTCCTTTGCTCACCGCTTCGGCGGTTCTAGCCTGCTCTGACTCCTTTGCTCACCGCTCCGGCGGTTCTACCCTGCTCTGACTCCTTTGCTCGCTGCTCCGGCAGCCTTGCTCCGCTCTGACCCTTTTTGCTCACTGCTCCGGCAGTCTCGCTCCGCTCTTATCCTTTTGCTCACTGCTCCGGCAGTCTTGCTCCACTCTTGCTCACCGCTCCAGGCGGTCTCGTCCTGCTTTACTCTTGCTCACTGCTCCGGCAGTCTCGCTCAGCTCTGATCCTTTGCTCACCGCTCCAGGCGGCCTTGTCCTGCCCTGTTCTCGCTCACCTCTCTGGGCGGCCTCACTCTGCTGTGTTTGTCCGCCACATCTGTGGTTCTGTTCCTGAGTCTCAGTGTGTACTGGGTCCTATCCCGCCAGTGTCCCTACCTGCTAGTGCCTCCCTGTCTGCACTCTAGCTGTGCTTGCCTGTACCCCTCTGCCTGTATTGTTCCTGAGTCCCAGTGTGTACTGGGTCCTATCCCGCCTGTGTTCCTACCTGCTAGTGCCTCCCTGTCTGCACTCTAGCTGTGCTTGCCTGTACCCCCCGGCCTGCATACCCGCCTGCCTGCATACCAGTCGTGCCTGCCTATACCCACCAGTCTGTGTGCCAGCCTACCAGTCTGTTCCTGTATTCCCCTGTGTGGGTCAACAGCCGTGTCCGGGGTCTGTCCTGGAGTAGCACCTGGTCCCTCTGCTCGGTTCCTCCTTGGTGCACTGGCGTCGTATGCCGTCGTGCGACCCTGGTCGGATCGGGTGTATACCTAGTTACGCCCCTCCAGGCATTCACTCTCCGGCACGGTCCAGTGGAATCACTACAATCACACGCACACGCCGCTCAGCCCGGGCGTGTGCATAACAATACCAGGATGGGGATTGCTGTGCCATGCATACTAGGATGGGGATGAGGGGTGCCATGCATACTAGGATAGGGATGAGGGGTGCCATGCATACCAGGACAGGGATGAGGGGTGCCATGCATACCAGGATAGGGATGAGGGGAGCCATGCATACCAGGATAAGGATGAGGGGTGCCATGCATACCAGGATGGAGGGATGCCAGGCATACCAGGATGGAGGGATGCCAGGCATACCAGGATGGGGGGATGCCAGGCATATCAGGATGGGGATGGGGACCATGTATAAAAGGAAGGGGGGGCATATATACCAGGATGGGGGATATTGTCAGAATTGGGGGACATTACCCCTATACCAGTGTCAGCAGAAGACCCCCCCCCCTTAAAAGTGCATCATGACCCCTTTTTCTGCTTAAATTTTTATTTTTTTATTTTCCTCTTCTAAAACATAGGTGCGTCTTATGGTCCTGTGCGTCTTATAGTTTGAAAAATACGGTATATACAGTACAGACCAAAAGTTTGGACACACCTTCTCATGTAAAGATTTTTCTGTATTTTCATGACTATGAAAATTGTACATTCACACTGAAGGCATCAAAACTATGAATTAACACATGCGCGCGCATTTTTAAGCTTTTTTCACTGTTTTCAGAACATTAAGAGTAAGAACATGGAAGAGTCCAGGAGCCATTTGGTGAGCTGCATATCCTGCTACATGTTCACAGACTTGCCAGTGGAAAAGCCAAACTTCACATGCCAGAAATGCAGGTTGTGTCCCTGTTGGAGGAAAAGTTGCGAAATCTAGAAGAGAGGTTAACTACCTTGAAAATCATTAAGGAAGGTGAAGAGTTCTTAGACAGAGCAGAATTATCTCTTCATGATTCAGAAAGAGAAGAAATTCGAACTGCACCTGACGAAACAGAGGAATGGAAGCCTGTGACCCACAGAAGCAGGAGGATCGAGAGGCAGTCAGCACCCATACTGCTCAGAACCAGTACCAGGCTCTCACGCAGGAGAACCATGAAGAAATACAGCAAAATAAGACTTTGCAAACAATGAATAACCTTGTAAGCCCTCAGAATCCTCCTGGATGGAGAAAGAAGAATGTTGTGAAGAAAAAACGGAGAATGGTGGTCATGGGGGATTCCCTGTTAAGAGGAACAGAGGCCGCTATCTGCAGACCAGACATAACCTCAAGAGAAATGTGCTGTCTTCCAGGAGCAAAAATTAAAGATGTGTCTGACAGGATATCAAGACTCTTCAGACCTACAGATCACTACCCATTCCTGCTAATACATGTGGGGACAAATGACACCGCAAGAAAGGACCTGGAAACCATCTGCAGTGACTTTGAAGACTTAGGCAAGAAAGTGAAAGAATTGGGAGCGCAGGTGGTCTTCTCATCCATCCTCCCAGTGGATGGCCATGGAACAATGAGGTGGAATAAGATTCTACAGGTGAACAACTGGCTACGTCGATGGTGCCGTCAACAAGGATTTGGATTTCTGGATCACGGAATGAATTACCTATACGATGGACTACTTGCTAGAGATGGGGTGCACCTTACGAAGACTGGAAAACATGTATTTGGAAGTCGCCTTGCTACACTCATCAGGAGAGCTTTAAACTAGAACAATGTGGGAAGGGAAGCAAAAGGCCAGAAAAAGCCATACAGCTGACAAATACTATTGAGATCTCTGCTACTGGAAGTGGAAAGGAAGAACAAAGACAAAACAATTTAAATAATAAAAATATGGGAGGAAGAGAAACCAATCACAAACTAAAATGTTTTTATACAAATGCACAAAGCATGGGCAACAAACAAGGAGAATTGGAACTACTAACGCAGGAAAAGGAATATGATGTCATTGGAATCACTGAAACTTGGTGGGACGATACACATGATTGGAATAAAAAGCTAAAAGGATACAACTTATTTGCAAGAAACAGACTTGATAAACGAGGAGGAGGTGTTGCATTGTATGTTAGAAAAGCGTATATCTGCACAGAGATTGAAGCTTCAGAGACTGGGAGTTCTGTGGAAACGGTAAGAATACAAGGAGAGAACAACGGAAAGGACACCATTGTAGGCATTTACTACAGGCCACCTGGGCAAGCTGAAGATATGGATGAACTCTTTATGTATCAAATGACCAAGTTCTCAAAAAAATATGACGTAGTGGTCATGGGAGATTTCAACTATCCAGACATTTGTTGGGAATCTCAAGTAAAACTTAACAGGTCAAGCAAATTCTTATCCTCTCTTGCTGACAACTTTATCTTCCAAAAGGTAGGGGAGAAAACAAAGGGATCTGCTACTTTGGATCTAATCCTTATAAACAGGGAGGAAATGGTTGAGGAGGTAAAGGTGGCTGGGACCCTAGGAGGCAGCGATCATGCTATTATAAAATTTTGGATAACTAGAGGAGGAAGATATGTGAAGACTCAAACCTCAAGGTTAGATTTTAGAAAGGCAGATTTTAAGAGACTCAGAAAGAGAATAGGAGGGATCCAATGGCTGGATGTCCTTAAGGACAAAAATGTCCAGGAAGGATGGGAAATTTTTAAAAATGAGATTCTCAAAGCACAATCGTTAACAATCCCGAAAAGTAGGAAGAATGGGAAGCATTTAAGGAAACAAGGATGGATGAACACAGAACTTAAACACATGCTAAAAAGAAAGAAAGAAATGTTTATTAAATGGAAAGAGGGAGGCATATCTAAAGAAGATTATAATGCAGTCTGCAGATCCTGTAGGGCACGTATCAGGTTAGCTAAAGCTGACAATGAATTAAGGCTTGCAAGAGATGTCAAAAGCAATTAAAAAGGATTTTGGGGGTATGTCAAAAGTAAAAAAAAAGTCAAAGATGCTATAGGATTTTTACAGGATGAAAATGGAGAAATGGTAAGAGAGGATGTTGAGAAGGCCGAACTTTTTAACTCCTATTTTGCATCTGTTTTCTCTCAGAAAGAAAATGTAACATCAACTGATCTTCACTGTCCTTTTAAAGGAATAGAGGAATCCAAGTTATATGTAAACAGAAAGATTGTGAGGGAATATTTAGCTAACATAAATGAGTTCAAGTCTCCAGGTCCAGATGAATTACACCCCAGAGTACTGAAGGAGATCATAGAAGAAATTTTAGAACCACTCTCCATAATCTTTGAAAATTCTTGGAGAACAGGAGAAGTCCCAGAAGACTGGAGAAGAGCAAATGTTGTTCCTATCTTCAAAAAGGGGAAGAAGATGGACCCAGGGAACTATAGGCCGGTGAGTCTGACTTCTATACCAGGAAAGATCTTTGAACAAATTATTAAACAACATGTATGTAAGTACCTGGATAAGAATGAAGTAATTAACCAGAGTCAGCATGGGTTTGTAACTAACAAGTCATGTCAGACTAACTTAATTTCCTTCTATGACAGAATCACTGACTGGGTGGATCAGGGAAATGCTGTAGATATAGTATATCTTGACTTCAGCAAAGCATTTGACAAAGTATCTCACACCATCCTTATTGAAAAAATGACCAAGTATGCAATGGACCAGGCAACTGTTAGGTGGATTCATAACTGGCTTAGTGATCGGACTCAAAGGGTGGTTGTAAATGGCTTCACATCCAGCTGGATGAATGTCTCAAGTGGGGTACCACAGGGCTCCGTCCTAGGACCTGTATTGTTCAACATATTTATCAATGATTTAGATGAAGGAATTGAGGGTAAACTGATTAAATTTGCTGATGACACAAAGCTAAGAGGGATAGCTAATACTAGAGAAGAGAGAGAGAGGATTCAAAAAGACCTAAATAAACTGGAGCAGTGGGCAGCAACCAACAGAATGGTTTTTAACAGGGAAAAATGCAAAGTACTACATCTGGGCAATAAAAATGAAAAAAGCATATACAGAATGGGAGGAATAGAGCTAAGCAACAGTACATGTGAAAAAGACTTAGGTATACTAATAGATCATAGACTGAACATGAGTCAACAGTGTGATGCAGCAGCAAAAAAGGCAAATACAATTCTGGGATGTATTAACAGAAGCATACAGTCTAGATCACGTGAAGTCATTATCGGTCTTTACTCCTCTTTGGTCAGACCTCATCTGGAATACTGTGTACAGTTTTGGGCACCACATTTTAAAAAAGACATAGACAAACTGGAGCAAGTTCAGAGAAGAGCGACCAGAATGGTGACTGGTCTGCAAACCATGTCCTATGAGGAACGGTTGCAGGATTTGGGAATGTTTAGCTTGCAAAAAAGAAGACTGAGAGGAGACTTAATAGCTGTCTACAAATATGTCAAGGGCTGTCACATTGTAGAAGGATCATCTTTATTCTCATTTGCACAAGGAAAGACTAGAAGCAATGGGATGAAACTAAATGGGAGGAGACACAGATTAGATATTAGAAAAAACTTTTTGACAGTTAGGGTGATTAATGAGTGGAACAGGCTGCCACGAGAGGTGGTGAGTTCCCCTTCAATGGACGTCTTCAAACAGAGGCTGGACAGACATCTGTCTGAGATGATTTAGTGAATCCTGCTTTGAGCAGGGGGTTGGACCAGATGACCCAGGAGGTCCCTTCCAACTCTACCATTCTATGATTCTATGATTCTATGACTTAACAAAAAAGTGTGAAACAACTGAAAATATGTCTTATATTCTAGGTTCTTCAAAGTAGCCACCTTTTGCTTTGATGACTGCTTTGCACACTCTTGGCATTCTCCTGATGAGCTTCAAGAGGTAGTCACCGGAAATGGTTTTCCCTTCACAGGTGTGCCCTGTCAGGTTTAATAAGTGTGATTTCTTGCTTTATAAATGAGGTTGGGACCATCAGTTGTGTTGTGCAGAAGTCTGGTGGATACACAGCTGATAGTCCTACTGAATAGACTGTTAGAATTTGTATTATGGCAAGAAAAAAGCAGCTAAGTAAAGAAAAACGAGTGGCCATCATTACTTTAAGAAATGAAGGTCAGTCAGTCCGAAAAATTGGGAAAACTTTGAAAGTGTCCCCAAGTGCAGTTGTAAAAACCATCAAGCGCTACAAAGAAACTGGCTCACATGAGGACCGTCCCAGGAAAGGAAGACCAAGAGTCACCTCTGCTTCTGAGGATAAGTTTATCTGAGTCACCAGCCTCAGAAATCTTAGGTGAACAGCAGCTCAGATTAGAGACCAGGTCAATGCCACACAGAGTTCTAGCAGCAGACACATCTCTTCAACAACTGTTAAGAGGAGACTTTGTGCAACAGGCCTTCATGGTAAAATAGCTGCTAGGAAATCACAGCTAAGGACAGGCAACAAGCAGAAGAGACTTGTTTGTGCTAAAGAACACAAGGAATGGACATTAGACCAGTGGAAATCTGTGCTTTGGTCTGATGAGTCCAAATCTGAGATCTTTGGTTCCAACCACTGTGTCTTTGTGCGACGCAGAAAAGGTGAACGGATGGACTCTACATGCCTGGTTCCCACCGTGAAGCATGGAGGAGGAGGTGTGATGGTGTGATGGTGCTTTGCTGGTGACACTGTTGGGGATTTATTCAAAATTGAAGGCATACTGAACCAGCATGGCTACCACAGCATCTTGCAGCGGCATGCTATTCCATCTGGTTTGCGTTTAGTTGGACCATCATTTATTTTTCAACAGGACAATGACCCCACACACACCTCCAGGCTGTGTAAGGGCTATTTAACCAAGAAGGAGAGTGATGGGGGGCTACGCCAGATGACCTGGCCTCCACAGTCACCAGACCTGAACCCAATCGAGATGGTTTGCGGTGAGCTGGACCGCAGAGTGAAGGCAAAAGGGCCAACAAGTGCTAAGCATCTCTGGGAACTCCTTCAAGATTGTTGGAAGACCATTTCCGGTGACTACCTCTTGAAGCTCATCAAGAGAATGCCAAGAGTGTGCAAAGCAGTCATCAGAGCAAAAGGTGGCTACTTTGAAGAACCTAGAATATAAGACATATTTTCAGTTGTTTCACACTTTTTTGTTAAGTATATAATTCCACATGTGTTAATTCATAATTTTGACGCCTTCAGTGTGAATGTACAATTTTCATAGTAAAGAAAATACAGAAAACTCTTTAAATAAGAAGGTGTGTCCAAACTTTTGGTCTGTACTGTACCGGTTCTCTGCACCATCATTCCTTCTAATCATTCTCTATATGTCAACCAGGGCTGCTTCTGTCATGAGGTGAGATGAGCATCTTGCCCCAGGCGCTTGTTGGAGCTGTGTGAAAGGGGTGGCAGTATGCGGCTGCTGCCCCCTCAGAGACACTAGACACAGGCCTGTAGGCGGCTGCTGCCCCCTCAGAGGCACTAGACACAGGCCTGTAGGCGGCTGCTGCCCCCTCAGAGACACTAGACACAGGCCTGTAGGCGGCTGCTGCCCCCTCAGAGACACTAGACACAGGCCTGTAGGCGGCTGCTGCCCCCTCAGAGACACTAGACACAGGCCTGTAGGCGGCTGCTGCCCCCTCAGAGACACTAGACACAGGCCTGTAGGCGGCTGCTGCCCCCTCAGAGACACTAGACACAGGCCTGTAGGCGACAGCTGCCCCCTCAGAGACACTAGACACAGGCATGTAGGCGGCTGCTGCCCCCTCAGAGACACTAGACACAGGCCTGTAGGCGGCTGCTGCCCCCTCAGAGACACTAGACACAGGCCTGTAGGCAGCTGCTGCCCCCTCAGAGACACTAGACACAGGCCTGTAGGCGGCTGCTGCCCCCTCATAAACACTAGACACAGGCCTGTAGGCAGCTGCTGCCCCCTCAGAGACACCAGACACAGGCCTGTAGGCAGCTGCTGCCCCCTCAGAAACACTAGACACAGGCCTGTAGGCAGCTGCTGCCCACCCAGAGACACTAGACACAGGCCTGTAGGCGGCTGCTGCTCCCTCAGAGACACTAGACACAGGCCTGTAGGCGGCTGCTGCCCCCTCAGAGACACTAGACACAGGCCTGTAGGCGGGTGCTGCCCCCTCAGAGACACTAGACACAGGCCTGTAGGCGGCTGCTGCCCCCTCAGAGACACTAGACACAGGCCTGTAGGCGGCTGCTGCCCCCTCAGAGACACTAGACACAGGCCTGTAGGCGGCTGCTGCCCCCTCAGAGACACTAGACACAGGCCTGTAGGCTGCTGCTGCCCCCTCAGAGACACTAGACACAGGCCTGTAGGCAGCTGCTGCCCCCTCAGAGACACCAGACACAGGCCTGTAGGCGGCTGCTGCCCCCTCAGAGACACTAGACACAGGCCTGTAGGCGGCTGCTGCCCCCTCAGAGACACTAGACACAGGCCTGTAGGCTGCTGCTGCCCCCTCAGAGACACTAGACACAGGCCTGTAGGCAGCTGCTGCCCCCTCAGAGACACTAGACACAGGCCTGTAGGCGGCTGCTGCCCCCTCAGAGACACTAGACACAGGCCTGTAGGCGGGTGCTGCCCCCTCAGAGACACCAGACACAGGCCTGTAGGTGGCTGCTGCCCCCTCAGAGACTCTAGACACAGGCCTGTACGCGGCTGCTGCCCCCTCAGAGACACTAGACACAGGCCTGTAGGCGGCTGCTGCCCCCTCAGAGACACTAGACACAGGCCTGTAGGCTGCTGCTGCCCCCTCAGAGACACTAGACACAGGCCTGTAGGTGGCTGCTGCCCCCTCAGAGACACCAGACACAGGCCTGTAGGCAGCTGCTGCCCCCTCAGAGACACTAGACACAGGCCTGTAGGCAGCTGCTGCCCCCTCAGAGACACTAGACACAGGCCTGTAGGTGGCTGCTGCCCCCTCAGAGACACTAGACACAGGCCTGTAGGCAGCTGCTGCCCCCTCAGAGACACTAGACACAGGCCTGTAGGCAGCTGCTGCCCCCTCAGAGACACTAGACACAGGCCTGTAGGCTGCTGCTGCCCCCTCAGAGACACTAGACTCAGGCCTGTAAGCGGCTGCTGCCCCCTCAGAGACACCAGACACAGGCCTGTAAGGCTGCTGCTGCCCCCTCAGAGACACTAGACACAGGCCTGTAGGCAGCTGCTGCCCCCTCAGAGACACTAGACACAGGCCTGTAGGCTGCTGCTGCCCCCTCAGAGACACTAGACACAGGCCTGTAGGCGGCTGCTGCCCCCTCAGAGACACTAGACACAGGCCTGTAGGCGGCTGCTGCCCCCTCAGAGACACCAGACACAGGCCTGTAGGTGGCTGCTGCCCCCTCAGAGACACTAGACACAGGCCTGTAGGCGGCTGCTGCCCCCTCAGAGACACTAGACACAGGCCTGTAGGTGGCTGCTGCCCCCTCAGAGACACTAGACACAGGCCTGTAGGTGGCTGCTGCCCCCTCAGAGACACTAGACACAGGCCTGTAGGCGGCTGCTGCCCCCTCAGAGACACTAGACACAGGCCTGTAGGTGGCTGCTGCCCCTTCAGAGACACTAGACACAGGCCTGTAGGCGGCTGCTGCCCCCTCAGAGACACTAGACACAGGCCTGTAGGCTGCTGCTGCCCCCTCAGAGACACTAGACACAGGCCTGTAGGCGGCTGCTGCCCCCTCAGAGACACTAGACACAGGTCTGTAGGCGGCTGCTGCCCCCTCAGAGACACTAGACACAGGCCTGTAGGTGGCTGCTGCCCCCTCAGAGACACCAGACACAGGCCTGTAGGCAGCTGCTGCCCCCTCAGAGACACCAGACACAGGCCTGTAGGCAGCTGCCAGTCACAGTGTATCAGACAGAGGGGCAAGATCGCAGAGCAGAGGGGGCCTCTCCAATGCTAGCTCCATACTCAGGTGCAGCGTCGTACTGCTGAGCCTTGGGCCCACCAGAGGAAATTATTCCTGGGGCCCAATATGTAACTACATAGAAATAATACAAGCCCACCAATTGTGAGATAAAATATGCTAGTATTGTGGTGTAACATAAAAATACAATGGTTCACATTTATCAAAAATGGCAGAATTTGAGCAAAATCTTTTGTACTCACTTCAACTCCATTATTCCATATTTATCACATTTCGTCACTAATGATACATTTGGTGCAAATTATTTAAGCAGAACATTTTAAGCATGGTAGCACACGTCTCAATGCTAAAAAAGAGCTGACATCCAGTGGGTCAAATGTTGCATAGTAATATAATTTTGTACAAATTGCAACTTTTTCTGCATGTAAAAATGGTTTTAATATGAATGCATTTGTTCCGCGCCTTTTTTAAGACAGCGAGTGCCAGGGTGCTCCTGTCCCCAGGCACATACATGAAATCAATTAGAAATATATTAATCCCTTGGCACAGATGAACATACAGTACCAGTACGTCCACAGCAGGGTCCACGTGTGTGGAGTTGGCTCAGGAGTGGAGACCACTTCACACGCAATATACAGCGGGCATGTGCCTGTATGGTGACCATTCAGCTGTGCACACGCAACATACAGCAGGCATGTGCCTGTATGGTGACCATTCAGCTGTGCACACGCAACATACAGCGGGCATGTGCCTGTATGGTGACCATTCAGCTGTGCACACACAACATACAGCGGGCATGTGCCTGTATGGTGACCATTCAGCTGTGCACACGCAACATACAGCGGGCATGTGCCTGTATGGTGACCATTCAGCTGTGCGCACGCAACATACAGCAGGCATGTGCCTGTATGGTGACCATTCAGCTGTACACACGCAACATACAGCGGGCATGTGCCTGTATGGTGACCATTCAGCTGTGCACACGCAACATACAGCGGGCATGTGCCTGTATGGTGACCATTCAGCTGTACACACGCAACATACAGCGGGCATGTGCCTGTATGGTGACCATTCAGCTGTGCACACGCAACATACAGCGGGCATGTGCCTGTATGGTGACCATTCAGCTGTGCACACCCATCTTGATACTCCTGTGATATCCAGCATTAGGCTGGATTCATATGGGATCATTATTTCCACTATATACTGCAATACTGTTACTGTTATATTAAAACATACAAAACAAGCAGGGGCGTAATGATCGCGGTCATAGAGGGTACAACCGGGACCAGACCCATGCTTGTGCGTGGCCCGACGACACCAATTTCACCTGGATGTGCATTCTCTGACACACATTCTGCTGAAATGTATTGTGACGCAGAGACCCGCCGGCTCCCTGCACTTAGAATCATAGAATCATAGAATCATAGAATGGTAGAGTTGGAAGGGACCTCCTGGGTCATCTGGTCCAACCCCCTGCTCAAAGCAGGATTCACTAGATCATCTCAGACAGATGTCTGTCCAGCCTCTGTTTAAAGACGTCCATTGAAGGAGAACTCACCACCTCTCGTGGCAGCCTGTTCCACTCATTAATCACCCTAACTGTCAAAAAGTTTTTTCTAATATCTAATCTGTGTCTCCTCCCATTTAGTTTCATCCCATTGCTTCTAGTCTTTCCTTGTGCAAATGAGAATAAAGATGATCCTTCTACAATGTGACAGCCCTTGACATATTTGTAGACAGCTATTAAGTCTCCTCTCAGTCTTCTTTTTTGCAAGCTAAACATTCCCAAATCCTGCAACCGTTCCTCATAGGACATGGTTTGCAGACCAGTCACCATTCTGGTCGCTCTTCTCTGAACTTGCTCCAGTTTGTCTATGTCTTTTTTAAAATGTGGTGCCCAAAACTGTACACAGTATTCCAGATGAGGTCTGACCAAAGAGGAGTAAAGACCGATAATGACTTCACGTGATCTAGACTGTATGCTTCTGTTAATACATCCCAGAATTGTATTTGCCTTTTTTGCTGCTGCATCACACTGTTGACTCATGTTCAGTCTATGATCTATTAGTATACCTAAGTCTTTTTCACATGTACTGTTGCTTAGCTCTATTCCTCCCATTCTGTATATGCTTTTTTCATTTTTATTGCCCAGATGTAGTACTTTGCATTTTTCCCTGTTAAAAACCATTCTGTTGGTTGCTGCCCACTGCTCCAGTTTATTTAGGTCTTTTTGAATCCTCTCTCTCTCTTCTCTAGTATTAGCTATCCCTCCTAGCTTTGTGTCATCAGCAAATTTAATCAGTTTACCCTCAATTCCTTCATCTAAATCATTGATAAAGATGTTGAACAATACAGGTCCCAGGACGGAGCCCTGTGGTACCCCACTTGAGACATTCATCCAGCTTGATGTGAAGCCATTTACAACCACCCTTTGAGTCCGATCACTAAGCCAGTTATGAATCCACCTAACAGTTGCCTGGTCCATTGCATACTTGGTCATTTTTTCAATAAGGATGGTGTGAGATACTTTGTCAAATGCTTTGCTGAAGTCAAGATATACTATATCTACAGCATTTCCCTGATCCACCCAGTCAGTGATTCTGTCATAGAAGGAAATTAAGTTAGTCTGACATGACTTGTTAGTTACAAACCCATGCTGACTCTGGTTAATCACTTCATTCTTATCCATGTACTTACATACATGTTGTTTAATAATTTGTTCAAAGATCTTTCCTGGTATAGAAGTCAGACTCACCGGCCTATAGTTCCCTGGGTCCACCTTCTTCCCCTTTTTGAAGATAGGAACAACATTTGCTCTTCTCCAGTCTTCTGGGACTTCTCCTGTTCTCCAAGAATTTTCAAAGATTATGGAGAGTGGTTCTAAAATTTCTTCTACGATCTCCTTCAGTACTCTGGGGTGTAATTCATCTGGACCTGGAGACTTGAACTCATTTATGTTAGCTAAATATTCCCTCACAATCTTTCTGTTTACAGATAACTTGGATTCCTCTATTCCTTTTAAAGGACAGTGAAGATCAGTTGATGTTACATTTTCTTTCTGAGAGAAAATAGATGCAAAATAGGAATTAAAAAGTTCGGCCTTCTCAACATCCTCTCTTACCATTTCTCCATTTTCATCCTGTAAAAATCCTATAGCATCTTTGACTTTTCTTTTACTTTTGACATACCCCCAAAATCCTTTTTTATTGCTTTTGACATCTCTTGCAATCCTTAATTCATTGTCAGCTTTAGCTAACCTGATACGTGCCCTGCAGGATCTGCAGACTGCATTATAATCTTCTTTAGATATGCCTCCCTCTTTCCATTTAATAAACATTTCTTTCTTTCTTTTTAGCATGTGTTTAAGTTCTGTGTTCATCCATCCTGGTTTCCTTAAATGCTTCCCATTCTTCCTACTTTTCGGGATTGTTAACGATTGTGCTTTGAGAATCTCATTTTTAAAAATTTCCCATCCTTCCTGGACATTTTTGTCCTTAAGGACATCCAGCCATTGGATCCCTCCTATTCTCTTTCTGAGTCTCTTAAAATCTGCCTTTCTAAAATCTAACCTTGAAGTCTGAGACTTCACATGTCTTCCTCCTCTAGTTATCCAAAATTCTATAATAGCATGATCGCTGCCTCCTAGGGTCCCAGCCACCTTTACCTCCTCAACCATTTCCTCCCTGTTTATAAGGATTAGATCCAAAGTAGCAGATCCCCTTGTTTTCTCCCCTACCTTTTGGAAGATAAAGTTGTCAGCAAGAGAGGATAAGAATTTGCTTGACCTGTTAGTTTTACTTGAGAGAGATTCCCAACAAAATTCCCAACTTCAAGTCAGCTACCATCTGGGGGAACATTATACCAGGATGGCGGACCTTATACCAGGATGGCGGACCTTATACCAGGATGGCGGACCTTATACCAGGATGGCAGACATTATACCAGGATGGCGGACATTATACTGGGATGGCAGACATTACATCGGGGTGACAGACATTACATAAGGATGGCGGACACTATATCAGGATGGCGGACATTATATCAGGATGTCGGACACTATATCAGGATGGCGGACATTACACTGGGATGGCGGACATTACATCGGGGTGACGGACATTACATAAAGATGGCGGACATTGCATCAGGATGGCGGACATTATATCAGGATGTCGGACACTATATCAGGATGGCGGACATTATATCAGGATGGGGAAATTATATCAGGATGGCAGACCTTATACCAGGATGGCGGACATTACACTGGGATGGCGGACATTACATCCGGGTGACGGACATTACATAAGGATGGCGGACACTATATCAGGATGGCAGACATTATATCAGGATGGGGAAATTATATCAGAATGAAGGACATTATATCAGGATGGGAGATAAGATACCAGGCTGGGAACATTACAGTATATTAAGATGGGGAGAATATACCAGGATGAGTGACATTACACCAGAATGGCGGACATTATACCAGAAGGGGGACATGGTTATAGCATGGAGCCCAGGATGGGGGACATTATACCAAAATGGGGACATTATATCAGTCAGGGGTGGTACAGGGTGGGCATCAGTCAGGGTTGATACAGCGGCACTCAGGGGTAATACAGGGGAGGCTCAGTCAGTCAGGGGTGAAACAAAAAATTAAGGGAAATCCTCCCTTAGTGACTGAGCCCTCTCACTCTCTATCACCAATGAGTAAAGCCCCTCACTGTTGGTGTTGATGGGGGTCACTTAGTTATGTGATAATCCTGCTCAGCTACATATATCTAACCTTTGGTGAGTGGTGTAGCAGGCAGCCATCCATCTCCCTGTGCTTCTCACTGTCAGCCTGTGACACAGTTAGGGAGGAGCGCTGTTACTCAGCACATCATGGCTCATTACCTCAGCTCTGCTGTTAGCACGGGGAAGAGGCCACAAACAAAACTAACACTGATTGGCTGCGATGCTGCCAATCACTATTAGACTTACCAACAGCAGCACCGCTCTCCCTGGTTGTTCCAGGTGCGGTATCGCAGAGGCAAAGATTCAGCATTAGTGTTGAGCATTCCGATACTGAAATATCGGGTATCGGCCGATATTCGCGGTATCGGAATTCCGATACTTAATTCCGATACTTTTACAATATCGAATACCGGAATCGGAAGTTCCCATAATGCCTGCGCTCTGCCGTTTCTCTGAAGGATGACAAGCTGGATGGCAGCGCTCAGCTGAGATCCAGCCTGTCATCAGAATGCCATCCCAGCCGGCTTTTAAACAATCACACAACCCCATACTGCTTCCCCGCAGCCTCCCACCCCGATCCTCCGCTCCCCTTACCACCTCCCATCCCGATCGTAAGTTAGGACCGGGCGGGGAGCGCAGCACCAAGGAGCGGGGAGCGAAGAACCCGGGCGGGGAAGCCGGCAGTGAAAAGACTTCACCGCCGGCTTTCCCGTTCTGTGCTGCGCGTTCCCGCCGGTTATTTCAAATGAACAGCTGCGGTATCAGGTGATGCCGATCAGCTGTTCATTTGAAGTCGCCGCGGTGCCCTCAGAGGGTCCTATGGATGCGCCATTTCTGGGGCGGCTGACGGCTGGTGTTTCTAGCCTGGGAGGGGGCCAATATTCATGGTACCCTTCCTGGGCTATTAATATCAGCCCCCAGCTGTCTGCCTAGCCTTTGCTAGCTATTAAAATAGGGGGGACCCCACGTCATTTTTTTGGGGTGGTCCCCCATTTTAATAGCTAGTAAAGGCTAGGTATTCAGCTGGGGGCTGATATTAGTAGCCTGGGAAGCTCCGTGGGTATTACCCCCTTCCCAGGCTTCAAACATCTGCCCCAGCTGTCTGCTTAACCTCCGCTAGAGACTAAAATTAAGAGGAACCCCACGCCAATTTTTTTTAAAATAAATCCTTTACACTAAATGACAAGTACAGTAATCAACACTGTCACTGTGCTTCTTATATGTGTGACTGACATGTTTCTATCTATCTAATCTATGTATGATTCTCTATTCCTTCTATTCTAAATTGTCGAGTACCGCTGCTGAATTGCCGGCCGGCTTTCTTAAAGAGACGGTGCATGAAAACACTATTATTTTTTTATATAAATCCTTTACACTAAATGACAAGTACAGTAACCAACACTGTCACTGTACTTCATATATATGTGACTGACATGTTTCTATCTATCTAATCTTTGTGTGAAGCTCTATTCTTTCTATTGTAAATTGTCGGGTACCGCTGCTGAATTGCCGGCCGGCTTTCTTAAAGAGACGGTGCATGAAAACACTATTATTTTTTTATATAAATCCTTTACACTAAATGACAAGTACAGTAACCAACACTATCACTGTACTTATTATATATGTGACTGACATGTTTCTATCTATCTAATCTATGTGTGAAGCTCTATTCTTTCTGTTGTAAATTGTCGGGTACCGGTGTATGCCGCTGATGAATTGCCGGCTTTTCGCATAATACATTCTACATTATTCTTAGTTGTTTTACTTCATGTAGAATTAACCTACAAGGAAAGAAAGGGTTTATTTTCATTCCGATATTAGTGTCCCATTGACTTGCATTGGTTTCCGGTATCGGAATCGGCGATATCCGATACTTTTTGAGTATCGGTCCGATCCAATCCGATACGATATTTCCTGATATCGGAAGGTATCGCTCAACACTATTCAGCATTATTGATCAGCGATCAGTCAGTCCCTGAAGTGAGCTGCTGTCTGCACTGCAGCAGAACAGATCCAGTGACTCCCGTACTCTGCCGGGATGTCTAATGCTGGGAGGAGCGGTGAATAGTAATCAGTAACACGTGTGAGCTGCCGTGCTTGCAGCATGTCATGTGCTAGTGCACTGAGTGCTGCTGACTGCTCCTCCCAGCATTAGACATCCCGGGAGAGCAGTGCACGGGTCACTGAATTGTGGCACCCCAGGGGTCTGGTTCCCACAGTAATAGCAATATTACGTCTGAGAGCAGGTGGGAGGTCTCTTGGTCAGGAAACCTAAGCATCCAACACTTCCTGCCCAGTCCTGGGAGGGGAAGAACTTCCCCTATATAAACTGGGGCTGAGGCGGGGTTAGAGGAGAAGAAGAGGAGTCCCAGACAGAG
Source organism: Phyllobates terribilis (assembly GCF_046119375.1). NCBI lineage: Eukaryota > Metazoa > Chordata > Amphibia > Anura > Dendrobatidae > Phyllobates > Phyllobates terribilis. The sequence goes on along the minus strand of NW_027363051.1, from coordinate 53,476 downwards.
ACACAGTCTGGTCTGGAGTGGAGTTAAAACAGGGAAAGCAAGATCAGGAGCTCTGTGGGAGCAGTGATAAAAGAGGTCAGAGACTGGAAGCTGTAGAGCTCGTCCTGACTGAAGAGATCTCACCGGACACGGAGTCCGAGGCTGTAGGGACTGAGCCATACCCAGCAGCAGAAACCGACCGGCAGGGGATTTCAGGTCCTCTGGCCAAGAAACCCGAAGGCACGGTCACACGCAAGGGACCAGCACCGCCGTCGTGGAGCGGAGGCTACCAGAAGGCCCCGAGTCACCGGCCATACGGGTGAGCACCACATGGTACACTCAGGGACGTGGGCTACTTTTACCCGCTTCTAGCAAGGTAGCCAGGGAGAGTACAATAAGCTGGGGAGGCCTACAACTCCGCCTGGCCAGGGGAGATCCCATCTGCTCACGGACTGACCAGGCCCCGTTCACTAGCCAGTACTCCCGGGAGGGTCTATCTTTGTCACCAGTAAAGACCCTGAACTACACCGCACCGTCTCTGAGTGGTTCCTGGAGCCTGCGTGCAATTCTGCGATCCCCATCATCCACGTCGGCTGCCCTGAGGCCATACCCCTCCCGTTGGGGGTTATACCATCCACGCTGCACAACCGGACCACCGGCCTCAGCGGTCTGCCCTGCAGCGGCGGCTTCATAGCCGCAATCAACGGGTGGCGTAGTTGAACACTCTAACATCTACTGCTAAATTCCGCCACTTAGTTGACTCCCTGGGCACGGACCGGGTCACCGCCACGAGAACTACTACCCCTATCAGATCCGGCTCCGGGTAGGCCCCCGCGTGCGCAACGCTACGCAACACAGGCCCAGGGGCGCGTCAGCTTTTGGCGTAGTCGGCAGGATTCCGTGCCCGCAACCACCGGGTACTGCGTGCCTGAAAAAGACTGTTAAACTTACCTGTGGTGAAGATTCCCGCCATCCGACGCCATCTTTTGCCTTCTTCCCGCCATCCGTGGAGTTTTCCCGCCATCCGACGCCATCTTTTGCCTTCTTCCCGCCATCCGTGGAGTTTTCCCGCCATTGGACGCCATCTTGAGGACGCCGCGCGGGAAGAAGAGGGGCGTGGACTCCGAAAGCGCGCGAGAACTGAAGCTCCGCCTCACGTCCGGACGTTGCGTAAGGTCCTGGAAGGAGCCCAGCAGACGCTGACGTCACAGGAGCGCGACGGAAGGTCCTCAACCCTGACGATCCACTGCGGAGCCGCGGCCTACGGAAGAGGATCATCGCAAGGTAGGCCACGGTCCACTAGGGGGGAGGAGGATGTCGGATACGGAGGAGAGCTTCACTGCCACAGCCACCGCCAGCGCCACCGCTGCTACGGTCATGCCTTTCACCATGCCCTATATCCCGGGGGCAGCCTGGCTACCCCAGTACTCAGGGGAGTCACATACCCTAAACGACTTCAGAGAAAGGTTGGATAGCCTCTTCCAAGTGTACCCCCTCACAGAGGAGCAAAAAGTGAGCATCCTGGTGGCTCAATTAACAGGGGCAGCCCAAAGGGAGGTAAAGTCCTGGCCACTTGGGAGGAGGAGGACTGTCGCAGAGATACTAGCCCGGCTGAAGGACACCTTTGATACCCGTACCTCAGCCGAGATCAAGCTTAGATTCTACGGGTGCAAGCAGCGAGCACATGAGAATATAAGGGACTATGCACTAAACCTACAAGAGGCCCTGAGAGCCATTAAGCAGGCCGACCCTGACGGCGTGGGGAACGAAGACAAGCTATTGACTGAACAATTTATAGAGGGTCTACATTGCAATGCCCACCGAACCCAGTTGCGGGCAATGGCCTTACAGGACCCTCATCTGGACTTTGCACAGTTCAAGGACAGAGCCATCCGGGTGCTCCGAGAACCGGCACCAGGTGGCGCTGTGACCCACAGACGCCCTACTACCACTTACCACCAGGAGACGGCGCCCTTGTCGGCAGGGCCTGTGGGAGCTGATGCGCAGGCTTTAAACAATGACCCGGCTACAGACCTGCACCATCAGGTCCAAGAGCTAACTAAAAGCGTTGCTGCGCTAACCCGAACTGTGCAGTCTTTACAGGTTTCTACTCCAGGGAAGATCCAGCTGGCATCCGGACCGGAGGACATCCCGTGGCGCCGACCAAGGAGGACCCCACCGGCCAGAGGAAGACCCAGCGACCGATACAACGAGGACGGACAACCCATCTGCCGCCGCTGCAATCAACCCGGACATATGGCAAGGTACTGTCCTTTAAACTGGCACAACCTGGGGTAGAGGGCCAACCCCTAGGAATAAGATCACCAGGCCCATCGAACTGGCGTGACAAATACGTGGGAGGACGTCCAGTCATGCCTGTGGTACTGGATGGCATTCCTATGAGTGCCCTACTGGACACCGGGTCACAGGTCACCACCATCCCGTACGTGCTCTTCAAGCAGTACTGGAATGACTCGGATATAACCCGCTACCCTGACGACGACTTGAGTATCATCGCCAGCAATGGTCAGCCTGTGCCACAGATCGGATTTAAAGAAGTGACCATTAAGATCGGTAAAGTCGAACTGGCAGCACAGGGACTGATCATTGTGGACATTGACAAGCGCGAGAGTCACCCAAAGATAACTCTAGGAACTAATGTGATTGAAAATTGTCTTGCAGAGGTGATTCTCATTTTACAGCAGGTTGCCAAGAACGCCAGCTCCGGCCAGCAGCGGGTGCTCCAAAAAGAGATCCGGGCACTGATGCGACGGCAACAGGTGGAACTCTCCGTTGGTGAGATTGGTAGCGTGAGAATGTGTGACCCTTTCCCTATTGCCATGCCCCCGAAAAGTGAAATGATGATTTGGTGCCGGGCAGCTATTGGTCTGAGAGGTAGAGATTACCAGGCAATGGTAGAACCAGTCTACTCAGACAGTAGGCCCACCATTTTGATGGCACGGGGGGTGGTTGATGTACGCCATGGGAGGGTGCCCGTTCGCATAATAAATATCGGGAAGAGGGAAGTGTACCTGCCCCGGTATGCTACGCTAGCCAAATTGTATACCATCAACCAAAATTCTGTACAGTCCGTGGAACCCTTGCCTCCATCTCATCCAGAGGAAGGTAACGGCTCTAAGCAACAAATGGAGGACTGGTGTCAGCAACTGCATTTGGGTACTGACTCCACACCCGCTCACCACAAGCAGGGAGTCTACCGGGTGATCCAGGAATACGAGAGAGTGTTCAGTAAACACCCGTTAGACTTCGGGCGGGTAAAGGGAGTGGAACATCACATCCCCACGGGAGACCATCCTCCCATAAAGGAGAGGTATCGTCCCGTACCCCCTGCACACTACCAACACGCCAAGGGGATGCTTAGAGACATGAAGGAGGCTGGGGTAATCAGGGATAGCTGTAGCCCCTGGGCAGCTCCACTAGTCTTGGTTAAAAAGAAAGACAACACCATGAGAATGTGTGTAGATTACCGGAAAATCAACCGTATCACACACAAAGACGCGTACCCCTTACCAAGGATAGAGGAGTCTTTGGCTGCTTTAAAATCTGCTAACTTCTTCTCCACTTTGGATCTCACTAGCGGGTACTGGCAGGTTCCTGTAGCAGAGGCGGACCGGGAGAAGACCGCATTCACCACCCCGATGGGACTTAGCGAGTTTACCTGCATGCCGTTCGGACTCTGCAACGCACCAGGAACCTTCCAACGACTGATGGAATGCTGTCTGGGACACCGGAACTTTGAGACGGTCCTGCTGTACCTGGACGATGTTATAGTTTATTCCAAAACCTACGAGGACCACCTGAAACACCTGGCGGAAGTGTTTGAAGCCCTGGCAAACTACGGTCTGAAGGTGAAACCGTTGAAGTGTCACCTGCTAAAACCAAAAGTGCAGTACCTGGGACACGTGGTGAGTGCTGACGGAGTGGCTCCCGACCCTGATAAGATCACCGCGATTAAGGAATGGCCAAGACCCTCCAGCGTAAGGGAAGTGCGGCAGTTCCTCGGGTTGGTAGGCTACTACCGAAGATTCATTCCCGGTTTCACCAAAAAGGCAGCTCCTATGCAGGACCTCCTGATAGGCCAGTCCAGGAAGGCCAAGAACCAGAAGCCGCCCTTCAGATGGGAGAAGCTGGAAGAAGAGTCCTTCCGCCAGCTGAAGATGGCCCTCACGGGGGATGAAATCCTGGCGTACCCTGATTACAGCCAGCCCTTTATCCTCTACACCGACGCAAGTAACATCGGGCTAGGAGCCGTACTGTCCCAGATCCAGCAGGGGAGAGAACGGGTAATTGCTTACGCCAGCCGAAAACTGCGACCCACCGAAAGAAACCCTGAGAATTACAGCTCATTCAAGCTAGAGTTCCTGGCAGTGGTGTGGGCAGTCACCGAATGCTTTAAGCACTACCTCGCCTCTTCCCGGTTCACCGTGTACACGGATAACAACCCGTTGACACACCTGGACACTGCAAGACTCGGTGCCCTGGAGCAGAGATGGATGGCCCGCCTGTCCAACTATGAGTTCACGATCAAATACCGGGCAGGACGCTCCAATACCAACGCGGATGCCTTGTCCAGAATGCCAAACCTACCGGACGTAGGGGAAGATCCAGAGGAACTGGAAGAAGTTGAACTCCCTGCGTTCCACCGTCATGGGACTACCCAGTATTCCCACCGTGTAAGGGGTAAGCAATCCGCTACGTTCAACCCCTTACCTCATTACAACTGGGCGGAAACGCAAGACAGTGACCCTGCCGTCCGACTGGTGAAGGAGATGCTGACTCGGCCAGATGCCCGCCTTGACCCAGACGCTCCGGAGGAAACCAAGCAACTGTGGGCTGAGAAGAGTCGACTGTTCCTTTACAAGGGGAAGTTGTGCCGTAGAATGGTTAACTCCCGGACGCATGAACTGATCTGGCAAGTAGTGGTGCCAAGAAGAGACGCGGCTATGGTACTGGAGGCATACCACGACGGAGCTGGGCACTTCGGATGGAAGAAGCTGGAGTTCATGCTGCGCGGGCGGTTCCACTGGGTAGGCATGAGAGGAACCATCGAGAGGTGGTGCAGAGACTGTGGCCCATGCAACCTAAGAAGGAAGGACCGTGCCAGCCAGAAGACTCCCCTGCAGTCCATCGTCACCAGGCAGCCGTTGGAACTGGTAGCCTTGGATCATGTAAAATTGACCCCCAGCAGAAGTGGCTACGTCTATGCGTTAACCATCGTGGATCACTACTCCCGGTTCTTGGTTGTAGTCCCCGTCAAGGACTTAACGGCTCAAACAGCAGCTAGAGCCTTCCAGCAGCACTTCTGCCGTCCACACGGATACCCAGAGCAGGTGCTGACGGACCAGGGACCTGCCTTTGAAGCGGAAGTCTTCCAGGAGTTCTGCACCCTGTATGGCTGCGGGAAGATAAGAACAACACCCTATCATCCACAAACCAATGGACTCTGCAAGAAGATGAACCAGGTGGTGATAGACCTTCTGAAAACATTGCCCCTGGAAGAACGCAGTCTGTGGCCTGAGAAACTGCCTGATCTGGTGGACCTATACAACCACATCCCTGTAGGTTCTACCAACTGTACCCCGGCTTACCTAATGAGAGCAAGACCTGGTAAGCTGCCTGTTGATCTGGATATGGGAGTCCTGACACCCGAGGACACTTCACCAGAAGCAGACTGGGACACAGAGAGGCAGCAGCAGTACCGGAAAGTACAGGAGAGCGTAGAGCGAAGTCTCTGTCAAGCAAGAGAAAGACAGGAGAAGACTTACAACCAGTATGCTCCCGCTGTTCCCCTGGTACCTGGAGAGCAGGTCTTGAAGAGGAAGAGACGGCTCCACAAGTTGGACGACCAGTGGGAGAAGGACCCGTACACCGTACTGCCATCAAGGCATGAGAACCCAAAAATCTGCACAATCAGTAAGGATGGAGGAGAAACCACAGCCATTGTCTCCCGAGATCACCTGAAGAAGTGTCCCGAGCAGCTACGAAACCCTGAAGAAGATCAAGAAAGCCCTCGACCCGAAAAGGAAGAGGAGGAGATGGTCAGTACTGTACTCGGAGACTTCCCTCGGTCTTGGACACAAGTAAATGGCGCTGTTGTGGTACCCGTCCTCACCTTCCTCCAGCCAGCATCCCAAGTGCCTACGGAAAAACGGGTAGAGCTGGAAGAGCAGCCGGTCCAGGAGGCAGAAGACCCCACACAAGCAGACCAGGAGAATCAACCCTCTGCTTATAGTGAGCCTGCGGTGCCCCTAGTGAGCCAAAGAGCCCGTAGACAGCTGCCCAGCTTACCTTTGACAGCTCCTACACCCTGTAGCTCAGGACAGGTTAGTAAGCTCCGTAGGTCTACTAGGGCCACTAGAGGCCAGTTGTCAGTACGTTGGAGGATCTAAAGTGCTCAGACTGTTTTATTAGTATTTACCTGTTTACTGTTGCTTGTAAATAATTATGTTTTTCTAGTTATTTGTAGGAGTCTTTTGTGGATTAACCGGAATCCTTTGTATATATGTTTGGAGCGTAACCCAGGAATGGACTAAGACTGCTAAGGACTTGGGGTAGGACAGACCCCCACCTGGTTACGTCTCCTTGTTCTTTGGTGAAATGGACACCCTTTTTGCTTCAAAAACTGCTCCCGGTTGCAGGCACGCTGTAACCACCCTAACGTGTTTTTCCTTATTGTATTGTTCCTGTTTATACCCTGTTATGTTTTCAAAAATATGTTTAGTCCCGGAGTACTAAATTTTACTAGGGGGGAATGTGGCACCCCAGGGGTCTGGTTCCCACAGTAATAGCAATATTACGTCTGAGAGCAGGTGGGAGGTCTCCTGGTCAGGTACCCTAAGCATCCAACACTTCCTGCCCAGTCCTGGGAGGGGAAGAACTTCCCCTATATAAACTGGGGCTGAGGCGGGGTTAGAGGAGAAGAAGAGGAGTCCCAGACAGAGACACAGTCTGGTCTGGAGTGGAGTTAAAACAGGGAAAGCAAGATCAGGAGCTCTGTGGGAGCAGTGATAAAAGAGGTCAGAGACTGGAAGCTGTAGAGCTCGTCCTGACTGAAGAGATCTCACCGGACACGGAGTCCGAGGCTGTAGGGACTGAGCCATACCCAGCAGCAGAAACCGACCGGCAGGGGATTTCAGGTCCTCTGGCCAAGAAACCCGAAGGCACGGTCACACGCAAGGGACCAGCACCGCCGTCGTGGAGCGGAGGCTACCAGAAGGCCCCGAGTCACCGGCCATACGGGTGAGCACCACACGGTACACTCAGGGACGTGGGCTACTTTTACCCGCTTCTAGCAAGGTAGCCAGGGAGAGTACAATAAGCTGGGGAGGCCTACAACTCCGCCTGGCCAGGGGAGATCCCATCTGCTCACGGACTGACCAGGCCCCGTTCGCTAGCCAGTACTCCCGGGAGGGTCTATCTTTGTCACCAGTAAAGACCCTGAACTACACCGCACCGTCTCTGAGTGGTTCCTGGAGCCTGCGTGCAATTCTGCGATCCCCATCATCCACGTCGGCTGCCCTGAGGCCATACCCCTCCCGTTGGGGGTTATACCATCCACGCTGCACAACCGGACCACCGGCCTCAGCGGTCTGCCCTGCAGCGGCGGCTTCATAGCCGCAATCAACGGGTGGCGTAGTCGAACACTCTAACATCTACTGCTAAATTCCGCCACTTAGTTGACTCCCTGGGCACGGACCGGGTCACCGCCACGAGAACTACTACCCCTATCAGATCCGGCTCCGGGTAGGCCCCCGCGTGCGCAACGCTACGCAACACAGGCCCAGGGGCGCGTCAGAATCTCTCCAGCTGCAGACAGCGGCTCACTCCTCATACTGACCAGAACACTGATCCCTCCTGCTGGATCCTGAACACTGTGATATCGCACCTGGAGCTGAATCACTGGAATCAGTAAGTAATAAAAATGCCTGAAAACCTTCTCTCTCTCTCATTATTCTGGCATTTGGGAAATATTAAAAATGATGGTAAAATCCTAATTGACCTAAAACGGGAAAGGTTTATTCTGATTTCATGTCAGATATTGAGAAAAACCTGCGTCTTTTTATATAGTGTATGGAAACTTCTGGTTTCAGCTGTGTGTGTATGTGTCCCTATAGTTATAGTTTTGGATGATTACTATTGTCCCTTCATTGTCTGCGCTGTTGCATCCAAATAACCTGTTCACAAAATCAAAGTATGTCATTGGGTTGGAAGGGGTTAAACAGGCAGTTCTGATGACATCACAAAGCACATAAACATCATAGACATCCTATGACATCACAATTGGTATAGAATGTACAGAGTGTAACTCCTGAGCCATCTTGTGTCATTCCAGGCTGACTGCTGGGAGGTGACAAGTCCAGGTCAGGAACTCTTCACCTATGACCTCACTCATACATTGTATAGATGGGGGGCTAGTAGAGGGATTCAGAACTGCATCATTAACCTGAAAATCTCAGCAGATGGCGCTGGATCCTGTGTCCCGTGCTGTGATTGTTAGAATGAGTCTATGATTTACAAAAAAATGTTATTGAGCAGATTCCATGGAAAATCATTTGGGGGCTTTAGTAAAGCAGTGTGAGCCCGGCCTAACAGGGGCTACCAATCTGGACAAACCCTTCCCTGAATGAGGACTTGCTGGCGATCACCTGATCATGTATCACTGGTCTTGAAGACCCTCAGCAATCGGCTGGCTTTGCCCTCTATGACACCCATGTGCTCTAATAAAAGCATATAGAAAGGGGAGCGCCGGCTGACACCCCCCATTTGGCTCCATTTTTGGGCAGCTTTGCCATTAATGTTGTCAGAACCTAGCGTTTTCAGAACATCCATTTAATAGCAGACGGGTCCAGTTCTCCATTATCCGCTCTCATGGTCCTGCTGGATCAGGGGTGACCGGGAGCTGACGGTTTATGGTGATCAGGAGTTGCAGGATGGCGCCGGTGTTTCCCTTTAGGTCATAGAGCAGTAGGTGACGCGGATTAGAATAAAAGAGTGGAAATGTTTCGGTTATTATCTGCGTCATGACTCAATTAATAATGAGGCCGGTGGTTATTTGCAGCCGGTGATTTCGTTTTATTAATTCAACTCTTCCTTGATGTTGGAAACTCGATACATAACACAGCAGTGGCAGTTATTATGACATCACAGGGGACATGACATCACAGGGCACATGACATCATAGATATCACATGACATCACAGTTGGTACAGAATGTGTAAAGTTCTAATCCTGAACCATCTTGTGTCCCAGAGGCGGCATCTTGAGGGAGACAAGTCTATGTAGGCAGCTCTTCACTTAACACTAAGGCCCTGTTCACACATTGTGTAGCTGTGGGGGAGTTTGTGGTGAAGTTTAGAACTTCATCATTTACCCCTAAAAAATTCTCAGCAAACATCTCTGAGCGACGTGTTCTCTCTGTGCATCAGGATGATTCCTTAGATAGGACCTATCATGTAATCCTCTTTTTTGTAATGATAGGTGTTATGTCTCATCTAGTTCAGATGAGCAGCAGTAATGAAGCACGGACAGATGACGGCGGCGCAGCAGGATGGCCGAGCAGAAACAATGGAGAACGCCGTGGCTTGATGGCAGCAGGAAGACCAGAACTGGAACCACAGGAAATCAAGAGCAGAATTGAAGCAGCGGCACCTGGTATAATAGAGGGACAGACTCTGATCAGACTTTCATCAGAGTGGTATCAGGTTTTCTCGGACATGGAGAGGAGAAAGAAAAGGTTTCTCACCTTCTCCCTTCTGCAAGTCGGTGAAAATCGGACCACACTCCGATGTCAAAGCGCCGTCCAATTTTTCCACAAGCGCATAGACTTGCATTGCCATTGCCATATTTTGCAGACTATAAGACGCACCCCAAATTTTAGGGTGGAAAATCATTTTTTTAAATAAAATGGTGGTGCCTCTTATAGTCCGTTTAACAGTAGGTTACCAGGGGGCGGCGGTGGTGGAGCGGGGTAACAGGAGGCAGGGCCACTGCTTTAGGCAGTCGGCGGTGACAGGAGTGGGGCGATGCTGCAGGCCCTGGGCTCTAATAAGATGTCGGCGCCGGTGAGCAGAGTCCCCTTTCCTATAGATTGCCCTGCAGTAGGCTTTGGGAAAATGGCTGCTGGAGGTGACGCATGCGCAGATTGAGATCTCGGGAGATACATGCGCCGCCTCAAGCGTCCATTTTCCCAAAGCCCACTGCAGGGCAATAAATGGGAAAAGCTACTCTGCTCACCGGCGCCGACATCTTATGAGAGCCCAGGGCCCGCCGACACCGGCCTCCTGTGACCGCGCTCCACCGCAACCACCTAAGCTACATTCAGATATTGTATATTAGATTGTAAGCTCCTAGGACAGGGTGTGCATTATTCTGCATGCCCTCAGGAGCAGTCTGTATATTGTATATTAGATTGTAAGCTCCTAGGACAGGGTGTACATTATTCTGCATGCCCTCAGGAGCAGTCTGTATACTGTATATTAGATTGTAAGCTCCTAGGACAGGGTGTACATTATTCTGCATGCCCTCAGGAGCAGCCTGTATATTGTATATTAGATTGTAAGCTCCTAGGACAGGGTGTACATTATTCTGCATGCCCTCAGGAGCAGCCTGTATATTGTATATTAGATTGTAAGCTCCTAGGACAGGGTGTGCATTATTCTGCATGCCCTCAGGAGCAGTCTGTATATTGTATATTAGATTGTAAGCTCCTGGGACAGGGTGTACATTATTCTGCATGCCCTCAGGAGCAGCCTGTATATTGTATATTAGATTGTAAGCTCCTAGGACAGGGTGTACATTATTCTGCATGCCCTCAGGAGCAGCCTATATATTGTATATTAGATTGTAAGCTCCTAGGACAGGGTGTGCATTATTCTGCATGCCCTCAGGAGCAGCCTGTATATTGTATATTAGATTGTAAGCTCCTAGGACAGGGTGTGCATTATTCTGCATGCCCTCAGGAGCAGCCTGTATATTGTATATTAGATTGTAAGCTCCTAGGACAGGGTGTACATTATTCTGCATGCCCTCAGGAGCAGCCTATATATTGTATATTAGATTGTAAGCTCCTAGGACAGGGTGTGCATTATTCTGCATGCCCTCAGGAGCAGTCTGTATATTGTATATTAGATTGTAAGCTCCTAGGACAGGGTGTGCATTATTCTGCATGCCCTCAGGAGCAGCCTGTATATTGTATATTAGATTGTAAGCTCCTAGGACAGGGTGTGCATTATTCTGCATGCCCTCAGGAGCAGTCTGTATACTGTATATTAGATTGTAAGCTGCTAGGACAGGGTGTACATTATTCTGCATGCCCTCAGGAGCAGTCTGTATATTGTATATTAGATTGTAAGCTCCTAGGACAGGGTGTGCATTATTCTGCATGCCCTCAGGAACAGTCTGTATATTGTATATTAGATTGTAAGCTCCTAGGACAGGGTGTGCATTATTCTGCATGCCCTCAGGAGCAGCCTGTATATTGTATATTAGATTGTAAGCTCCTAGGAAAGGGTGTACATTATTCTGCATGCCCTCAGGAGCAGTCTGTATACTGTATATTAGATTGTAAGCTCCTAGGACAGGGTGTGCATTATTCTGCATGCCCTCAGGAGCAGCCTGTATATTGTATATTAGATTGTAAGCTCCTAGGAAAGGGTGTACATTATTCTGCATGCCCTCAGGAGCAGTCTGTATACTGTATATTAGATTGTAAGCTACTAGGACAGGGTGTACATTATTCTGCATGCCCTCAGGAGCAGTCTGTTTATTGTATATTAGATTGTAAGCTCCTAGGAAAGGGTGTACATTATTCTGCATGCCCTCAGGAGCAGTCTGTATACTGTATATTAGATTGTAAGCTACTAGGACAGGGTGTACATTATTCTGCATGCCCTCAGGAGCAGTCTGTATATTGTATATTAGATTGTAAGCTCCTAGGACAGGGTGTGCATTATTCTGCATGCCCTCAGGAGCAGCCTGTATATTGTATATTAGATTGTAAGCTCCTAGGACAGGGTGTACATTATTCTGCATGCCCTCAGGAGCAGCCTGTATATTGTATATTAGATTGTAAGCTCCTAGGACAGGGTGTACATTATTCTGCATGCCCTCAGGAGCAGTCTGTATATTATATATTAGATTGTAAGCTCCTAGGACAGGGTGTACATTATTCTGCATGCCCTCAGGAGCAGCCTGTATATTGTATATTAGATTGTAAGCTCCTAGGACAGGGTGTACATTATTCTGCATGCCCTCAGGAGCAGTCTGTATACTGTATATTAGATTGTAAGCTACTAGGACAGGGTGTACATTATTCTGCATGCCCTCAGGAGCAGTCTGTATATTGTATATTAGATTGTAAGCTCCTAGGACAGGGTGTGCATTATTCTGCATGCCCTCAGGAGCAGTCTGTATATTATATATTAGATTGTAAGCTCCTAGGACAGGGTGTACATTATTCTGCATGCCCTCAGGAGCAGCCTATATATTGTATATTAGATTGTAAACTCCTAGGACAGGGTGTGCATTATTCTGCATGCCCTCAGGAGCAGTCTGTATATTGTATATTAGATTGTAAGCTCCTAGGACAGGGTGTACATTATTCTGCATGCCCTCAGGAGCAGTCTGTATATTGTATATTAGATTGTAAGCTCCTAGGACAGGGTGTGCATTATTCTGCATGCACTCAGGAGCAGTCTGTATACTGTATATTAGATTGTAAGCTCCTAGGACAGGGTGTGCATTATTCTGCATGCCCTCAGGAGCAGTCTGTATATTGTATATTAGATTGTAAGCTCCTAGGACAGGGTGTGCATTATTCTGCATGTCCTCAGGAGCAGTCTGTATATTGTATATTAGATTGTAAGCTCCTAGGACAGGGTGTACATTATTCTGCATGCCCTCAGGAGCAGTCTGTATATTGTATATTAGATTGTAAGCTCCTAGGACAGGGTGTGCATTATTCTGCATACCCTCAGGAGCAGCCTGTATATTGTATATTAGATTGTAAGCTCCTAGGACAGGGTGTGCATTATTCTGCATGCCCTCAGGAGCAGCCTATATTTTGTATATTAGATTGTAAGCTCCTAGGACAGGGTGTACATTATTCTGCATGCCCTCAGGAGCAGTCTGTATATTGTATATTAGATTGTAAGCTCCTAGGACAGGGTGTGCATTATTCTGCATGCCCTCAGAAGCAGTCTGTATACTGTATATTAGATTGTAAGCTCCTAGGACAGGGTGTGCATTATTCTGCATGCCCTCAGGAGCAGTCTGTATAGTGTATATTAGATTGTAAGCTCCTAGGACAGGGTGTGCATTATTCTGCATGCCCTCAGGAGCAGTCTGTATATTGTATATTAGATTGTAAGCTCCTAGGACAGGGTGTGCATTATTCTGCATGCACTCAGGAGCAGTCTGTATACTGTATATTAGATTGTAAGCTCCTAGGACAGGGTGTGCATTATTCTGCATGCCCTCAGGAGCAGTCTGTATATTGTATATTAGATTGTAAGCTCCTAGGACAGGGTGTGCATTATTCTGCATGCACTCAGGAGCAGTCTGTATATTGTATATTAGATTGTAAGCTCCTAGGACAGGGTGTGCATTATTCTGCATGCTCTCAGGAGCAGCCTGTATATTGTATATTAGTTTGTAAGCTCCTAGGACAGGGTGTACATTATTCTGCATGCCCTCAGGAGCAGCCTGTATATTGTATATTAGATTTTAAGCTCCTAGGACAGGGTGTGCATTATTCTGCATGCCCTCAGGAGCAGCCTGTATATTGTATATTAGATTTTAAGCTCCTAGGACAGGGTGTGCATTATTCTGCATGCCCTCAGGAGCAGTCTGTATATTGTATATTAGATTGTAAGCTCCTAGGACAGGGTGTGCATTATTCTGCATGCCCTCAGGAGCAGTCTGTATATTGTATATTAGATTTTAAGCTCCTAGGACAGGGTGTGCATTATTCTGCATGCCCTCAGGAGCAGTCTGTATACTGTATATTAGATTGTAAGCTCCTCGGACAGGATGTGCATTATTCTGCATGCCCTCAGGAGCAGCCTGTATATTGTATATTAGATTGTAAGCTCCTAGGACAGGGTGTACATTATTCTGCATGCCCTCAGGAGCAGCCTGTATATTGTATATTAGATTGTAAGCTAATAGGACAGGATGTGCATTATTCTGCATGCCCTCAGGAGCAGCCTGTATACTGTATATTAGATTGTAAGCTCCTAGGACAGGGTGTGCATTATTCTGCATGCCCTCAGGAGCAGTCTGTATACTGTATATTAGTTTGTAAGCTCCTAGGACAGGGTGTACATTATTCTGCATGCCCTCAGGAGCAGCCTGTATATTGTATATTAGATTGTAAGCTAATAGGACAGGATGTGCATTATTCTGCATGCCCTCAGGAGCAGCCTGTATACTGTATATTAGATTGTAAGCTCCTAGGACAGGGTGTACATTATTCTGCATGCCCTCAGGAGCAGCCTGTATACTGTATATTAGATTGTAAGCTCCTAGGACAGGGTGTACATTATTCTGCATGCCCTCAGGAGCAGTCTGTATACTGTATATTAGTTTGTAAGCTCCTAGGACAGGGTGTACATTATTCTGCATGCCCTCAGGAGCAGTCTGTATACTGTATATTAGATTGTAAGCTCCTAGGACAGGGTGTGCATTATTCTGCATGCCCTCAGGAGCAGTCTGTATATTGTATATTAGATTGTAAGCTCCTAGGACAGGGTGTACATTATTCTGCATGCCCTCAGGAGCAGCCTGTATATTGTATATTAGATTGTAAGCTCCTAGGACAGGATGTGAATTATTCTGCATGCCCTCAGGAGCAGTCTGTATATTGTATATTAGATTGTAAGCTCCTAGGACAGGGTGTACATTAATCTGCATGCCCTCAGGAGCAGTCTGTATACTGTATATTAGATTGTAAGCTCCTCGGACAGGGTGTGCATTATTCTGCATGCCCTCAGGAGCAGCCTGTATACTGCATATTAGATTGTAAGCTCCTAGGACAGGGTGTGCATTATTCTGCATGCCCTCAGGAGCAGTCTGTATACTGTATATTAGATTGTAAGCTCCTCGGACAGGGTGTGCATTATTCTGCATGCCCTCAGGAGCAGCCTGTATACTGTATATTAGATTGTAAGCTCCTAGGACAGGGTGTACATTATTCTGCATGCCCTCAGGAGCAGTCTGTATACTGTATATTAGATTGTAAGCTCCTAGGACAGGGTGTGCATTATTCTGCATGCCCTCAGGAGCAGCCTGTATACTGTATATTAGATTGTAAGCTCCTAGGACAGGGTGTACATTATTCTGCATGCCCTCAGGAGCAGTCTGTATATTGTATATTAGATTGTAAGCTCCTAGGACAGGGTGTACATTATTCTGCATGCCCTCAGGAGCAGTCTGTATATTGTATATTAGATTGTAAGCTTCTAGGACAGGGTGTACATTATTCTGCATGCCGTCAGGAGCAGTCTGTATACTGTATATTAGATTGTAAGCTCCTAGGACAGGGTGTGCATTATTCTGCATGCCCTCAGGAGCAGTCTGTATACTGTATATTAGATTGTAAGCTCCTAGGACAGGGTGTACATTATTCTGCATGCCGTCAGGAGCAGTCTGTATACTGTATATTAGATTGTAAGCTCCTAGGACAGGGTGTGCATTATTCTGCATGCCCTCAGGAGCAGTCTGTATATTGTATATTAGATTGTAAGCTCCTAGGACAGGGTGTACATTATTCTGCATGCCGTCAGGAGCAGTCTGTATACTGTATATTAGATTGTAAGCTCCTAGGACAGGGTGTGCATTATTCTGCATGCCCCCAGGAGCAGTCTGTATATTGTATATTAGATTGTAAGCTCCTAGGACAGGGTGTACATTATTCTGCATGCCGTCAGGAGCAGTCTGTATACTGTATATTAGATTGTAAGCTCCTAGGACAGGGTGTACATTATTCTGCATGCTCTCAGGAGCAGCCTGTATATTGTATATTAGATTGTAAGCTCCTAGGACAGGGTGTGCATTATTCTGCATGCCCTCAGGAGCAGTCTGTATATTGTATATTAGATTGTAAGCTCCTAGTACAGGGTGTACATTATTCTGCATGCCCTCAGGAGTAGTCTGTATACTGTATATTAGATTGTAAGCTCCTAGGACAGGGTGTGCGTTATTATGCATCCCCTTAGGAGCAGCCTGTGTATGATAGATTAGATTGTAAGCTCCTAGGACAGGGTGTGCATTATTCTGCATGCCCTCAGAAGCAGTCTTTATATTGTATAATAGATTGTAATCTCCTAGGACAGGGTGTGCGTTATTATGCATGCCCTCAGGAGCAGTCTGTATACTGTATATTAGATTCTAAGCTCCTAGGACAGGGTGTGCATTATTCTGCATGCCCTCAGGTGCAGCCTGTATATTGTATATTAGATTGTATGCTCCTAGCCAGGGTGTACATTATTCTGCATGCCCTCAGGAGCAGTCTGTATACTGTATATTAGATTCTAAGCTCCTAGGACAGGGTGTGCATTATTCTGCATGCCCTCAGGAGCAGTCTGTATACTGTATATTAGATTGTAAGCTCCTAGGACAGGGTGTACATTATTCTGCATGCTCTCAGGAGCAGCCTGTATATTGTATATTAGATTGTAAGCTCCTAGGACAGGGTGTGCATTATTCTGCATGCCCTCAGGAGCAGTCTGTATATTGTATATTAGATTGTAAGCTCCTAGTACAGGGTGTACATTATTCTGCATGCCCTCAGGAGTAGTCTGTATACTGTATATTAGATTGTAAGCTCCTAGGACAAGGTGTACATTATTCTGCATGCCCTCAGGAGCAGTCTGTATATTGTATATTAGATTGTAAGGTCCTAGGACAGGCTGTGCATTATTCTGCATGCCCTCAGGAGCAGTCTGTATATTGTATATTAGATTGTAAGCTCCTAGGACAGGGTGTACATTATTCTGCATGCCCTCAGGAGCAGTCTGTATATTGTATATTAGATTGTAAGCTCCTAGGACAGGGTGTACATTATTCTGCATGCCCTCAGGAGCAGCCTATATATTGTATATTAGATTGTAAGCTCCTAGGACAGGGTGTGCATTATTCTGCATGCCGTCAGGAGCAGTCTGTATACTGCATATTAGATTGTAAGCTCCTAGGACAGGGTGTGCATTATTCTGCATGCCGTCAGGAGCAGTCTGTATACTGTATATTAGATTGTAAGCTCCTAGGACAGGGTGTGCATTATTCTGCATGCCCTCAGGAGCAGTCTGTATACTGTATATTAGATTGTAAGCTCCTAGGACAGGGTGTGCATTATTCTGCATGCCCTCAGGAGCAGTCTGTATACTGTATATTAGATTCTAAGCTCCTAGGACAGGGTGTGCATTATTCTGCATGCCCTCAGGAGCAGTCTGTATACTGTATATTAGATTGTAAGCTCCTAGGACAGGCTGTGCATTATTCTGCATGCCCTCAGGAGCAGTCTGTATATTGTATATTAGATTGTAAGCTCCTAGGACAGGGTGTACATTATTCTGCATGCCCTCAGGAGCAGCCTATATATTGTATATTAGATTGTAAGCTCCTAGGACAGGGTGTGCATTATTCTGCATGCCGTCAGGAGCAGTCTGTATACTGTATATTAGATTGTAAGCTCCTAGGACAGGGTGTACATTATTCTGCATGCCCTCAGGAGCAGTCTGTATATTGAATATTAGATTGTAAGCTCCTAGGACAGGGTGTGTATTAATCTGCATGCCCTCAGGAGCAGCCTGTATACTGTATATTAGATGGTAAGCTCCTAGGACAGGGTGTACATTATTCTGCATGCCCTCAGGAGCAGTCTGTATATTGTATATTAGATTGTAAGCTCCTAGGACAGGGTGTACATTATTCTGCATGCCCTCAGGAGCAGTCTGTATATTGTATATTAGATTGTAAGCTCCTAGGACAGGGTGTACATTATTCTGCATGCCCTCAGGAGCAGTCTGTATATTGTATATTAGATTGTAAGCTCCTAGGACAGGGTGTGCATTATTCTGCATGCCCTCAGGAGCAGTCTGTATATTGTATATTAGATTGTAAGCTCCTAGGACAGGGTGTACATTATTCTGCATGCCCTCAGGAGCAGTCTGTATATTGTATATTAGATTGTAAGCTCCTAGGACAGGGTGTACATTATTCTGCATGCCCTCAGGAGCAGTCTGTATACTGTATATTAGGCTGTAAGCTCCTAGGACACGGTGTGCATTATTCTGCATGCCCTCAGGAGCAGTCTGTATACTGTATATTAGGCTGTAAGCTCCTAGGACAGGGTGTACATTATTCTGCATGCCCTCAGGAGCAGCCTGTATATTGTATATTAGATTGTAAGCTCCTAGGATAGGGTGTACATTATTCTGCATGCCCTCAGGAGCAGCCTGTATATTGTATATTAGATTGTAAGCTCCTAGGACAGGGTGTGCATTATTCTGCATGCCCTCAGGAGCAGTCTGTATATTGTATATTAGATTGTAAGCTCCTAGGACAGGGTGTACATTATTATGCATGCCCTCAGGAGCAGTCTGTATATTGTATATTAGATTGTAAGCTCCCAGGACAGGGTGTGCATTATTCTGCATGCCCTCAGGAGCAGTCTATATACTGTATATTAGATTGTAAGCTCCTAGGACAGGGTGTGCATTATTCTGCATGCCCTCAGGAGCAGTCTGTATACTGTATATTAGATTGTAAGCTCCTAGGACAGGGTGTACATTATTCTGCATGCCCTCAGGAGCAGTCTGTATACTGTATATTAGATTGTAAGCTCCTAGGACAGGGTGTGCATTATTCTGCATGCCCTCAGGAGCAGTCTGTATACTGTATATTAGATTGTAAGCTCCTAGGACAGGGTGTACATTATTATGCATGCCCTCAGGAGCAGTCTGTATACTGTATATTAGATTGTAAGCTCCTAGGACAGGGTGTGCATTATTCTGCATGCCCTCAGGAGCAGTCTGTATACTGTATATTAGATTGTAAGCTCCTAGGAGAGGGTGTACATTATTCTGCATGCCCTCAGGAGCAGTCTGTATACTGTATATTATATGTTAAGCTCCAAGGACAGGGTGTGCATTATTCTGCATGCCCTCAGGAGCAGTCTGTATATTGTGTATTAGATTGTAAGCTTCTAGGACAGGGTTTGCATTATTCTGCATGCCCTCAGGAGCAGTCTGTATACTGTATATTAGATTGTAAGCTTCTAGGACAGGGTGTGCATTATTCTGCATGCCCTCAGGAGCAGTCTGTATATTGTATATTAGATTGTAAGCTTCTAGGACAGGGTTTGCATTATTCTGCATGCCCTCAGGAGCAGTCTGTATACTGTATATTAGATTGTAAGCTCCTAGGACAGGGTGTACATTATTCTGCATGCCCTCAGGAGCAGTCTGTATATTGTATATTAGATTGTAAGCTCCTAGGACAGGGTGTACATTATTCTGCATGCCCTCAGGAGCAGTCTGTATATTGTATATTAGATTGTAAGCTCCTAGGACAGGGTGTACATTGTTCTACATACCCTCAGGAGCAGTCTGTATACTGTATATTAGATTGTAAGCTCCTAGGACAGGGTGTGCATTATTCTGCATGTCCTCAGGAGCAGCCTGTATATTGTATATTAGATTGTAAGCTCCTATTACAGGGTGTGCATTATTCTGCATGCCCTCAGGAGCAGTCTGTATACTGTATATTAGATTGTAAGCTCCTAGGACAGGGTGTGCATTATTCTGCATGTCCTCAGGAGCAGCCTGTATATTGTATATTAGATTGTAAGCTCCTATTACAGGGTGTGAATTATTCTGCATGCCCTCAGGAGCAGTCTGTATACTGTATATTAGATTGTAAGCTCCTAGGACAGGGTGTACATTATTCTGCATGCCCTCAGGAGCAGTTTGTATATTGTATATTAGATTGTAAGCTCCTAGGACAGGGTGTGCATTATTCTGCATGCCCTCAGGAGCAGTTTGTATATTGTATATTAGATTGTAAGCTCCTAGGACAGGGTGTGCATTATTCTGCATGCCCTCAGGAGCAGTTTGTATATTGTATATTAGATTGTAAGCTCCTAGGACAGGGTGTACATTATTCTGCATGCCCTCAGGAGCAGTCTGTATATTGTATTTTAGATTGTAAGCTCCTAGGACAGGGTGTGCATTATTCTGCATGCCCTCAGGAGCAGTCTGTATATTGTATTTTAGATTGTAACCTCCTAGGACAGGGTGTGCATTATTCTGCATGCCCTCAGGAGCAGTCTGTATATTGTATTTTAGATTGTAAGCTCCTAGGACAGGGTGTACATTATTCTGCATGCCCGCAGGAGCAGTCTGTATATTGTATATTAGATTGTAAGCTCCTAGGACAGGGTGTACATTATTCTGCATGCCCTCAGGAGCAGCCTGTATATTGTATATTAGATTGTAAGCTCCTAGGACAGGGTGTGCATTATTCTGCATGCCCTCAGGAGCAGTCTGTATATTGTATATTAGATTGTAAGCTCCTACGACAGGGTGTACATTATTCTGCATGCCCTCAGGAGCAGTCTGTATATTGTATATTAGATTGTAAGCTCC
Organism: Phyllobates terribilis; assembly: GCF_046119375.1. NCBI lineage: Eukaryota > Metazoa > Chordata > Amphibia > Anura > Dendrobatidae > Phyllobates > Phyllobates terribilis. The sequence goes on along the minus strand of NW_027363051.1, from coordinate 32,834 downwards.
TAGGACAGGGTGTACATTATTCTGCATGCCCTCAGGAGCAGTCTGTATACTGTATATTAGATTGTAAGCTCCTAGGACAGGGTGTGCATTATTCTGCATTCCCTCAGGAGCAGTCTGTATATTGTATATTAGATTGTAAGCTCCTAGGACAGGGTGTGCATTATTCTGCATGCCCTCAGGAGCAGTCTGTATACTGTATATTAGATTGTAAGCTCCTAGGACAGGGTATACATTATGCTGCATGCCCTCAGGAGCAGCCTGTATATTGTATATTAGATTGTAAGCTCCTACAACAGGGTGTACATTATTCTGCATGCCCTCAGGAGCAGTCTGTATATTGTATATTAGATTGTAAGCTCCTAGGACAGGGTGTACATTATTCTGCATGCCCTCAGGAGCAGTCTGTATACTGTATATTAGATTGTAAGCTCCTAGGACAGGGTGTACATTATTCTGCATGCCCTCAGGAGCAGCCTATATATTGTATATTAGATTGTAAGCTCCTAGCACAGGGTGTGCATTATTCTGCATGCCCTCAGGAGCAGTCTGTATATTGTATATTAGATTGTAAGCTCCTAGGACAGGGTGTACATTATTCTGCATGCCCTCAGGAGCAGTCTGTATATTGTATATTAGATTGTAAGCTCCTAGGACAGGGTGTGCATTATTCTGCATGCCCTCAGGAGCAGCCTGTATATTGTATATTAGATTGTAATCTCCTAGGACAGGGTGTGCATTATTCTGCATGCCCTCAGGAGCAGTCTGTATATTGTATATTAGATTGTAAGCTCCTAGGACAGGGTGTGCATTATTCTGCATTCCCTCAGGAGCAGTCTGTATATTGTATATTAGATTGTAAGCTCCTAGGACAGGATGTCCATTATTCTGCATTCCCTCAGGAGCAGTCTGTATATTGTATATTAGATTGTAAGCTCCTAGGACAGGGTGTGCATTATTCTGCATGCCCTCAGGAGCAGTCTGTATACTGTATATTAGATTGTAAGCTCCTAGGACAGGGTATACATTATGCTGCATGCCCTCAGGAGCAGCCTGTATATTGTATATTAGATTGTAAGCTCCTACGACAGGGTGTACATTATTCTGCATGCCCTCAGGAGCAGTCTGTATATTGTATATTAGATTGTAAGCTCCTAGGACAGGGTGTACATTATTCTGCATACCCTCAGGAGCAGTCTGTATACTGTATATTAGATTGTAAGCTCCTAGGACAGGGTGTACATTATTCTGCATGCCCTCAGGAGCAGCCTATATATTGTATATTAGATTGTAAGATCCTAGCACAGGGTGTGCATTATTCTGCATGCCCTCAGGAGCAGTCTGTATATTGTATATTAGATTGTAAGCTCCTAGGACAGGGTGTACATTATTCTGCATGCCCTCAGGAGCAGCCTATATACTGTATATTAGATTGTAAGCTCCTAGGACAGGGTGTACATTATTCTGCATGCCCTCAGGATCAGAATGTATATTGTATATTAGATTGTAATCTCCTAGGACAGGGTGTACATTATTCTGCATGCCCTCAGGAGCAGTCTGTATACTATGTATTAGATTGTAAGCTCCTAGGACAGGGTGTGCATTATTCTGCATGCCCTCAGGAGCAGCCTATATACTGTATATTAGATTGTAAGCTCCTAGGACAGGGTGTACATTATTCTGCATGCCCTCAGGAGCAGCCTATATACTGTATATTAGATTGTAAGCTCCTAGGACAGGGTGTACATTATTCTGCATGCCCTCAGGAGCAGCCTATATACTGTATATTAGATTGTAAGCTCCTAGGACAGGGTGTACATTATTCTGCATGCCCTCAGGATCAGAATGTATATTGTATATTAGATTGTAATCTCCTAGGACAGGGTGTACATTATTCTGCATGCCCTCAGGAGCAGTCTGTATGCTGTATATTAGATTGTAAGCTCCTAGGACAGGGTGTGCATTATTCTGCATGCCCTCAGGAGCAGTCTGTATACTATGTATTAGATTGTAAGCTCCTAGGACAGGGTGTGCATTATTCTGCATGCCCTCAGGAGCAGTCTGTATACTGTATATTAGATTGTAAGCTCCTAGGACAGGGTGTACATTATTCTGCACGCCCTCAGGAGCAGTCTGTATATTGTATATCAGATTGTAGGCTCCTAGTACAGGGTGTGCATTATTCTGCATGCCCTCAGGAGCAGCCTATATATTGTATATTAGATTGTAAGCTCATAGGACAGGGTGTACATTATTCTGCATGCCCTCAGGAGCAGTCTGTATATTGTATATCAGATTGTAGGCTCCTAGTACAGGGTGTGCATTATTCTGCATGCCCTCAGGAGCAGCCTATATATTGTATATTAGATTGTAAGCTCCTAGGACAGAGTGTACATTATTCTGCATGCCCTCAGGAGCAGTCTGTATATTGTATATTAGATTGTAAGCTCATAGGACAGGGTGTACATTATTCTGCATGTCCTCAGGAGCAGTCTGTATATTGTATATTAGATTGTAAGCTCCTAGGACAGGGTGTACATTATTCTGCATGCCCTCAGGAGCAGTCTGTATACTGTATATTAGATTGTAAGCTCCTAGGACAGGGTGTGCATTATTCTGCATGCCCTCAGGAGCAGTCTGTATATTGTATATTAGATTGTAAACTCCTAGGACAGGGTGTGTATTATTCTGCATGCCCTCAGGATCAGTCTGTATATTGTATATTAGATTGTAAGCTCCTAGGACAGGGTGTACATTATTCTGCATGCCCTCAGGAGCAGCCTGTATATTGTATATTAGATTGTAAGCTCCTAGGACAGGGTGTGTATTATTCTGCATGCCCTCAGGAGCAGTCTGTATACTGTATATTAGATTGTAAGCTCCTAGGACAGGGTGTGCATTATTCTGCATGCCCTCAGGAGCAGTCTGTATATTGTATATTAGATTGTAAGCTCCTATTACAGGGTGTACATTATTCTGCATGCCCTCAGGAGCAGTCTGTATATTGTATATTAGGCTGTAAGCTCCTAGGACAGGGTGTGCATTATTCTGCATGCCCTCAGGAGCAGCCTGTATACTGTATATTAGATTGTAAGCTCCTAGGACAGGGTGTGCATTATTCTGCATGCCCTCAGGAGCAGTCTGTATACTGTATATTAGATTGTAAGCTCCTAGGACAGGGTGTGCATTATTCTGCATGCCCTCAGGAGCAGTCTGTATATTGTATATTAGATTGTAAGCTCCTAGGACAGAGTGTACATTATTCTGCATGCCCTCAGGAGCAGTCTGTATATTGTATATTAGATTGTAAGCTCCTAGGATAGGGTGTGCATTATTCTGCATGCCCTCAGGAGCAGTCTGTATACTGTATATTAGATTGTAAGCTCCTAGGACAGGGTGTACATTATTCTGCATGCCCTCAGGAGCAGTCTGTATATTGTATATTAGATTGTAAGCTCCTAGGACAGGGTGTACATTATTCTGCATGCCGTCAAGAGCAGTCTATATATTGTATATTACATTGTAAGCTCCTAGGACAGGGTGTACATTATTCTGCATGCCCTCAGGAGCAGTCTATATATTGTATATTAGATTGTAAGCTCCTAGGACAGGGTGTACATTATTCTGCATGCCCTCAGGAGCAGTCTGTATACTGTATATTAGATTGTAAGCTCCTAGGACAGGGTGTACATTATTCTGCATGCCCTCAGGAGCAGTCTATATATTGTATATTAGATTGTAAGCTCCTAGGACAGGGTGTACATTATTCTGCATGCCCTCAGGAGCAGTCTGTATACTGTATATTAGATTGTAAGCTCCTAGGACAGGGTGTACATTATTCTGCATGCCCTCAGGAGCAGTCTGTATATTGTATATTAGATTGTAGGCTCCTAGGACAGGGTGTGCATTATTCCGCATGCCCTCAGGAGCAGCCTATATATTGTATATTAGATTGTAAGCTCCTAGGACAGGGTGTGCATTATTCTGCATGCCCTCAAGAGCAGCCTATATATTGTATATTAGATTGTAAGCTCCTAGGACAGGGTGTGCATTATTCTGCATGTCCTCAGGAGCAGCCTGTATAATATAGTAATAATCTTTATTTATATAGCGCCGACATATTCCGCAGCGCTTAACAATTCACAGCTTCATATACAACAGTCATAAGTAACATAGCTAAAGATAATACAATAATTACAGCAAAAATAATGGCAACCCTGCTCGTAAGAGCTTACAATCTACAATGACGTGGGGTGACACAAAGTACAATGGCTTATCTACAAGGATGGTCCAGCCATCTTGAGGGGATGAGGGATAGATAAAGGCTGCATGAGCTCATCACCAGCCAGTATTTGTGGTGCTTTTTGGTTCGGTGGAGAGTTGTGTGGAGAAATAAGGGATGGGCTATAAGAAGATAAAGGACTTCGATTAGGGAAGGTGATAGGCTGCCCTAAACAGGTGTGTTTTTAGGGAGCGCCTAAAACTGTGTAAATTGTGGTTCATCCTAATTTCTTGGGGTAGAGCATTCCAAAGAATAGGTGCAGCTCAAGAGAAGTTTTAAAGCAGATAGTGGGAGGTACGGATTAGTGTGGATGTTAGTCGAAAGTCGCTTGCGGAACGTAGAGAACGGGTAGGCCGATAAACAGAAATGAGGGAAGAGATGTAGGGTGGTGCCGCACTGTGGAGAGCTTTGTGGGTGAGAACAAGCAATTTCAATTGGATCCTATAATTCATGGGCAGCCAGTGCAATGACTGGCACAGAGCGGAGGAGTCTGAGTAACGGTTAGCCAAATACATGACCCTGGCAACAGCATTAAAGATGGACTGGAGGGGGGAAAGTCGAGTGAGGGGGAGGCCAATTAATAGAGAGTTACAGTATTCGAGGCGGGAGTGGATCAGGGTAACAGTGAGGGTTTTTTTTGTTTTCAAGGTGAGAAAGTGGCGGATTCTAGAGATGTTCTTCAGGTGCAAGCGACAAGAGTGGGCAAGAGATTGTATGTGGAAGGTGAAGGAAAGATTGGTGTCAAACACAACGCCCAGACAGCACGCCTGCTGGCTCGGCATTATTGTGGTGCCACACACGGAAAGAGAGATGTCAGATTTAGAGAGGTGAGCAGACGGCGGGAGTAGAAGAAGTTCAGTTTTGGAAAGGTTGAGTTTCAGGTAGAGAGCGGACATTATGTTAGAAACTGCGGCCAGACAGTCACTGGTGTTCTGTAGTACAGCGGGGGTAAGGTCAGGGGATGAGGTGTATAGTTGTATGTCATCAGCATAAAGATGGTACTGAAAACCAAGTTTGCTGATGGTCTGTTCAACTGGGGCTGTGTAGAGAGAGAATAAAAGAGGGCCAAGGACTGAACCCTGAGGAACCCCAATAGTGAGAGGAAGAGGGGAAGAAGTGGAGCCAGCGAACGATACACTGAAAGAGCGGTCAGATAGGTAGAAGGAGAACCAGGAGAGAGCAGTGTCCTTAATGCCGATTGAGTGGAGCGTAGAGAGTAGGAGGTGGTGGTCAACGGTGTCAAAGGCTGCAGAGAGGTCAAGAAGAATGAGGGTCACCATTACATTTTGCTGTCAGAAGGTCATTGGTTACTTTGATGAGTGCAGCTTCTGTAGAATATAGGGGATGGAAGCCGAACTGTGATGGGTCTAGAAGAGAGTGAGTGGAGAGGTAACTGGTAAGGCGGGAGTAGACCAGGCGCTCCAAGAGTTTAGAGATGAAGGGAAGATTGGAGACTGGTCTGTAGTTGTTTGTGCAGGAAAGGTCAAGAGAGGGCTTTTTTTAATAATGGAGTAATGATGGAGTGTTTGAAGGAGGAGGGGAAGATACCAGAAGAGAGGGAGAGGTTGAAGATTTTAGTTAGGCGAGTAGTGACGACTGAAGAAAGAGACTGGAGTAGATGTGAGGGGATGGGGTCAGTGGTGCATGTAGTGGGATGGGAAGAAGAGAGGAGCCTGGAGACTCTGTCTTCTGTGACTGGGTCATATGTGGAGAGTGATGCAGAGGGGATGTGGGGAGGGATGGGATTCACGGCTCTTGGTGGCTGGGAGCTGATTTCCTGATGGATGGTGTCTATTTTCTCTGTGAAGTAGGAGGCCAAGAACTCGGCACAAATGTCCATGATGGGGGCCTGCGCTTTGAAGGGCAGAGTTATATGTTTTTAACATAAATTTGTAGTGGATAAAGTCTTCTAGTGTGCAAGTTTTCCTCCATAGGCTTTCGGCACTTCTAGAGCAACGCTGGAGAAATCGGCTTTGCGGTGTGAGCCAGGGCTGTTTTGCTCTGTGTTTAGAGGTTCTGAGGGTGAAGGGCGCTACTTGGTCCAGCGTGCTTCTGAGGGTGTCATTGTAGTGGTTTACAGCCAGATCAGGACAGGAAAAAGAGGAGATTGGGGACAGTGATGAGTGAAGGGAGTCTGTAAGTGTATGAGGGTTAATGGCTTGTAGAATTCTGAATGTGTGATAGGTAGGAGTGTGCTGGGGCAGGCAAGGATTTGTGAGTGTGATAGAGAGAATGTTATGATCAGAGAGGGGAAGAGGGGAGTTATTTAGGTGGGGGATTGAACTAAGCCAGACAAAGACCAGATCAAGGGTGTTTCCATCTTTGTGTGTCTCAAAGGTTGATAGCTGTGAGAGGCCAAGAGAAGTGGTTAAAGATAGAAGCTGGGATGCGGATGAGGAGGTGGGGCTGTTTATGGGGATGTTGAAGTCTCCCAGGATAAGGGTTGGTAAATCTGAGGACATGAAGTGCGGCAGCCAGGCAGAAAAATGGTCAAGGAACTGGGTGGGTGAGCCTGGGGAACGGTATACGACCGCTACTCTGAGGGAGAGGGGATGGAAGAGCCTGATTGTGTGGACCTCAAAAGAAGGGAATGAGAGTGATGGTGCTGGGGGGATGACCTGGAAGGTGCAATGTGGGGACAGGAGTATGCCGACCCCACCACCAAGTCTGTTTGCAGGTCTCGGGGAATGGGAAAAATGCAGGCCGCCATGAGAAATAGCAGCAGGGGAGACAGTGTCAGAATCCTGGATCCAGGTTTCAGTGAGGGCCTGCAGATTGAAAGCGTTGGTCAGAAAGTAATTGTGCAGGAAAGGAAGCTTGTTGCATATAGACCGTGGATTCCTCAGTGCGCAATTGAAGGAGGTAGATGAAGGAGTACAGCTGATGTTAATAAGGTTAGCAGGGTTTCGATGTGAGGTAAGGGAGAGGTTGAGGTTGGTGGAGGGTGGTCCGGGGCTAGAAGAGATATCCCCTGAAATGAGTAGTAGCAGTTAAAAGAGAAAGAGCAGATAGTTTTTGGATTTGTGATATGATTTCCTGTGCAATACCTTTGGATAAGATAGAGTGAGATTTTTCAGGAAGTTCAAAAGAGCATGGGAGCTGTACATAGGAGAGGGAAGGAGAGAGGGGCAGATATGGATGAGTGATGATGGAGGGGGGATAGGGCGGTCAATGTGGATGAAAAAAGGACACAGGAATATTGATGCAGGAGTAAAGTACATAGTTAGAAGAGAGTATAAAGTGTCGGTTACCTGACTCCTGCCCTGAATGACTGCCATTGAAATGACTGTCAAACACTTGTTGAACAGGACACTTTGCTGAAGAGGACACGTGCGTGCACCCCTAATGGTGCATCTAGATTTATAGGAAGGACTATAGCATCAGATGAGAGGGATTGTGGGAGCTGCTTGTGACTAAATTGGCAGCTGCTCAGCTCACCAGGGAGTGGATAGCTGATCAAAGACACAGACCTAACACACTATGCCTAACACAGTATAACACCTTTCACCATCAGATAAAGTCTACAATGATGGAAGGACAGACAGTGACTATTGAATACATTGCATCAAATAACAGAGCACAGATACAGCAATCAGACACATTATACCATAGAAATGGTTTCAAGATGAGAGGTCAGCAGATGACATAGATCCAGCAAGCAGAGATGTTATACCATAGAAATGGTTTCAAGAGGAGATTTCAGCAGATGACATAGATCCACCAAGCAGAGATGCTATACCATAGAAATGGTTTCAAGATGAGAGTTCAGCAGATGACATATATCCAGCAAGCAGAGATGTTATACCATAGAAATGATTTCAACATGAGCGTTCAGCTGATGACATAGATCCAGCAAGCAGAGATGTTATACCATAGAAATGGTTTCAAGATGAGATTTCAGCTGATGACATAGATCCAGCAAGCAGAGATGTTATACCATAGAAATGGTTTCAAGATGAGAGTTCAGCAGATGAAATAGATCCAGCAAGCAGAGATGTTATACCCTAGAAATGGTTTCAAGATGAAAGTTCAGCAGATGCCATAGATCCAGCAAGCAGAGATGTTATACCATAGAAATGGTTTCAAGATGAGAGTTCAGCAGATGACATAGATCCAGCAAGCAGAGATGTTATACCATAGAAATGGTTTCAAGATGAGAGTTCAGCACATGACATAGATCCAGCAAGCAGAGATGTTATACCATAGAAATGGTTTCAAGATGAGAGTTCAGCAGATGACATAGATTCTGCAAGCATAGATGTTATACCATAGAAATGGTTTCAAGATGAGAGTTCAGCAGGTGACATAGATCCAGCAAGCAGAGATGTTATACCATAGAAATGGTTTCAAGATGAGAGTTCAGCTGATGACATAGATCCAGCAAGCAGAGATGTTATACCATAGAAATGGTTTCAAGATGAGAGTTCAGCAGATGCCATAGATCCAGCAAGCAGAGATATTATACCATAGAAATGGTTTCAAGATGAGAGTTCAGAAGATGACATAGATCCAGCAAGCAGAGATGTTATACCATAGAAATGGTTTCAAGATGAGAGTTCTGCAGATGACATAGATAGAGCAAGCAGAGATGTTATACCATAGAAATGGTTTCAAGATGAGAGTTCAGCAGATGACATATATCCAGCAAGCAGAGATGTTATACCATAGAAATGGTTTCAAGATGAGAGTTCAGCAGATGACATAGATCCAGCAAGCAGAGATGTTATACCATAGAAATGGTTTCAAGAAGAGAGTTCAGCAGGTGACATAGATCCAGCAAGCAGAGCTGTTATACCATAGAAATGGTTTCAAGTTGAGAGTTCAGCAGATGACACAGATCCAGCAAGCAGAGATGTTATACCATAGAAATGGTTTCAAGATGAGAGTTCAGCAGATGACATAGATCCAGCAAGCAGAGATGTTATACCATAGAAATGGTTTCAAGATGAGAGTTCAGCTGATGACATAGATCCAGCAAGCAGAGATGTTATGCCATAGAAATGGTTTCAAGATGATATTTCAGCAGATGACATAGATCCAGCAAGCAGAGATGCTATACCATAGAAATGGTTTCAAGATGAGAGTTCAGCAGATGAAATAGATCCAGCAAGCAGAGATGTTATACCATAGAAATGGTTTCAAGATGAGAGTTCAGAAGGTGACATAGATCCAGCAAGCAGAGATGTTATACCATAGAAATGGTTTAAAGATGAGAGTTCAGCTCATGACATAGATCCAGCAAGCAGAGATGTTATACCATAGAAATGGTTTCAAGATAAGAGTTCAGCAGATGCCATAGATCCAGCAAGCAGAGATATTATACCATAGAAATGGTTTCAAGATGAGAGTTCAGCAGATGACATAGATCCAGCAAGCAGAGATGTTATACCATAGAAATGGTTTCAAGATGAGAGTTCAGCAGATGACATAGATCCAGCAAGCAGAGATGTTATACCATAGAAATGGTTTCATGATGAGAGTTCAGCTGATGACATAGATCGAGCAAGCAGAGATGTTATACCATAGAAATGGTTTCAAGATGAGAGTTCAGCAGATGACATAGATCGAGCAAGCAGAGATGTTATACCATAAAAATGGTTTCAAGATGAGAGTTAAGCAGATGACATAGATCCAGGAAGCAGAGATGTTATACCATAGAAATGGTTTCAAGATGAGAGTTCAGCAGATGACATAGATCCAGCAAGCAGAGATGTTATACCATAGAAATGGTTTCAAGATGAGAGTTCAGCAGATGACACAGATCCAGCAAGCAGAGATGTTATACCATAGAAATGGTTTCAAGATGAGAGTTCAGCAGATGAAATAGATACAGCAAGCAGAGATGTTATACCATAGAAATGGTTTTAAGATGAGAGTTCAGAAGGTGACATAGATCCAGCAAGCAGAGATGTTATACCATAGAAATGGTTTCAAGATGAGAGTTCAGCTCATGACATAGATCCAGCAAGCAGAGATGTTATACCATAGAAATCGTTTCAAGATAAGAGTTCAGCAGATGCCATAGATCCAGCAAGCAGAGATATTATACCATAGAAATGGTTTCAAGATGAGAGTTCAGCAGATGACATAGATCCAGCAAGCAGAGATGTTATACCATAGAAATGGTTTCAAGATGAGAGTTCAGCAGATGACATAGATCCAGCAAGCAGAGATGTTATATCATAGAAATGGTTTCATGATGAGAGTTCAGCTGATGACATAGATCGAGCAAGCAGAGATGTTATACCATAGAAATGGTTTCAAGATGAGAGTTCAGCAGATGACATAGATCGAGCAAGCAGAGATGTTATACCATAAAAATGGTTTCAAGATGAGAGTTAAGCAGATGACATAGATCCAGGAAGCAGAGATGTTATACCATAGAAATGGTTTCAAGATGAGAGTTCAGCAGATGACACAGATCCAGCAAGCAGAGATGTTATACCATAGAATTGGTTTCAAGATGAGAGTTCAGCAGATGACATAGATCCAGCAAGCAAGCAGAAATGTTATACCATAGAAATGGTTTCAAGAGGAGAGTTCAGCAGATGACATAGATCCAGCAAGCAGAGATGCTATACCATAGAAATGGTTTCAAGATGAGAGTTCAGCAGATGACATAGATCCAGCAAGCAGAGATGTTATACCATAGAAATGGTTTCAAGATGAAGGTTCAGCAGATGACACAGATCCAGCAAGCAGAGATGTTATACCATAGAAATGGTTTCAAGATGAGAGTTCAGCAGATGACATGGATCCTGCAAGCAGAGATGTTATACCATAGAAATGGTTTCAAGATGAGAGTTCAGCAGATGACATAGATCCAGCAAGCAGAGATGTTAAACCATAGAAATGGTTTCAAGATGAGAGTTAAGCAGATGACATAGATCCAGCATGCAGAGATACTATACCATAGAAATGGTTTCAAGATGAGAGTTCAGCAGATGACATAGATCCAGCAAGCAGAGATGTTATACCATAGAAATGGTTTCAAGATGAGAGCTCAGCAGATGACATAGATCGAGCAAGCAGAGATGTTATACCATAGAAATGGTTTCAAGATGAGAGTTCAGCAGATGAAATAGATCCAGCAAGCAGAGATGTTATACCCTAGAAATGGTTTCAAGATGAAAGTTCAGCAGATGCCATAGATCCAGCAAGCAGAGATGTTATACCATAGAAATGGTTTCAAGATGAGAGTTCAGCAGATGACATAGATCCAGCAAGCAGAGATGTTATACCATAGAAATGGTTTCAAGATGAGAGTTCAGCACATGACATAGATCCAGCAAGCAGAGATGTTATACCATAGAAATGGTTTCAAGATGAGAGTTCAGCAGATGACATAGATTCTGCAAGCATAGATGTTATACCATAGAAATGGTTTCAAGATGAGAGTTCAGCAGGTGACATAGATCCAGCAAGCAGAGATGTTATACCATAGAAATGGTTTCAAGATGAGAGTTCAGCTGATGACATAGATCCAGCAAGCAGAGATGTTATACCATAGAAATGGTTTCAAGATGAGAGTTCAGCAGATGCCATAGATCCAGCAAGCAGAGATATTATACCATAGAAATGGTTTCAAGATGAGAGTTCAGAAGATGACATAGATCCAGCAAGCAGAGATGTTATACCATAGAAATGGTTTCAAGATGAGAGTTCTGCAGATGACATAGATAGAGCAAGCAGAGATGTTATACCATAGAAATGGTTTCAAGATGAGAGTTCAGCAGATGACATAGATCCAGCAAGCAGAGATGTTATACCATAGAAATTGTTTCAAGATGACAGTTCAGCAGATGACATAGATCCAGCAAGCAGAGATGTTATACCATAGAAATGGTTTCAAGATTAGACTTAAGCTGATGACATAGATCCAGCAAGCAGAGATGTTATACGATAGAAATGGTTTCAAGATGAGAGTTCAGCAGATGACATATATCCAGCAAGCAGAGATGTTATACCATAGAAATGGTTTCAAGATGAGAGTTCAGCAGATGACATAGATCCAGCAAGCAGAGATGTTATACCATAGAAATGGTTTCAAGAAGAGAGTTCAGCAGGTGACATAGATCCAGCAAGCAGAGCTGTTATACCATAGAAATGGTTTCAAGTTGAGAGTTCAGCAGATGACACAGATCCAGCAAGCAGAGATGTTATACCATAGAAATGGTTTCAAGATGAGAGTTCAGCAGATGACATAGATCCAGCAAGCAGAGATGTTATACCATAGAAATGGTTTCAAGATGAGAGTTCAGCTGATGACATAGATCCAGCAAGCAGAGATGTTATGCCATAGAAATGGTTTCAAGATGATATTTCAGCAGATGACATAGATCCAGCAAGCAGAGATGCTATACCATAGAAATGGTTTCAAGATGAGAGTTCAGCAGATGAAATAGATCCAGCAAGCAGAGATGTTATACCATAGAAATGGTTTCAAGATGAGAGTTCAGAAGGTGACATAGATCCAGCAAGCAGAGATGTTATACCATAGAAATGGTTTAAAGATGAGAGTTCAGCTCATGACATAGATCCAGCAAGCAGAGATGTTATACCATAGAAATGGTTTCAAGATAAGAGTTCAGCAGATGCCATAGATCCAGCAAGCAAAGATATTATACCATAGAAATGGTTTCAAGATGAGAGTTCAGCAGATGACATAGATCCAGCAAGCAGAGATGTTATACCATAGAAATGGTTTCAAGATGAGAGTTCAGCAGATGACATAGATCCAGCAAGCAGAGATGTTATACCATAGAAATGGTTTCATGATGAGAGTTCAGCTGATGACATAGATCGAGCAAGCAGAGATGTTATACCATAGAAATGGTTTCAAGATGAGAGTTCAGCAGATGACATAGATCGAGCAAGCAGAGATGTTATACCATAAAAATGGTTTCAAGATGAGAGTTCAGCAGATGACATAGATCCAGGAAGCAGAGATGTTATACCATAGAAATGGTTTCAAGATGAGAGTTCAGCAGATGACATAGATCCAGCAAGCAGAGATGTTATACCATAGAAATGGTTTCAAGATGAGAGTTCAGGAGATGACACAGATCCAGCAAGCAGAGATGTTATACCATAGAAATGGTTTCAAGATGAGAGTTCAGCAGATGAAATAGATACAGCAAGCAGAGATGTTATACCATAGAAATGGTTTTAAGATGAGAGTTCAGAAGGTGACATAGATCCAGCAAGCAGAGATGTTATACCATAGAAATGGTTTCAAGATGAGAGTTCAGCTCATGACATAGATCCAGCAAGCAGAGATGTTATACCATAGAAATGGTTTCAAGATAAGAGTTCACCAGATGCCATAGATCCAGCAAGCAGAGATATTATACCATAGAAATGGTTTCAAGATGAGAGTTCAGCAGATGACATAGATCCAGCAAGCAGAGATGTTATACCATAGAAATGGTTTCAAGATGAGAGTTCAGCAGATGACATAGATCCAGCAAGCAGAGATGTTATATCATAGAAATGGTTTCATGATGAGAGTTCAGCTGATGACATAGATCGAGCAAGCAGAGATGTTATACCATAGAAATGGTTTCAAGATGAGAGTTCAGCAGATGACATAGATCGAGCAAGCAGAGATGTTATACCATAAAAATGGTTTCAAGATGAGAGTTAAGCAGATGACATAGATCCAGGAAGCAGAGATGTTATACCATAGAAATGATTTCAAGATGAGAGTTCAGCAGATGACACAGATCCAGCAAGCAGAGATGTTATACCATAGAATTGGTTTCAAGATGAGAGTTCAGCAGATGACATAGATCCAGCAAGCAGAAATGTTATACCATAGAAATGGTTTCAAGAGGAGAGTTCAGCAGATGACATAGATCCAGCAAGCAGAGATGCTATACCATAGAAATGGTTTCAAGATGAGAGTTCAGCAGATGACACAGATCCAGCAAGCAGAGATGTTATACCATAGAAATGGTTTCAAGATGAGAGTTCAGCAGATGACATAGATCCAGCAAGCAGAGATGTTATACCATAGAAATGGTTTCAAGATGAGAGTTCAGCTGATGACATAGATCCAGCAAGCAGAGATGTTATGCCATAGAAATGGTTTCAAGATGATATTTCAGCAGATGACATAGATCCAGCAAGCAGAGATGCTATACCATAGAAATGGTTTCAAGATGAGAGTTCAGCAGATGAAATAGATCCAGCAAGCAGAGATGTTATACCATAGAAATGGTTTCAAGATGAGAGTTCAGAAGGTGACATAGATCCAGCAAGCAGAGATGTTATACCATAGAAATGGTTTAAAGATGAGAGTTCAGCTCATGACATAGATCCAGCAAGCAGAGATGTTATACCATAGAAATGGTTTCAAGATAAGAGTTCAGCAGATGCCATAGATCCAGCAAGCAAAGATATTATACCATAGAAATGGTTTCAAGATGAGAGTTCAGCAGATGACATAGATCCAGCAAGCAGAGATGTTATACCATAGAAATGGTTTCAAGATGAGAGTTCAGCAGATGACATAGATCCAGCAAGCAGAGATGTTATACCATAGAAATGGTTTCATGATGAGAGTTCAGCTGATGACATAGATCGAGCAAGCAGAGATGTTATACCATAGAAATGGTTTCAAGATGAGAGTTCAGCAGATGACATAGATCGAGCAAGCAGAGATGTTATACCATAAAAATGGTTTCAAGATGAGAGTTAAGCAGATGACATAGATCCAGGAAGCAGAGATGTTATACCATAGAAATGGTTTCAAGATGAGAGTTCAGCAGATGACATAGATCCAGCAAGCAGAGATGTTATACCATAGAAATGGTTTCAAGATGAGAGTTCAGGAGATGACACAGATCCAGCAAGCAGAGATGTTATACCATAGAAATGGTTTCAAGATGAGAGTTCAGCAGATGAAATAGATACAGCAAGCAGAGATGTTATACCATAGAAATGGTTTTAAGATGAGAGTTCAGAAGGTGACATAGATCCAGCAAGCAGAGATGTTATACCATAGAAATGGTTTCAAGATGAGAGTTCAGCTCATGACATAGATCCAGCAAGCAGAGATGTTATACCATAGAAATGGTTTCAAGATAAGAGTTCACCAGATGCCATAGATCCAGCAAGCAGAGATATTATACCATAGAAATGGTTTCAAGATGAGAGTTCAGCAGATGACATAGATCCAGCAAGCAGAGATGTTATACCATAGAAATGGTTTCAAGATGAGAGTTCAGCAGATGACATAGATCCAGCAAGCAGAGATGTTATATCATAGAAATGGTTTCATGATGAGAGTTCAGCTGATGACATAGATCGAGCAAGCAGAGATGTTATACCATAGAAATGGTTTCAAGATGAGAGTTCAGCAGATGACATAGATCGAGCAAGCAGAGATGTTATACCATAAAAATGGTTTGAAGATGAGAGTTAAGCAGATGACATAGATCCAGGAAGCAGAGATGTTATACCATAGAAATGATTTCAAGATGAGAGTTCAGCAGATGACACAGATCCAGCAAGCAGAGATGTTATACCATAGAATTGGTTTCAAGATGAGAGTTCAGCAGATGACATAGATCCAGCAAGCAGAAATGTTATACCATAGAAATGGTTTCAAGAGGAGAGTTCAGCAGATGACATAGATCCAGCAAGCAGAGATGCTATACCATAGAAATGGTTTCAAGATGAGAGTTCAGCAGATGACATAGATCCAGCAAGCAGAGATGTTATACCATAGAAATGGTTTCAAGATGAAGGTTCAGCAGATGACACAGATCCAGCAAGCAGAGATGTTACACCATAGAAATGGTTTCAAGATGAGAGTTCAGCAGATGACATGGATCCTGCAAGCAGAGATGTTATACCATAGAAATGGTTTCAAGATGAGAGTTCAGCAGATGACATAGATCCAGCAAGCAGAGATGTTAAACCATAGAAATGGTTTCAAGATGAGAGTTAAGCAGATGACATAGATCCAGCATGCAGAGATACTATACCATAGAAATGGTTTCAAGATGAGAATTCAGCAGATGAAATAGATCCAGCAAGCAGAGATGTTATACCATGGAAATGGTTTCAAGATGAGAGTTCAGCAGATGACATAGATCCAGCAAGCAGAGATGTTATACCATAGAAATGGTTTCAAGATGAGAGCTCAGCAGATGACATAGATCGAGCAAGCAGAGATGTTATACCATAGAAATGGTTTCAAGATGAGAGTTCAGCAGATGACATAGATCCAGCAAGCAGAGATGTTATACCATAGAAATGGTTTCAAGATGAGAGTTCAGCAGATGACACAGATCCAGCAAGCAGAGATGTTATACCATAGAATTGGTTTCAAGATGAGAGTTCAGCAGATGACATAGATCCAGCAAGCAGAAATGTTATACCATAGAAATGGTTTCAAGAGGAGAGTTCAGCAGATGACATAGATCCAGCAAGCAGAGATGCTTTACCATAGAAATGGTTTCAAGATGAGAGTTCAGCAGATGCCATAGATCCAGCAAGCAGAGATATTATACCATAGAAATGATTTCAAGATGAGAGTTCAGCAGATGACATAGATCCAGCAAGCAGAGATGTTATACCATAGAAATGGTTTCAAGATGAGAGTTCAGCAGATGACATAGATCCAGCAAGCAGAGATGTTATATCATAGAAATGGTTTCATGATGAGAGTTCAGCTGATGACATAGATCGAGCAAGCAGAGATGTTATACCATAGAAATGGTTTCAAGATGAGAGTTCAGCAGATGACATAGATCAAGCAAGCAGAGATGTTATACCATAAAAATGGTTTCAAGATGAGAGTTAAGCAGATGACATAGATCCAGGAAGCAGAGATGTTATACCATAGAAATGGTTTCAAGATGAGAGTTCAGCAGATGACACAGATCCAGCAAGCAGAGATGTTATACCATAGAATTGGTTTCAAGATGAGAGTTCAGCAGATGACATAGATCCAGCAAGCAGAAATGTTATACCATAGAAATGGTTTCAAGAGGAGAGCTCAGCAGATGACATAGATCCAGCAAGCAGAGATGCTATACCATAGAAATGGTTTCAAGATGAGAGTTCAGCAGATGACATAGATCCAGCAAGCAGAGATGTTATACCATAGAAATGGTTTCAAGATGAAGGTTCAGCAGATGACACAGATCCAGCAAGCAGAGATGTTATACCATAGAAATGGTTTCAAGATGAGAGTTCAGCAGATGACATGGATCCTGCAAGCAGAGATGTTATACCATAGAAATGGTTTCAAGATGAGAGTTCAGCAGATGACATAGATCCAGCAAGCAGAGATGTTAAACCATAGAAATGGTTTCAAGATGAGAGTTAAGCAGATGACATAGATCCAGCATGCAGAGATACTATACCATAGAAATGGTTTCAAGATGAGAATTCAGCAGATGAAATAGATCCAGCAAGCAGAGATGTTATACCATGGAAATGGTTTCAAGATGAGAGTTCAGCAGATGACATAGATCCAGCAAGCAGAGATGTTATACCATAGAAATGGTTTCAAGATGAGAGCTCAGCAGATGACATAGATCGAGCAAGCAGAGATGTTATACCATAGAAATGGTTTCAAGATGAGAGTTCAGCAGATGACATAGATCCAGCAAGCAGAGATGTTATACCATAGAAATGGTTTCAAGATGAGAGTTCAGCAGATGACACAGATCCAGCAAGCAGAGATGTTATACCATAGAATTGGTTTCAAGATGAGAGTTCAGCAGATGACATAGATCCAGCAAGCAGAAATGTTATACCATAGAAATGGTTTCAAGAGGAGAGTTCAGCAGATGACATAGATCCAGCAAGCAGAGATGCTTTACCATAGAAATGGTTTCAAGATGAGAGTTCAGCAGATGACACAGATCCAGCAAGCAGAGATGTTATACCATAGAAATGGTTTCAAGATGAGAGTACAGCAGATGACATGGATCCTGCAAACAGAGATGTTATACCATAGAAACGGATTCAAGATCAGAGTTCAGCAGATGACATAGATCCAGCAAGCAGAGATGTTAAACCATAGAAATGGTTTCAAGATGAGAGTTCAGCAGATGACATAGATCCAGCAAGCAGAGATGTTATACCATAGAAATGGTTTCAAGATGAGAGTTCAGCAGATGACATAGATCCAGCAAGCAGAGATGCTATACCATAGAAATGGTTTCAAGATGAGAGTTCAGCAGATGAAACAGATCCAGCAAGCAGAGATGATATACCATAGAAATGGTTTCAAGATGAGAGTTCAGCAGGTGACATAGATCCAGCAAGCAGAGATGTTATACCATAGAAATGGTTTCAAGATGAGAGCTCAGCTGATGACATAGATCCAGCAAGCAGAGATGTAATACCATAGAAATGGTTTCAAGATGAGAGTTCAGCAGATGCCATAGATCCAGCAAGCAGAGATATTATACCATAGAAATGGTTTCAAGATGAGAGTTCAGCAGATGACATAGATCCAGCGAGCAGAGATGTTATACCATAGAAATGGTTTCAAGATGAGAGTTCAGCAGATGACATAGATCCAGCAAGCAGAGATGTTATACCATAGAAATGGTTTCAAGAGGAGAGTTCAGCAGGTGACATAGATCCAGCAAGCAGAGATGTTATACCATAGAAATGGTTTCAAGATGAGAGTTCAGCAGATGACACAGATCCAGCAAGCAGAGATGTTATACCATAGAAATGGTTTCAAGATGAGAGTTCAGCAGATGACATAGATCCAGCAAGCAGAGATGTTATACCATAGAAATGGTTTCAAGATGAGCGTTCAGCTGATGTCATAGATCCAGCAAGCAGAGATGTTATGCCATAGAAATGGTTTCAAGATGATATTTCAGCAGATGACATAGATCCAGCAAGCAGAGATGCTATACCATAGAAATGGTTTCAAGATGAGAGTTCAGCAGATTAAATAGATCCAGCAAGCAGAGATGTTATACCATAGAAATGGTTTCAAGATGAGAGTTCAGAAGGTGACATAGATCCAGCAAGCAGAGATGTTATACCATAGAAATGGTTTCAAGATGAGAGTTCAGCTCATGACATAGATCCAGCAAGCAGAGATGTTATACCATAGAAATGGTTTCAAGATGAGAGTTCAGCAGATGACATAGATCCAGCAAGCAGAGATGTTATACCATAGAAATGGTTTCATGATGAGAGTTCAGCTGATGACATAGATCCAGCAAGCAGAGATGTTATACCATAGAAATGGTTTCAAGAGGAGAGTTCAGCAGATGACATGGATCCAGCAAGCAGAGATGCTATACCATAGAAATGGTTTCAAAATGAGAGTTCAGCAGATGACATAGGTCCAGCAAGCAGAGATGTTATACCATAGAAATGGTTTCAAGATGAGAGTTCAGCAGATGACACAGATCCAGCAAGCAGAGATGTTATACCATAGAAATGGTTTCAAGATGAGAGTTCAGCAGATGACATGGATCCTGCAAGCAGAGAAGTTATACCATAGAAATGGTTTCAAGATGAGAGTTCAGCAGATGACATAGATCCAGCAAGCAGAGATGTTAAACCATAGAAATGGTTTCAAGATGACAGTTAAGCAGATGACATAGATCCGGCAAGCAGAGATGTTATACCATAGAAATGGTTTCAAGATGAGAGTTCAGCAGATGACATAGATCCAGCAAGCAGAGATACTATACCATAGAAATGGTTTCAAGATGAGAATTCAGCAGATGAAATAGATCCAGCAAGCAGAGATGTTATACCATAGAAATGGTTTCAAGATGAGAGTTCAGCAGATGACATAGATCCAGCAAGCAGAGATGTTATACCATAGAAATGGTTTCAAGATGAGAGTTCAGCAGATGACATAGATGGAGCAAGCAGAGATGTTGTACCATAGAAATGTTTTCAAGATGAGAGCTCAGCAGATGACATAGATCGAGCAAGCAAAGATGTTATACCATAGAAATGGTTTCAAGATGAGAGTTCAGCAGATGACATAGATCCAGCAAGCAGAGATGCTTTACCATAGAAATGGTTTCAAGATGAGAGTTCAGCAGATGACATAGATCCAGCAAGCAGAGATGTTATACCATAGAAATGGTTTCAAGATGAGAGTTCAGCAGATGACATAGATCCAGCAAGCAGAGATGCTATACCATAGAAATGGTTTCAAGATTAGAATTCAGCAGATGAAATAGATCCAGCAAGCAGAGATGTTATACCATAGAAATGGTTTCAAGATGTGAGTTCAGCAGATGACATAGATCCAGCAAGCAGAGATGTTATACCATAGAAATGGTTTCAAGATGAGAGTTCAGCAGATGACATAGATCCAGCAAGCAGAGATGTTAAACCATAGAAATGGTTTCAAGATGAGAGTTAAGCAGATGACATAGATCCAGCAAGCAGAGATGTTATACCATAGAAATGGTTTCAAGATGAGAGTTCAGCAGATGACATAGATCCAGCAAGCAGAGATGCTATACCATAGAAATGGTTTCAAGATTAGAATTCAGCAGATGAAATAGATCCAGCAAGCAGAGATGTTATACCATAGAAATGGTTTCAAGATGTGAGTTCAGCAGATGACATAGATCCAGCAAGCAGAGATGTTATACCATAGAAATGGTTTCAAGATGAGAGCTCAGCAGATGACACAGATCCAGCAAGCAGAGATGTTAAACCATAGAAATGGTTTCAAGATGAGAGTTCAGCAGATGACATAGATCCAGCAAGCAGATATGTTATACCATAGAAATGGTTTCAAGATGAGAGATCAGCTGATGACGTAGATCCAGCAAGCAGAGATGTTATACCATAGAAATGGTTTCAAGATGAGAGATCAGCTGATGACATAGATCCAGCAAGCAGAGATGTTATACCATAGAAATTGTTTCAAGATGAGAGTTCAGCAGATGACATAGATCCAGCAAGCTGAGATGTTATACCATAGAAATGGTTTCAAGATGAGAGTTCAGCAGATGACATAGATCCAGCAAGCAGAGATGTTATACCATAGAAATGGTTTCAAGATGAGAGTTCAGCTCATGACATAGATCCAGCAAGCAGAAATGTTATACCATAGAAATGGTTTCAAGAACAGAGTTCAGCAGATGACATAGATCCAGCAAGCAGAGATGCTATACCATAGAAATGGTTTCAAGATGAGAGTTCAGCAGATGACATAGATCCAGCAAGCAGAGATGTTATACCATAGAAATGGTTTCAAGATGAGAGTTCAGCAGATGACACAGATCCAGCAAGCAGAGATGTTATACCATAGAAATGGTTTCAAGATGAGAGTTCAGCAGATGACATGGATCCTGCAAGCAGAGATGTTATACCATAGAAATGGTTTCAAGATGAGAGTTCAGCAGATGACATAGATCCAGCAGGCAGAGATGTTAAACCATAGAAATGGTTTCAAGATGAGAGTTCAGCAGATGACATAGATCCAGCAAGAAGAGATGTTATACCATAGAAATGGTTTCAAGATGAGAGTTCAGCAGATGAAATAGATCCAGCAAGCAGAGATGTTATACCATAGAAATGGTTTCAAGATGAGAGTTGAGCAGATGACATAGATCGAGCAAGCAGAGATGTTATACCATAGAAATGATTTCAAGATGAGAGTTGAGCAGATGACATACATCCAGCAAGCAGAGATGTTATACCATAGAAATTGTTTCAAGATGAGAGTTCAGCAGATGACATAGATCCAGCAAGCAGAGATGTTATACCATAGAAATGGTTTCAAGATGAGAGTTCAGCAGATGACATAGATCCAGCAAGCAGAGATGTTATACCATAGAATTGGTTTCAAGATGAGAGTTCAGCAGATGACATAGATCCAGCAAGCAGAAATGTTATACCATAGAAATGGTTTCAAGAGGAGAGTTCAGCAGATGACATAGATCCAGCAAGCAGAAATGCTATACCATAGAAATGGTTTCAAGATGAGAGTTCAGCAGATGACATAGATCCAGCAAGCAGAGATGTTATACCATAGAAATGGTTTCAAGATGAGAGTTCAGCAGATGACACAGATCCAGCAAGCAGAGATGTTATACCATAGAAATGGTTTCAAGATGAGAGTTCAGCAGATGACATGGATCCTGCAAGCAGAGATGTTATACCATAGAAATGGTTTCAAGATGAGAGTTCAGCAGATGACATAGATCCAGCAGGAAGAGATGTTAAACCATAGAAATGGTTTCAAGATGAGAGTTCAGCAGATGACAAAGATCCAGCAAGCAGAGATATTATACCATAGAAATGGTTTCAAGATGAGAGTTCAGCAGATGACATAGATCCAGCAAGCAGAGATGTTATACCATAGAAATGGTTTCAAGATGAGAGTTCAGCAGATGACATAGATCCAGCAAGCAGAGATGTTATACCATAGAAATGGTTTCAAGATGAGAGTTGAGCAGATGACATAGATCCAGCAAGCAGAGATGTTATACCATAGAAATGGTTTCAAGATGAGAGTTCAGCTGATGACATAGATCCAGCAAGCAGAGATGTTATACCATAGAAATGGTTTCAAGATGAGAGTTCAGCAGATGACATGGATCCTGCAAGCAGAGATGTTATACCATAGAAATGGTTTCAAGATGAGAGTTCAGCAGATGACATAGATCCAGCAGACAGAGATGTTAAACCATAGAAATGGTTTCAAGATGAGAGTTCAGCAGATGACATAGATCCAGCAAGCAGAGATGTTATACCATAGAAATAGTTTCAAGATGAGAGTTCAGCAGGTGACATAGATCCAGCAAGCAGAGATGTTGTACCATAGAAATGGTTTCAAGATGAGAGTTCAGCTGATGACATAGATCCAGCAAGCAGAGATGTTATACCATAGATATGGTTTCAAGATGAGAGTTCAGCAGATGCCATAGATCCAGCAAGCAGAGATATTATACCATAGAAATGGTTTCAAGATGAGAGTTCAGCAGATGACATAGATCCAGCAAGCAGAGATGTTATACCATAGAAATGGTTTCAAGATGAGAGTTCAGCAGATGACATAGATCCAGCAAGCAGAGATGTTATACCATAGAAATGGTTTCAAGATGAGAGTTCAGCAGATGACATAGATCCAGCAAGCAGAGATGTTATACCATAGAAATTGTTTCAAGATGAGAGTTCAGCAGATGACATAGATCCAGCAAGCAGAGATGTTATACCATAGAAATGGTTTCAAGATGAGAGTTCAGCAGATGACATAGATCCAGCAAGCAGAGATGTTATACCATAGAAATGGTTTCAAGATGAGAGTTCAGCTGATGACCTAGATCCAGCAAGCAGAGATGTTATACCATAGAAATGGTTTCAAGATGAGAGTTCAGCAGGTGACATAGATCCAGCAAGCAGAGATGTTGTACCATAGAAATGGTTTCAAGATGAGAGTTCAGCTGATGACATAGATCCAGCAAGCAGAGATGTTATACATAGATATGGATTCAAGATGAGAGTTCAGCAGATGCCATAGATCCAGCAAGCAGAGATATTATACCATAGAAATGGTTTCAAGATGAGAGTTCAGCAGATGACATAGATCCAGCAAGCAGAGATGTTATACCATAGAAATGGTTTCAAGATGAGAGTTCAGCAGATGACATAGATCGAGCAAGCAGAGATGTTATACCATAGAAATTGTTTCAAGATGAGAGTTCAGCAGATGACCTAGATCCAGCAAGCAGAGATGTTGTACCATAGAAATGGTTTCAAGATGAGAGTTCAGCAGATGAGATAGATCCTGCAAGCAGAGATGTTATACCATAGAAATGGTTTCAAGATGAGAGTTCAGCAGATGACTTATATCCAGCAAGCAGAGATGTTATACCATAGAAATGGTTTCAAGATGAGAGTTCAGCAGATGACATAGATCCAGCAAGCAGAGATGTTATACCATAGAAAGAGTTTCAAGATGAGAGTTCAGCAGATGACATAGATCCAGCAAGCAGAGATGTTATACAATAGAAATGGTTTGAAGATGAGACTTCAGCAGATGACATAGATCCAGCAAGCAGAGATATTATACCATAGAAATGGTTTCAAGGTGAGAGTTCAGCAGATGACATAGATCCAGCAAGCAGAGATGTTATACCATAGAAATGGTTTCAAGATGAGAGTTCAGCAGATGACATAGATCCAGCAGGCAGAGATGGTATACCACAGAAATGGTTTCAAGAGGAGAGTTCAGCAGATGACATAGATCCTGCAAGCAGAGATGTTATACCATAGAAATGGATTCAAGATGAGAGTTCAGCAGATGACATAGATCCAGCAAGCAGAGATGTTATACCATAGAAATGGTTCCAAGTTGAGAGTTCAGCAGATGACATAGATCCAGCAAACAGACACATTATGCCATAGAAATGGTTTCAAGATGAGAGTTCAGCAGATGACATAGATCCTGCAAGCAGAGATGTTATACCATAGAAATGGTTTCAAGATGAGAGTTCAGCATATGACATAGATCCAGCAAGCAGAGATGTTATACCATAGAAATTGTTTCAAGATGAGAGTTCAGCACGTGACATAGATACAGCAAACAGATGTTATACCTGTGTGAAGATAGAAGAGATGGATGGACGTTAGTCGGTTGCCATTGAAATGACTGTCAGACACTTGTCGAACAGGACACTTTGCTGAAGAGGACGTGTGTGTGCACCCCACACTGTGTTAGATTGTAAGCTCCTAGGACAGGGTGTACATTATTGTGCATGCCCTCAGGAGCAGTCTGTATACTGTATATTAGATGGTAAGCTCCTAGGACAGGGTGTGCATTATTCTGCATGCCCTCAGGAGCACTCTGTATACTGTATAGTAGGCTTTAAGCTCCTAGGACAGGGTGTGCATTATTCTGCATGCCCTCAGGAGCAGTCTGTATATTGTATATTAGGCTGTAAGCTCCTAGGACAGGGTGTGCATTATTCTGCATGCCCTCAGGAGCAGTCTGTATACTGTATATTAGGCTTTAAGCTCCTAGGACAGGGTGTGCATTATTTTGCATGCCCTCAGGAGCAATCTGTATACTGTATATTAGGCTTTAAGCTCCTAGGACAGGGTGTACATTATTCTGCATGCCCTCAGGAGCAGTCTGTATACTGTATATTAGATTGTAAGCTCCTCGGACAGGGTGTACATTATTCTGCATGCCCTCAGGAGCAGCCTGTATATTAGATTGTAAGCTCCTCTTGAGTAGGGTGTATTTGTCTTTTCCTTTGCCTGAGCTTATAATACATGTAGATATACAGCAATATGCAGCAGGACAGACGTGATCCAGGGAAATATCCGATCGCCACCACTGGGGTCAGGAAGGAATTTTTTTCCCCCCTGAGGCAGAGCTCTCCGGGGGGTTTCTTCGCCTTCCTCTGGATCTCTGGCTTCAATGGCTCTCAGCCAGTCCTCAATGACCACAGCCAGTTCTGTGGTCTTTATGGAGCCTGATCTGAGAGTCATTGTGATCAGAGTTTAATTTCTTAAGGGGCCAGTAATAATTTTATTACAATGTTGCTTATTGGTATTCCAATAAAAAAATAAAAAGAAAGAAAATAAAAGTGTCATGTGAGTTTTCTTGTCTTGACTTTTTTGTTTTTACACAGTTAAAATGATGGAAGTGGCCATTACTACCCTCAATATTCCTGAAGTAGAACCAGGAATTATGGGGGCGCCATTTATAGACGGCAGACCACATCTATCTCCACCCATTGTGGTATCATAATGTCAGCTCCTGTCCCAAGTTACATTACAAGTGTTATGGGGGTCGATCTCTGTGATGGGGGCAGGGCACTAAAATAGTATATGTCCTACACAACAAACTACCTGATCGAAGACTGAAGACCGTACACAGAGCCGCCGAATACAAGAGACACAAGCAGAGTCTGACTGTAGTGCCAAGTGGCCCCCCACTATCCAACTCCAGGGCCCCACGTTTCAGCTTCTTGCAAATATGACGTTATTCTCAATTACAAATATATATAACAATGAACGGGGTAGATTGGTAAATGAATAAGATTCTGCCTTTGTCTGTAGATAGTGAGTCAATTATATTGTGCCAAGTGCTGCTCATATAAGAGGGTGGTGGACACTCTTGCAGGGCCGGCTCCAGGTTTTTCTGGGCCCCGGGCAAAAGAGTCTCAGTGGCCCCTTTAACACATGCTACGATTCATGATACACAGATACCGCAGAGAAATCACGTGCTGTGATGTGATGCAACCGGAACTGGATAAGACGTCATATCCGGTCGGCGAACCGCCGCCCCTTCCTATCTCTCATGCGTTCCACCCAAACGCTATGGTGGAACGCAACCGGAACTAGGTAAAAGATCATATCCGGTTTTAGAAACCACCCCCTCAGGGATCAAGAGGGATGCAGTCCCCCAGGACAGCCACAACAGGAAAGAAGCTGGCACTCCCGGGGAAGATAGAACGCAAGGAACATGCATGGCCCCGGAAGTAGCGCGCCCGCCACAAAAATTTTTTACCGGTACAAAGAAAAGAGGGCTAGCCCTGATCAAGGAAAGTGCCTGGCCAAGCCAAAGAGCAAGATGAAAAATATGAATGGAGTCAGAAAGTCACCAAATGTGCATAGAAGTGTGACCAATAATGACAATACAAACATAAACATGAACATAAAAGACTTACCAGACAAACCAACTATGGGCAAACATAGAACAGACAACAATCATGTACAAATTGTGGACCATTACAGAGATGGCTAATGAAGCCAAGCAACAACATATATGGATATACGTACAATTATAAATAAGGACCTGGCATTTGAGATGATAAGAATGTTGGGGATTAACTTGTTATGGGATGGAGGAGATGCATAAGCCAGCCACACGAGAAGAGATGGAAGGATAAAAAGGATAAAAAGAAAAAAGGTTGAACCAGAGAGCCCTCAATCTAAGGCGGGATTCCAATAGCAAGGATACCATGGGAGTTTAGGCCAAGTAACCAGTAAATGAAAAATCCTCATTTATACCCCTAGGGGCCACTGTATCAAGAACAAAGATCCACCTTGATTCAGATCTCAATAGATCCTTGGTGTGATCTGAATTACGTGAATTGGGCCTCATCTTCTGGAGGCCCATTACTCGCAATTTATTGGGGCTACCAGAGTGGTATTGGAAGAAGTGCAGAGCCACCGAAGAGATGGCTTTGCCCTTCTTCAAATCCTGTTCAGCAAGATGGATGTTAGAAACATGTTGCTGTACCCGTCTACGGAGTTCCTGCGACGTTTGACCAATATAAACCTTCGGACAAGGACAGGTCAATGCATATACAACATTGGTGGACATACAATTAATAAAGTCCCTCAAAGGGTATTGAAGGTTGTCAGTCGGATTGGTGAAAGTTTTACCAGAAGAGAAAAATGGACAAGCAGAGCAATCGCCACAAGGGAATGAGCCCTTAAATTTACTACCACCCGAGGTACTACAACTAGGGCGTGTATAGTGACTGTGCATAAGTTTATCCCTTAAATTTGGGGCACGTCTAGCCGTCAACAACGGTCTCTCTGGTAAAATACTAGAAAGACGACTATCCGTCTTAAGTATATTCCAATGTTTCCGAAATAGACTACCCACTTCATTCCATTGATTGTTAAACCTGGTGATAAATCTAATCTGTGTATCCTCCATATTGACACGTGATTGTAGCAACATCTCCCGTGGTTTGACCAAAACCTTCTGGTGAGCCTTGGAAATTACCGCTTTAGGATATCCGCGTTCCCGAAAACGTGAGGTTAAATTGCTGGCCTCGGTTTTGTAATCCTCCTGTGTTGTACAGTTCCTTTTGGCCCTTGAAAATTGTCCCACCGGTATGCTGTCTCTCAAGATTCTAGGGTGAAAACTTTGGTAGTGTAAGAGACTGTTTGTGGCAGTCGATTTCCTATGTAATTTGGACACAAGTGAGCCACCCACTTTCCTGATCTCCAGATCCAGGAAGTTAACTGCAGAGGAAGATACACAATGGGTAAGATGAATGTTAAAGTCATTAACGTTCAGCCTATCAATGAAAGTAAGTGCCTCGGCTTCCGTGCCCGTCCAGATAATCAAAATATCATCTATGAAGCGTAGCCACTTGAAGACCCCCCGATTGTATGACTGTGAGGGGTACACGTGTGTGTCCTCCCACCAACCCAGAAAAAGGTTGGCAAAGGAGGGTGCACACCGTGCCCCCATGGCAGTCCCAGAGATTTGTCGATAGAAGATATGATCAAACACAAAATAATTGTGGGTAAGAATGAAGTTCAAAAGGTCCACAATGAAAGAGTCATGTAAACGATTACCTCCACTTGTAGCATTCAGAAAATAGAGGACTGCTGCTATGCCATCTTTGTGGGCTATATTTGAATATAGCGATTCAACATCAACAGTGATGAATGAGAACTGGTCAGGTAAACAAAGAGAGTTGAGAGTCCGTATCAGATGAGATGAATCTCTGAGATAAGAGGGTAAACTGGTAACGAGGGGCTGTAAGAAAAAATCTATGTAAATACATGCCTTTTCACAAATGCTTCCTAGGC
The DNA here is from genome assembly GCF_046119375.1 of Phyllobates terribilis. NCBI lineage: Eukaryota > Metazoa > Chordata > Amphibia > Anura > Dendrobatidae > Phyllobates > Phyllobates terribilis. Next base: position 4,015 of record NW_027363051.1, on the reverse strand, counting down.
CTGACACAATAGGTCGACCCGGTGGACATTCCAAATTTTTGTGGACTTTGGGCAAGACATAGAAAGTGGGTATAGTAGGTTTCCTCACTATCATAAATTCCCTCTCTTGTTTATTAATGGTTCCCATAGAAAAAGCCTTCAAAAGTAGTCGTTCAAGTTTGACCGAGAAGACCTGTGTGGGGTCCGAGGGAAGTCTCAAATAAAATCTGGTGTTATTGAGCTGTCTATGTACTTCAGCAGTGTACATGCCACGAGGCCATAAAACAATATTTCCCCCTTTGTCTGCTTCCTTTATCAGGAATTCCTGGTTTTTCTGCAGGCAAAGGAGGGCACGCCTCTCCATCATGGTTAAATTTTGATGAGATATATTATTGACAGGTAATCTCCTGATCTCATCTTTCATAACCTCAAAAAATGTAGAAACTGCTGGAACCAAAGACAGGGATGGTAGAATATTAGAAGGTAATCGATGCGGAAACTTTTTCCTACCTTGGTATGACTGGTTGTCCTCTAGGAGTTCAAGTAAGTCACGGAAGACCTGTTTATCAGTAGGGGAAGAGAGGTCTGAGAATGAATCAGATTTAGTGTAGATGACTTTGAGAATAATTCTCCTACAAAAGAGATACAAGTCTTTTAGCAAGATAAATTTATCGACCGGTACCATGGGAGAGAAAGAGAGACCCTTCTGTAATACAGACCTTTCAACATCATTTAATGTATAAGTGGAAAGGTTGATGATCTGAAGTTGGTCAGAGTTCTGACTTAAAATCTGTTCCTCTTCTTGTATGTCCTGGTGGCCATGGTCCTCACAGAATTTAATCCTGTTTTTTTGCTGCTGTTGCTTACGTTTCCCCCGTCTCGTCCGCCGTCGGTATCGCTCGTTTCTGAGCTTAAAAAATGATCACTGTGGCCTATACTTGACAGGGATCCTCCTTCCGTATATTTTACAGATGAAGGTTTACGCAGGTTGCCCCTATGTTTCCATTTGTAAGCTTGGTTCCTGTCATAATCAGCTTTATCCCTATTTAACTTGGCTCTTTTCCTCTCCATGGTATCTTTATCAAGACGATCAATGGTGTCCCTCAACTCAGTTTGGAAGGGCACTGTAAATTTATTATAATCATATTTGGACATCTGTGTTTCCAATGATTTAATGCGAATTTTCAATGTCTGGAAAAGATCCCTGTCATGTTGGATTAGCATATTGACTAGGACATTAGAACACTGTGATAAACCTGATTCCCATATGGCCTTAAATTCTGGGGTAGGTTCCCAGGCTGGAAATATCTGGACTCTCAATCCACGTGGATAGATAGAGAGTCTCTGATATTCCTCAAGGCTAGATATGTTCCACCAGACTCGTGTGACTGACTTGTGCAGGTCCGTCAAATCCCGTGCGAGACGATTAAAATCATTATCCTCCGCCAATGTAGGGGAAGGAAAAGCAGTCAAACTCTGTTTGCTCCAAGCCGCTTCCCTGGCCTCAAAATCAAACGCCATTATCCTTGAAAAGGGAATCACAACCAATTAGACAGTATAAAAAGCAAAATATAAGAAAAAAAAAATATAATTGTATGTAGTTAGTGGCAATCATATAATTTACATACCAATATAATATTTGCGTGCAACCACCCTAGAACGTCAGAAAACTGACAAAAGCTAAATATCCTATGCAAGGAGGTGGGCACTGCTGTAGAATAGTGAGCAAAACGGGGTGCTACAGTAACCTGATATAATTGTATAATGTAGTTTAGAAGAAAAAAGACTCAGGATATACAACCGTGCACACCCAATATTAGAAAAATGAAAAAATCTTTATTACATGATTACACACTGACAGCACAAGAAAAAATAAAAACTTTTAAAAACAGACAAGGCATAACAATATTCATGGGGGAAGAACAATAATAATGTTCCAAAGCAATAAATCCCCCTTTAGGCCACAGGTATAATATATATCAATTTTAATGTCTCATAATACAATAATGGTTTTTGACCAAGCTATGTCACCCTAATTTTCAAGGCTCACCAGAAGGTTTTGGTCAAACCACGGGAGATGTTGCTACAATCACGTGTCAATATGGAGGATACACAGATTAGATTTATCACCAGGTTTAACAATCAATGGAATGAAGTGGGTAGTCTATTTCGGAAACATTGGAATATACTTAAGACGGATAGTCGTCTTTCTAGTATTTTACCAGAGAGACCGTTGTTGACGGCTAGACGTGCCCCAAATTTAAGGGATAAACTTATGCACAGTCACTATACACGCCCTAGTTGTAGTACCTCGGGTGGTAGTAAATTTAAGGGCTCATTCCCTTGTGGCGATTGCTCTGCTTGTCCATTTTTCTCTTCTGGTAAAACTTTCACCAATCCGACTGACAACCTTCAATACCCTTTGACGGACTTTATTAATTGTAGGTCCACCAATGTTGTATATGCATTGACCTGTCCTTGTCCGAAGGTTTATATTGGTCAAACGTCGCAGGAACTCCGTAGACGGGTACAGCAACATGTTTCTAACATCCATCTTGCTGAACAGGATTTGAAGAAGGGCAAAGCCATCTCTTCGGTGGCTCTGCACTTCTTCCAATACCACTCTGGTAGCCCCAATAAATTGCGAGTAATGGACCTCCAGAAGATGAGGCCCAATTCACGTAATTCAGATCACACCAAGGATCTATTGAGATCTGAATCAAGGTGGATCTTTGTTCTTGATACAGTGGCCCCTAGGGGTATAAATGAGGATTTTTCATTTACTGGTTACTTGGCCTAAACTCCCATGGTATCCTTGCTATTGGAATCCCGCCTTAGATTGAGGGCTCTCTGGTTCAACCTTTTTTCTTTTTATCCTTTTTATCCTTCCATCTCTTCTCGTGTGGCTGGCTTGTGCATCTCCTCCATCCCATAACAAGTTAATCCCCAACATTCTTATCATCTCAAATGCCAGGTCCTTATTTATAATTGTACGTATATCCATATATGTTGTTGCTTGGCTTCATTAGCCATCTCTGTAATGGTCCACAATTTGTACATGATTGTTGTCTGTTCTATGTTTGCCCATAGTTGGTTTGTCTGGTAAGTCTTTTATGTTCATGTTTATGTTTGTATTGTCATTATTGGTCACACTTCTATGCACATTTGGTGACTTTCTGACTCCATTCATATTTTTCATCTTGCTCTTTGGCCTGGCCAGGCACTTTCCTTGATCAGGGCTAGCCCTCTTTTCTTTGTACCGGTAAAAATTTTTTGTGGCGGGCGCGCTACTTCCGGGGCCATGCATGTTCCTTGCGTTCTATCTTCCTCGGGAGTGCCAGCTTCTTTCCTGTTGTGGCTGTCCTGGGGGACTGCATCCCTCTTGATCCCTGAGGGGGTGGTTTCTAAAACCGGATATGATCTTTTACCTAGTTCCGGTTGCGTTCCACCATAGCGTTTGGGTGGAACGCATGAGAGATAGGAAGGGGCGGCGGTTCGCCGACCGGATATGACGTCTTATCCAGTTCCGGTTGCGTCACATCACAGCACGTGGGCGGTACGCTGTGGAAATAGGAAGTTACCGTCCGACTTGCCACGATGCTGGAGAGATTATCTGAGGGCATCTATACTCACCTGAAAGGAATCACACTAAATTGGACAGATTATTTAATGTACACATGTGTTCACTGACAACATACCCCTGACAAAGCTGCGGTCTAGCAGCGTAACTTGTAGGGTCTCTGGTGCCAACAGGTAACTATGTCAATTTTTTATTTTTGATTTATCCCTTGACTACTCAGGAGTGCCCGTTTTGCCATACATAATTCAATTCATGATTTAATGTCGTACCTTACGTGGGATGACACTTTCTGGTAAATGCTGATACTATATGGGCCCCTAGTGCTAGCAGGTTATCACTCCCACTCATTCCTTCATTCCTCAATTTATTATGATGTATAGTCTGATTATTTGGGAATGCCTGGTTCATTACCTATGTTTGGTTTAGTGGTGCTGTGCTACCCTTTACTAGGGTGAC